>NW_027077518.1:316250-632500 GCF_963924675.1 Phocoena phocoena
GAAAAAACGCATACGCCCTTTTTGGCCAAGTGCATCATTGTCGACGTTCTGCCTCTTTTCCTATGCTTTCAGGGCAATTCCAGTCTACCCCCTGCAATCGTTTTCCTGAAATTCTGCCCCGCTTTCAAGTCCCCTTCGCAGGCTTACTTCAATATATTTTTGGAGGATAGCTGTCATTTATAACTCTGCAGGTTTGTGAATTACAGTGCCCCTGAGCTCCTTTCTTCAACTCGCTTTCTTGTGAGCTGGGCACAAAACCGCAGGATTGCTTCAGGCCCTAATCTGTTTCGGGCAGGGCACGCTGAGCCTTTGGTTAATTCCTCTTCCTGGTGGGAAATGAGCGTTACATTTGCCCGTGCAGACACCTACAGCTAGTCTCTCATTGGTTCTCCCTATTCCTGTTCATTTTGCACAGAAATTGCAAGCTGTGCCAAAGAGGAGGTTAAAGGCACTGACTCTCCAAGCGGGGAGAGTGTTAGTAAAGCATCTGGAATGGTGAACCCGAGGACCAGGATACGAAAACTGAGATGCATTTTAAATCATTTCCCAATGACATGGTGGACGATACTCTTGGTCTCCCATGCATGTTTAGCTGGAGGAAGAATCCCTTGAACCTGGAGAGTTGGGACCCATGGAATGGGTACCATGCAGTATGACTTCAAAGGGTCTGCATTTGCTCACCGAAACTCACCAATGCTATCAGCCTGAAGTGTCCAGCCTTATGTCTCAACCAGCTCTGGGTGTAGATGTGTTAAATCCCGGTTGCATCACATGCCCTGAGTGAATTATTTAAGAATTGCTCTCTATTTCACTGTCTTTATGATTTTTTTTTGAAATTTATTTTGATAATGGGATTTATCGGATTTTCACTGCTGCGTTTATGCCGCTGTACACACGCTTGATTCTCTTACGGAGACATATATATCCATGGGTTTTAAGATTCTTCCTAGTCAGGTATATTCCTAGGCGTTGAATATGTGGTGTTGGGTCCATTTCGTTGAGCAAGGAGTAGGTCTTGTCTATTACATATTTGGCTTATGGAAAGTTATCTGTGCTAATTTCAGTCTCTGGTTTTATGAAGCACCCCAACGCACCTTTCCCCATAAGCAAGCACTAGTTGGTTTTCTAAATTTGAGACCCTGTTCTGTTTTGTAATTCAGTTCATGTGTAGTCAAGTTTACATTCCGTGTATTAGTGATATCTTATGATGTTTCTTTTTCTGTGTGACGTAGTTCACGTAGAATCACCGTACCTGCATCCACTCACTATGCCGCTACGGGCCTGATGACACAGATTTCATTGCTGAGTGATATTGCATTGTACGTACGTGCCACAACTTCTTTATCCATATTTTGCTTTCTGGGATATTTACCTGTTACTGTAGACGAGCTTCTTGTGAACACAGCCGTCCCAAATATTGGGGTGGCTGTCTGTTTTTGATTTTAATTTCCGTAAGCTATAGGACCATAAGTGGAAGTGCCATAGACTGTGTTGCTTTGTTTCTTATGTGTTTCAGGAAACACCATACACTTCTCCAGGCTGGCTGCTGGCAATTTACATCCTGCCAATCAGCATAACAAGGCTCCCTGTTCTCCATATCCTGTCCTACCTTTCTGGATTTTACACTTTTTTCAGATGGCCCTCTTGCCCGGGGGGCAGTGAGACTTCATTGTAGTGCAGATTTCCTTTACAGGCTTGCTTGGTTGGCCAAAAAGGGCGTATGCGTTTTTTCCTGAATATATTCAGGAAAAAACGCATACGCCCTTTTTGGCCAAGTGCATCATTGTCGACGTTCTGCCTCTTTTCCTATGCTTTCAGGGCAATTCCAGTCTACCCCCTGCAATCGTTTTCCTGAAATTCTGCCCCGCTTTCAAGTCCCCTTCGCAGGCTTACTTCAATATATTTTTGGAGGATAGCTGTCATTTATAACTCTGCAGGTTTGTGAATTACAGTGCCCCTGAGCTCCTTTCTTCAACTCGCTTTCTTGTGAGCTGGGCACAAAACCGCAGGATTGCTTCAGGCCCTAATCTGTTTCCGGCAGGGCACGCTGAGCCTTTGGTTAATTCCTCTTCCTGGTGGGAAATGAGCGTTACATTTGCCCGTGCAGACACCTACAGCTGGTCTCTCATTGGTTCTCCCTATTCCTGTTCATTTTGCACAGAAATTGCAAGCTGTGCCAAAGAGGAGGTTAAAGGCACTGACTCTCCAAGCGGGGAGAGTGTTAGTAAAGCATCTGGAATGGTGAACCCGAGGACCAGGATACGAAAACTGAGATGCATTTTAAATCATTTCCCAATGACATGGTGGACGATACTCTTGGTTTCCCATGCATGTTTTAGCTGGAGGAAGAATCCCTTGAACCTGGAGAGTTGGGACCCATGGAATGGGTACCATGCAGTATGACTTCAAAGGGTCTGCATTTGCTCACCGAAACTCACCAATGCTATCAGCCTGAAGTGTCCAGCCTTATGTCTCAACCAGCTCTGGGTGTAGATGTGTTAAATCCCGTTTGCATCACATGCCCTGAGTGAATTATTTAAGAATTGCTCTCTATTTCACTGTCTTTATGATTTTTTTTTGAAATTTATTTTGATAATGGGATTTATCGGATTTTCACTGCTGCGTTTATGCCGCTGTACACACGCTTGATTCTCTTACGGAGACATATATATCCATGGGTTTTAAGATTCTTCCTAGTCAGGTATATTCCTAGGCATTGAATATGTGGTGTTGGGTCCATTTCGTTGAGCAAGGAGTAGGTCTTGTCTATTACATATTTGGCTTATGGAAAGTTATCTGTGCTAATTTCAGTCTCTGGTTTTATGAAGCACCCCAACGCACCTTTCCCCATAAGCAAGCACTAGTTGGTTTTCTAAATTTGAGACCCTGTTCTGTTTTGTAATTCAGTTCATGTGTAGTCAAGTTTACATTCCGTGTATTAGTGATATCTTATGATGTTTCTTTTTCTGTGTGACGTAGTTCACGTAGAATCACCGTACCTGCATCCACTCACTATGCCGCTACGGGCCTGATGACACAGATTTCATTGCTGAGTGATATTGCATTGTACGTACGTGCCACAACTTCTTTATCCATATTTTGCTTTCTGGGATATTTACCTGTTACTGTAGACGAGCTTCTTGTGAACACAGCCGTCCCAAATATTGGGGTGGCTGTCTGTTTTTGATTTTAATTTCCGTAAGCTATAGGACCATAAGTGGAAGTGCCATAGACTGTGTTGCTTTGTTTCTTATGTGTTTCAGGAAACACCATACACTTCTCCAGGCTGGCTGCTGGCTATTTACATCCTGCCAATCAGCATAACAAGGCGCCCTGTTCTCCATATCCTGTCCTACCTTTCTGGATTTTACACTTTTTTCAGATGGCCCTCTTGCCCGGGGGGCAGTGAGACTTCATTGTAGTGCAGATTTCCTTTACAGGCTTGCTTGGTTGGCCAAAAAGGGCGTATGCGTTTTTTCCTGAATATATTCAGGAAAAAACGCATACGCCCTTTTTGGCCAAGTGCATCATTGTCGACGTTCTGCCTCTTTTCCTATGCTTTCAGGGCAATTCCAGTCTACCCCCTGCAATCGTTTTCCTGAAATTCTGCCCCGCTTTCAAGTCCCCTTCGCAGGCTTACTTCAATATATTTTTGGAGGATAGCTGTCATTTATAACTCTGCAGGTTTGTGAATTACAGTGCCCCTGAGCTCCTTTCTTCAACTCGCTTTCTTGTGAGCTGGGCACAAAACCGCAGGATTGCTTCAGGCCCTAATCTGTTTCCGGCAGGGCACGCTGAGCCTTTGGTTAATTCCTCTTCCTGGTGGGAAATGAGCATTACATTTGCCCGTGCAGACACCTACAGCTAGTCTCTCATTGGTTCTCCCTATTCCTGTTCATTTTGCACAGAAATTGCAAGCTGTGCCAAAGAGGAGGTTAAAGGCACTGACTCTCCAAGTGGGGAGAGTGTTAGTAAAGCATCTGGAATGGTGAACCCGAGGACCAGGATACGAAAACTGAGATGCATTTTAAATCATTTCCCAATGACATGGTGGACGATACTCTTGGTTTCCCATGCATGTTTTAGCTGGAGGAAGAATCCCTTGAACCTGGAGAGTTGGGACCCATGGAATGGGTACCATGCAGTATGACTTCAAAGGGTCTGCATTTGCTCACCGAAACTCACCAATGCTATCAGCCTGAAGTGTCCAGCCTTATGTCTCAACCAGCTCTGGGTGTAGATGTGTTAAATCCCGTTTGCATCACATGCCCTGAGTGAATTATTTAAGAATTGCTCTCTATTTCACTGTCTTTATGATTTTTTTTTGAAATTTATTTTGATAATGGGATTTATCGGATTTTCACTGCTGCGTTTATGCCGCTGTACACACGCTTGATTCTCTTACGGAGACATATATATCCATGGGTTTTAAGATTCTTCCTAGTCAGGTATATTCCTAGGCATTGAATATGTGGTGTTGGGTCCATTTCGTTGAGCAAGGAGTAGGTCTTGTCTATTACATATTTGGCTTATGGAAAGTTATCTGTGCTAATTTCAGTCTCTGGTTTTATGAAGCACCCCAACGCACCTTTCCCCATAAGCAAGCACTAGTTGGTTTTCTAAATTTGAGACCCTGTTCTGTTTTGTAATTCAGTTCATGTGTAGTCAAGTTTACATTCCGTGTATTAGTGATATCTTATGATGTTTCTTTTTCTGTGTGACGTAGTTCACGTAGAATCACCGTACCTGCATCCACTCACTATGCCGCTACGGGCCTGATGACACAGATTTCATTGCTGAGTGATATTGCATTGTACGTACGTGCCACAACTTCTTTATCCATATTTTGCTTTCTGGGATATTTACCTGTTACTGTAGACGAGCTTCTTGTGAACACAGCCGTCCCAAATATTGGGGTGGCTGTCTGTTTTTGATTTTAATTTCCGTAAGCTATAGGACCATAAGTGGAAGTGCCATAGACTGTGTTGCTTTGTTTCTTATGTGTTTCAGGAAACACCATACACTTCTCCAGGCTGGCTGCTGGCTATTTACATCCTGCCAATCAGCATAACAAGGCGCCCTGTTCTCCATATCCTGTCCTACCTTTCTGGATTTTACACTTTTTTCAGATGGCCCTCTTGCCCGGGGGGCAGTGAGACTTCATTGTAGTGCAGATTTCCTTTACAGGCTTGCTTGGTTGGCCAAAAAGGGCGTATGCGTTTTTTCCTGAATATATTCAGGAAAAAACGCATACGCCCTTTTTGGCCAAGTGCATCATTGTCGACGTTCTGCCTCTTTTCCTATGCTTTCAGGGCAATTCCAGTCTACCCCCTGCAATCGTTTTCCTGAAATTCTGCCCCGCTTTCAAGTCCCCTTCGCAGGCTTACTTCAATATATTTTTGGAGGATAGCTGTCATTTATAACTCTGCAGGTTTGTGAATTACAGTGCCCCTGAGCTCCTTTCTTCAACTCGCTTTCTTGTGAGCTGGGCACAAAACCGCAGGATTGCTTCAGGCCCTAATCTGTTTCCGGCAGGGCACGCTGAGCCTTTGGTTAATTCCTCTTCCTGGTGGGAAATGAGCATTACATTTGCCCGTGCAGACACCTACAGCTAGTCTCTCATTGGTTCTCCCTATTCCTGTTCATTTTGCACAGAAATTGCAAGCTGTGCCAAAGAGGAGGTTAAAGGCACTGACTCTCCAAGCGGGGAGAGTGTTAGTAAAGCATCTGGAATGGTGAACCCGAGGACCAGGATACGAAAACTGAGATGCATTTTAAATCATTTCCCAATCACATGGTGGACGATACTCTTGGTTTCCCATGCATGTTTTAGCTGGAGGAAGAATCCCTTGAACCTGGAGAGTTGGGACCCATGGAATGGGTACCATGCAGTATGACTTCAAAGGGTCTGCATTTGCTCACCGAAACTCACCAATGCTATCAGCCTGAAGTGTCCAGCCTTATGTCTCAACCAGCTCTGGGTGTAGATGTGTTAAATCCCGGTTGCATCACATGCCCTGAGTGAATTATTTAAGAATTGCTCTCTATTTCACTGTCTTTATGATTTTTTTTTGAAATTTATTTTGATAATGGGATTTATCGGATTTTCACTGCTGCGTTTATGCCGCTGTACACACGCTTGATTCTCTTACGGAGACATATATATCCATGGGTTTTAAGATTCTTCCTAGTCAGGTATATTCCTAGGCGTTGAATATGTGGTGTTGGGTCCATTTCGTTGAGCAAGGAGTAGGTCTTGTCTATTACATATTTTGCTTATGGAAAGTTATCTGTGCTAATTTCAGTCTCTGGTTTTATGAAGCACCCCAACGCACCTTTCCCCATAAGCAAGCACTAGTTGGTTTTCTAAATTTGAGACCCTGTTCTGTTTTGTAATTCAGTTCATGTGTAGTCAAGTTTACATTCCGTGTATTAGTGATATCTTATGATGTTTCTTTTTCTGTGTGACGTAGTTCACGTAGAATCACCGTACCTGCATCCACTCACTATGCCGCTACGGGCCTGATGACACAGATTTCATTGCTGAGTGATATTGCATTGTACGTACGTGCCACAACTTCTTTATCCATATTTTGCTTTCTGGGATATTTACCTGTTACTGTAGACGAGCTTCTTGTGAACACAGCCGTCCCAAATATTGGGGTGGCTGTCTGTTTTTGATTTTAATTTCCGTAAGCTATAGGACCATAAGTGGAAGTGCCATAGACTGTGTTGCTTTGTTTCTTATGTGTTTCAGGAAACACCATACACTTCTCCAGGCTGGCTGCTGGCAATTTACATCCTGCCAATCAGCATAACAAGGCGCCCTGTTCTCCATATCCTGTCCTACCTTTCTGGATTTTACACTTTTTTCAGATGGCCCTCTTGCCCGGGGGGCAGTGAGACTTCATTGTAGTGCAGATTTCCTTTACAGGCTTGCTTGGTTGGCCAAAAAGGGCGTATGCGTTTTTTCCTGAATATATTCAGGAAAAAACGCATACGCCCTTTTTGGCCAAGTGCATCATTGTCGACGTTCTGCCTCTTTTCCTATGCTTTCAGGGCAATTCCAGTCTACCCCCTGCAATCGTTTTCCTGAAATTCTGCCCCGCTTTCAAGTCCCCTTCGCAGGCTTACTTCAATATATTTTTGGAGGATAGCTGTCATTTATAACTCTGCAGGTTTGTGAATTACAGTGCCCCTGAGCTCCTTTCTTCAACTCGCTTTCTTGTGAGCTGGGCACAAAACCGCAGGATTGCTTCAGGCCCTAATCTGTTTCCGGCAGGGCATGCTGAGCCTTTGGTTAATTCCTCTTCCTGGTGGGAAATGAGCATTACATTTGCCCGTGCAGACACCTACAGCTAGTCTCTCATTGGTTCTCCCTATTCCTGTTCATTTTGCACAGAAATTGCAAGCTGTGCCAAAGAGGAGGTTAAAGGC
Source organism: Phocoena phocoena (assembly GCF_963924675.1). Classification (NCBI taxonomy): domain Eukaryota; kingdom Metazoa; phylum Chordata; class Mammalia; order Artiodactyla; family Phocoenidae; genus Phocoena; species Phocoena phocoena. The sequence continues at coordinate 323,688 of NW_027077518.1, forward strand.
ACTGACTCTCCAAGCGGGGAGAGTGTTAGTAAAGCATCTGGAATGGTGAACCCGAGGACCAGGATACGAAAACTGAGATGCATTTTAAATCATTTCCCAATCACATGGTGGACGATACTCTTGGTTTCCCATGCATGTTTTAGCTGGAGGAAGAATCCCTTGAACCTGGAGAGTTGGGACCCATGGAATGGGTACCATGCAGTATGACTTCAAAGGGTCTGCATTTGCTCACCGAAACTCACCAATGCTATCAGCCTGAAGTGTCCAGCCTTATGTCTCAACCAGCTCTGGGTGTAGATGTGTTAAATCCCGGTTGCATCACATGCCCTGAGTGAATTATTTAAGAATTGCTCTCTATTTCACTGTCTTTATGATTTTTTTTTGAAATTTATTTTGATAATGGGATTTATCGGATTTTCACTGCTGCGTTTATGCCGCTGTACACACGCTTGATTTTCTTACGGAGACATATATATCCATGGGTTTTAAGATTCTTCCTAGTCAGGTATATTCCTAGGCGTTGAATATGTGGTGTTGGGTCCATTTCGTTGAGCAAGGAGTAGGTCTTCTCTATTACATATTTGGCTTATGGAAAGTTATCTGTGCTAATTTCAGTCTCTGGTTTTATGAAGCACCCCAACGCACCTTTCCCCATAAGCAAGCACTAGTTGGTTTTCTAAATTTGAGACCCTGTTCTGTTTTGTAATTCAGTTCATGTGTAGTCAAGTTTACATTCCGTGTATTAGTGATATCTTATGATGTTTCTTTTTCTGTGTGACGTAGTTCACGTAGAATCACCGTACCTGCATCCACTCACTATGCCGCTACGGGCCTGATGACACAGATTTCATTGCTGAGTGATATTGCTTTGTACCTACGTGCCACAACTTCTTTATCCATATTTTGCTTTCTGGGATATTTACCTGTTACTGTAGACGAGCTTCTTGTGAACACAGCCGTCCCAAATATTGGGGTGGCTGTCTGTTTTTGATTTTAATTTCCGTAAGCTATAGGACCATAAGTGGAAGTGCCATAGACTGTGTTGCTTTGTTTCTTATGTGTTTCAGGAAACACCATACACTTCTCCAGGCTGGCTGCTGGCAATTTACATCCTGCCAATCAGCATAACAAGGCTCCCTGTTCTCCATATCCTGTCCTACCTTTCTGGATTTTACACTTTTTTCAGATGGCCCTCTTGCCCGGGGGGCAGTGAGACTTCATTGTAGTGCAGATTTCCTTTACAGGCTTGCTTGGTTGGCCAAAAAGGGCGTATGCGTTTTTTCCTGAATATATTCAGGAAAAAACGCATACGCACTTTTTGGCCAAGTGCATCATTGTCGACGTTCTGCCTCTTTTCCTATGCTTTCAGGGCAATTCCAGTCTACCCCCTGCAATCGTTTTCCTGAAATTCTGCCCCGCTTTCAAGTCCCCTTCGCAGGCTTACTTCAATATATTTTTGGAGGATAGCTGTCATTTATAACTCTGCACGTTTGTGAATTACAGTGCCCCTGAGCTCCTTTCTTCAACTCGCTTTCTTGTGAACTGGGCACAAAACCGCAGGATTGCTTCAGGCCCTAATCTGTTTCGGGCAGGGCATGCTGAGCCTTTGGTAAATTCCTCTTCCTGGTGGGAAATGAGCGTTACATTTGCCCGTGCAGACACCTACAGCTAGTCTCTCATTGGTTCTCCCTATTCCTGTTCATCTTGCACAGAAATTGCAAGCTGTGCCAAACAGGAGGTTAAAGGCACTGACTCTCCAAGCAGGGAGACTGTTAGTAAATCATCTGGAATGGTGAACCCGAGGACCAGGATACGAAAACTGAGATGCATTTTAAATCATTTCCCCATAACACGGTGGACCATACTGTGGGTTTCACATGCATGTTTTAGCTGGAGGAAGAATCCCTTGAACCTGAAGAGTTGGGACCCATGGAATAGGTACCATACAGTATGACTTCAAAGGGTGTGCATTTGCTCACCTAAACTCACCAATGCTATCAGCCTGAAGTGTCCAGCCTTATGTCTCAACCAGCTCTGGGTGTAGATGTGGTCAATCCCGGTTGCATCACATGCCCTGAGTGAATTATTTAAGAATTGCTCTCTATTTCACTGTCTTTGTGTTTTGTTTTCGAAATTTATTTTGATAATGGGATTTATCGGATTTTCACTGCTGCCTTTCGGCCGCTGTACACACCCTTGATTCTCTTATGGAGACATATATATCCATGGGTTTTAAGATTCTTCCTAGTCAGGTATATTCCTAGGCGTTGAATATGTGGTGTTGGGTCCATTTCGTTGAGCAATGAGTAGGTCTTGTCTATTACATATTGGGCTTATGGAAAGTTATCTGTGCTAATTTCAGTCTCTGGTTTTATGCAGCACCCCAAGGCACCTTTCCCCATAAGCAAGCACTAGTTGGTTTTCTAAATTTGAGACCCTTTTCTATTTTGTAATTCAGTTCATGTGTAGTCAAGTTTACATTCCGTGTATTCGTGATATCTTATGATGTTTCTTTTTCTGTGTGACGTAGTTCACGTAGAATCACCGTACCTGCATCCACTCACTATGCCGCTATGGGCCTGATGACACAGATTTCATTGCTGAGTGATATTGCATTGTACGTACGTGCCACAAGTTCTTTATCCATTTTTTGCTTTCTGGGGTATTTACCTGAAACTGTAGACGAGCTTCTTGTGAACACAGCCGTCTCAAATATTGGGGTGGCTGTCTGTTTTTGATTTTAATTTCCGTAAGCTATAGGACCATAAGTGGAAGTGCCATAGGCTGTGTTGCTTTGTTTCTTTCGTGTTTCAGGAAACACCATACACTTCTCCAGGGTGGCTGCTGGCAATTTACATCCTGCCAATCAGCATAACAAGGCTCCCTGTTCTCCATATCCTGTCCTACCTTTCTGGATTTTACACTTTTTTCAGATGGCCCTTTTGCCAGGGGGGCAGTGAGACTTCATTGTAGTGCAGATTTCATTTACAGGCTTGCTTGGTTGGCCAAAAAGGGCGTATGCGTTTTTTCCTGAATATATTCAGGAAGAAACACATACGCCCTTTTTGGCCAAGTGCATCATTGTCGACGTTCTGCCTCTTTTCCTATGCTTTCAGGGCAATTCCAGTCTACCCCCTGCAATCGTTTTCCTGAAATTCTGCCCCGCTTTCAACTCCCCTTCGCAGGCTTACTTCAATATATTTTTGGAGGATAGCTGTCATTTATAACTCTGCAGGTTTGTGAATTACAGTGCCCCTGAGCTCCTTTCTTCAACTCGCTTTCTTGTGAGCTGGGCACAAAACCGCAGGATTGCTTCAGGCCCTAATCTGTTTCCGGCAGGGCACGCTGAGCCTTTGGTTAATTCCTCTTCCTGGTGGGAAATGAGCGTTACATTTGCCCGTGCAGACACCTACAGCTAGTCTCTCATTGGTTCTCCCTATTCCTGTTCATTTTGCACAGAAATTGCAAGCTGTGCCAAAGAGGAGGTTAAAGGCACTGACTCTCCAAGCGGGGAGAGTGTTAGTAAAGCATCTGGAATGGTGAACCCGAGGACCAGGATACGAAAACTGAGATGCATTTTAAATCATTTCCCAATCACATGGTGGACGATACTCTTGGTTTCCCATGCATGTTTTAGCTGGAGGAAGAATCCCTTGAACCTGGAGAGTTGGGACCCATGGAATGGGTACCATGCAGTATGACTTCAAAGGGTCTGCATTTGCTCACCGAAACTCACCAATGCTATCAGCCTGAAGTGTCCAGCCTTATGTCTCAACCAGCTCTGGGTGTAGATGTGTTAAATCCCGGTTGCATCACATGCCATGAGTGAATTATTTAAGAATTGCTCTCTATTTCACTGTCTTTATGATTTTTTTTTGAAATTTATTTTGATAATGGGATTTATCGGATTTTCACTGCTGCGTTTATGCCGCTGTACACACGCTTGATTCTCTTACGGAGACATATATATCCATGGGTTTTAAGATTCTTCCTAGTCAGGTATATTCCTAGGCGTTGAATATGTGGTGTTGGGTCCATTTCGTTGAGCAAGGAGTAGGTCTTGTCTATTACATATTGGGCTTATGGAAAGTTATCTGTGCTAATTTCAGTCTCTGGTTTTATGAAGCACCCCAACGCACCTTTCCCCATAAGCAAGCACTAGTTGGTTTTCTAAATTTGAGACCCTGTTCTGTTTTGTAATTCAGTTCATGTGTAGTCAAGTTTACATTCCGTGTATTAGTGATATCTTATGATGTTTCTTTTTCTGTGTGACGTAGTTCACGTAGAATCACCGTACCTGCATCCACTCACTATGCCGCTACGGGCCTGATGACACAGATTTCATTGCTGAGTGATATTGCATTGTACGTACGTGCCACAACTTCTTTATCCATATTTTGCTTTCTGGGATATTTACCTGTTACTGTAGACGAGCTTCTTGTGAACACAGCCGTCCCAAATATTGGGGTGGCTGTCTGTTTTTGATTTTAATTTCCGTAAGCTATAGGACCATAAGTGGAAGTGCCATAGACTGTGTTGCTTTGTTTCTTATGTGTTTCAGGAAACACCATACACTTCTCCAGGCTGGCTGCTGGCAATTTACATCCTGCCAATCAGCATAACAAGGCGCCCTGTTCTCCATATCCTGTCCTACCTTTCTGGATTTTACACTTTTTTCAGATGGCCCTCTTGCCCGGGGGGCAGTGAGACTTCATTGTAGTGCAGATTTCCTTTACAGGCTTGCTTGGTTGGCCAAAAAGGGCGTATGCGTTTTTTCCTGAATATATTCAGGAAAAAACGCATACGCCCTTTTTGGCCAAGTGCATCATTGTCGACGTTCTGCCTCTTTTCCTATGCTTTCAGGGCAATTCCAGTCTACCCCCTGCAATCGTTTTCCTGAAATTCTGCCCCGCTTTCAAGTCCCCTTCGCAGGCTTACTTCAATATATTTTTGGAGGATAGCTGTCATTTATAACTCTGCAGGTTTGTGAATTACAGTGCCCCTGAGCTCCTTTCTTCAACTCGCTTTCTTGTGAGCTGGGCACAAAACCGCAGGATTGCTTCAGGCCCTAATCTGTTTCCGGCAGGGCATGCTGAGCCTTTGGTTAATTCCTCTTCCTGGTGGGAAATGAGCATTACATTTGCCCGTGCAGACACCTACAGCTAGTCTCTCATTGGTTCTCCCTATTCCTGTTCATTTTGCACAGAAATTGCAAGCTGTGCCAAAGAGGAGGTTAAAGGCACTGACTCTCCAAGCGGGGAGAGTGTTAGTAAAGCATCTGGAATGGTGAACCCGAGGACCAGGATACGAAAACTGAGATGCATTTTAAATCATTTCCCAATCACATGGTGGACGATACTCTTGGTTTCCCATGCATGTTTTAGCTGGAGGAAGAATCCCTTGAACCTGGAGAGTTGGGACCCATGGAATGGGTACCATGCAGTATGACTTCAAAGGGTCTGCATTTGCTCACCGAAACTCACCAATGCTATCAGCCTGAAGTGTCCAGCCTTATGTCTCAACCAGCTCTGGGTGTAGATGTGTTAAATCCCGGTTGCATCACATGCCCTGAGTGAATTATTTAAGAATTGCTCTCTATTTCACTGTCTTTATGATTTTTTTTTGAAATTTATTTTGATAATGGGATTTATCGGATTTTCACTGCTGCGTTTATGCCGCTGTACACACGCTTGATTTTCTTACGGAGACATATATATCCATGGGTTTTAAGATTCTTCCTAGTCAGGTATATTCCTAGGCGTTGAATATGTGGTGTTGGGTCCATTTCGTTGAGCAAGGAGTAGGTCTTCTCTATTACATATTTGGCTTATGGAAAGTTATCTGTGCTAATTTCAGTCTCTGGTTTTATGAAGCACCCCAACGCACCTTTCCCCATAAGCAAGCACTAGTTGGTTTTCTAAATTTGAGACCCTGTTCTGTTTTGTAATTCAGTTCATGTGTAGTCAAGTTTACATTCCGTGTATTAGTGATATCTTATGATGTTTCTTTTTCTGTGTGACGTAGTTCACGTAGAATCACCGTACCTGCATCCACTCACTATGCCGCTACGGGCCTGATGACACAGATTTCATTGCTGAGTGATATTGCTTTGTACCTACGTGCCACAACTTCTTTATCCATATTTTGCTTTCTGGGATATTTACCTGTTACTGTAGACGAGCTTCTTGTGAACACAGCCGTCCCAAATATTGGGGTGGCTGTCTGTTTTTGATTTTAATTTCCGTAAGCTATAGGACCATAAGTGGAAGTGCCATAGACTGTGTTGCTTTGTTTCTTATGTGTTTCAGGAAACACCATACACTTCTCCAGGCTGGCTGCTGGCAATTTACATCCTGCCAATCAGCATAACAAGGCTCCCTGTTCTCCATATCCTGTCCTACCTTTCTGGATTTTACACTTTTTTCAGATGGCCCTCTTGCCCGGGGGGCAGTGAGACTTCATTGTAGTGCAGATTTCCTTTACAGGCTTGCTTGGTTGGCCAAAAAGGGCGTATGCGTTTTTTCCTGAATATATTCAGGAAAAAACGCATACGCACTTTTTGGCCAAGTGCATCATTGTCGACGTTCTGCCTCTTTTCCTATGCTTTCAGGGCAATTCCAGTCTACCCCCTGCAATCGTTTTCCTGAAATTCTGCCCCGCTTTCAAGTCCCCTTCGCAGGCTTACTTCAATATATTTTTGGAGGATAGCTGTCATTTATAACTCTGCACGTTTGTGAATTACAGTGCCCCTGAGCTCCTTTCTTCAACTCGCTTTCTTGTGAACTGGGCACAAAACCGCAGGATTGCTTCAGGCCCTAATCTGTTTCGGGCAGGGCATGCTGAGCCTTTGGTAAATTCCTCTTCCTGGTGGGAAATGAGCGTTACATTTGCCCGTGCAGACACCTACAGCTAGTCTCTCATTGGTTCTCCCTATTCCTGTTCATCTTGCACAGAAATTGCAAGCTGTGCCAAACAGGAGGTTAAAGGCACTGACTCTCCAAGCAGGGAGACTGTTAGTAAATCATCTGGAATGGTGAACCCGAGGACCAGGATACGAAAACTGAGATGCATTTTAAATCATTTCCCCATAACACGGTGGACCATACTGTGGGTTTCACATGCATGTTTTAGCTGGAGGAAGAATCCCTTGAACCTGAAGAGTTGGGACCCATGGAATAGGTACCATACAGTATGACTTCAAAGGGTGTGCATTTGCTCACCTAAACTCACCAATGCTATCAGCCTGAAGTGTCCAGCCTTATGTCTCAACCAGCTCTGGGTGTAGATGTGGTCAATCCCGGTTGCATCACATGCCCTGAGTGAATTATTTAAGAATTGCTCTCTATTTCACTGTCTTTGTGTTTTGTTTTCGAAATTTATTTTGATAATGGGATTTATCGGATTTTCACTGCTGCCTTTCGGCCGCTGTACACACCCTTGATTCTCTTATGGAGACATATATATCCATGGGTTTTAAGATTCTTCCTAGTCAGGTATATTCCTAGGCGTTGAATATGTGGTGTTGGGTCCATTTCGTTGAGCAATGAGTAGGTCTTGTCTATTACATATTGGGCTTATGGAAAGTTATCTGTGCTAATTTCAGTCTCTGGTTTTATGCAGCACCCCAAGGCACCTTTCCCCATAAGCAAGCACTAGTTGGTTTTCTAAATTTGAGACCCTTTTCTATTTTGTAATTCAGTTCATGTGTAGTCAAGTTTACATTCCGTGTATTCGTGATATCTTATGATGTTTCTTTTTCTGTGTGACGTAGTTCACGTAGAATCACCGTACCTGCATCCACTCACTATGCCGCTATGGGCCTGATGACACAGATTTCATTGCTGAGTGATATTGCATTGTACGTACGTGCCACAAGTTCTTTATCCATTTTTTGCTTTCTGGGGTATTTACCTGAAACTGTAGACGAGCTTCTTGTGAACACAGCCGTCTCAAATATTGGGGTGGCTGTCTGTTTTTGATTTTAATTTCCGTAAGCTATAGGACCATAAGTGGAAGTGCCATAGGCTGTGTTGCTTTGTTTCTTTCGTGTTTCAGGAAACACCATACACTTCTCCAGGGTGGCTGCTGGCAATTTACATCCTGCCAATCAGCATAACAAGGCTCCCTGTTCTCCATATCCTGTCCTACCTTTCTGGATTTTACACTTTTTTCAGATGGCCCTTTTGCCAGGGGGGCAGTGAGACTTCATTGTAGTGCAGATTTCATTTACAGGCTTGCTTGGTTGGCCAAAAAGGGCGTATGCGTTTTTTCCTGAATATATTCAGGAAGAAACACATACGCCCTTTTTGGCCAAGTGCATCATTGTCGACGTTCTGCCTCTTTTCCTATGCTTTCAGGGCAATTCCAGTCTACCCCCTGCAATCGTTTTCCTGAAATTCTGCCCCGCTTTCAACTCCCCTTCGCAGGCTTACTTCAATATATTTTTGGAGGATAGCTGTCATTTATAACTCTGCAGGTTTGTGAATTACAGTGCCCCTGAGCTCCTTTCTTCAACTCGCTTTCTTGTGAGCTGGGCACAAAACCGCAGGATTGCTTCAGGCCCTAATCTGTTTCCGGCAGGGCACGCTGAGCCTTTGGTTAATTCCTCTTCCTGGTGGGAAATGAGCGTTACATTTGCCCGTGCAGACACCTACAGCTAGTCTCTCATTGGTTCTCCCTATTCCTGTTCATTTTGCACAGAAATTGCAAGCTGTGCCAAAGAGGAGGTTAAAGGCACTGACTCTCCAAGCGGGGAGAGTGTTAGTAAAGCATCTGGAATGGTGAACCCGAGGACCAGGATACGAAAACTGAGATGCATTTTAAATCATTTCCCAATCACATGGTGGACGATACTCTTGGTTTCCCATGCATGTTTTAGCTGGAGGAAGAATCCCTTGAACCTGGAGAGTTGGGACCCATGGAATGGGTACCATGCAGTATGACTTCAAAGGGTCTGCATTTGCTCACCGAAACTCACCAATGCTATCAGCCTGAAGTGTCCAGCCTTATGTCTCAACCAGCTCTGGGTGTAGATGTGTTAAATCCCGGTTGCATCACATGCCATGAGTGAATTATTTAAGAATTGCTCTCTATTTCACTGTCTTTATGATTTTTTTTTGAAATTTATTTTGATAATGGGATTTATCGGATTTTCACTGCTGCGTTTATGCCGCTGTACACACGCTTGATTCTCTTACGGAGACATATATATCCATGGGTTTTAAGATTCTTCCTAGTCAGGTATATTCCTAGGCGTTGAATATGTGGTGTTGGGTCCATTTCGTTGAGCAAGGAGTAGGTCTTGTCTATTACATATTGGGCTTATGGAAAGTTATCTGTGCTAATTTCAGTCTCTGGTTTTATGAAGCACCCCAACGCACCTTTCCCCATAAGCAAGCACTAGTTGGTTTTCTAAATTTGAGACCCTGTTCTGTTTTGTAATTCAGTTCATGTGTAGTCAAGTTTACATTCCGTGTATTAGTGATATCTTATGATGTTTCTTTTTCTGTGTGACGTAGTTCACGTAGAATCACCGTACCTGCATCCACTCACTATGCCGCTACGGGCCTGATGACACAGATTTCATTGCTGAGTGATATTGCATTGTACGTACGTGCCACAACTTCTTTATCCATATTTTGCTTTCTGGGATATTTACCTGTTACTGTAGACGAGCTTCTTGTGAACACAGCCGTCCCAAATATTGGGGTGGCTGTCTGTTTTTGATTTTAATTTCCGTAAGCTATAGGACCATAAGTGGAAGTGCCATAGACTGTGTTGCTTTGTTTCTTATGTGTTTCAGGAAACACCATACACTTCTCCAGGCTGGCTGCTGGCAATTTACATCCTGCCAATCAGCATAACAAGGCTCCCTGTTCTCCATATCCTGTCCTACCTTTCTGGATTTTACACTTTTTTCAGATGGCTCTCTTGCCCGGGGGGCAGTGAGACTTCATTGTAGTGCAGATTTCCTTTACAGGCTTGCTTGGTTGGCCAAAAAGGGCGTATGCGTTTTTTCCTGAATATATTCAGGAAAAAACGCATACGCCCTTTTTGGCCAAGTGCATCATTGTCGACGTTCTGCCTCTTTTCCTATGCTTTCAGGGCAATTCCAGTCTACCCCCTGCAATCGTTTTCCTGAAATTCTGCCCCGCTTTCAAGTCCCCTTCGCAGGCTTACTTCAATATATTTTTGGAGGATAGCTGTCATTTATAACTCTGCAGGTTTGTGAATTACAGTGCCCCTGAGCTCCTTTCTTCAACTCGCTTTCTTGTGAACTGGGCACAAAACCGCAGGATTGCTTCAGGCCCTAATCTGTTTCGGGCAGGGCATGCTGAGCCTTTGGTAAATTCCTCTTCCTGGTGGGAAATGAGCGTTACATTTGCCCGTGCAGACACCTACAGCTAGTCTCTCATTGGTTCTCCCTATTCCTGTTCATCTTGCACAGAAATTGCAAGCTGTGCCAAACAGGAGGTTAAAGGCACTGACTCTCCAAGCAGGGAGACTGTTAGTAAATCATCTGGAATGGTGAACCCGAGGACCAGGATACGAAAACTGAGATGCATTTTAAATCATTTCCCCATAACACGGTGGACCATACTGTGGGTTTCACATGCATGTTTTAGCTGGAGGAAGAATCCCTACCTGAAGAGTTGGGACCCATGGCGCCCCCACTTTCCCCATTAGCACATAGCCCCAGCTCCTACATCCACCTAAACTCACCAATGCTATCAGCCTGAAGTGTCCAGCCTTATGTCTCAACCAGCTCTGGGAGTGTAGATGGTCAATCCGGTTGCCATCACATGCCCTGAGTGAATTATTTAAGAATTGCTCTCTATTTCACTGTCTTTGTGTTTTGTTTTCGAAATTTATTTTGATAATGGGATTTATCGTTTTCACTGCTGCCTTTCGGCCGCTGTACACACCCTTGATTCTCTTACAGAGACATATATATCCATGGGTTTTAAGATTCTTCCTAGTCAGAGTATATTCCTAGGCGTTGAATAATGTGGTGTTGGGTCCATTTCGTTGAGCAAGGAGTAGGTCTTGTCTATTACATATTGGGCTTATGGAAAGTTATCTGTGCTAATTTCAGTCTCTGGTTTTATGCAGCACCCCAAGGCACCTTTCCCCATAAGCAAGCACTAGTTGGTTTTCTAAATTTGAGACCCTGTTCTGTTTTGTAATTCAGGTCATGTGTAGTCAAGTTTACATTCCGTGTATTCGTGATATCTTATGATGTTTCTTTTTCTGTGTGACGTAGTTCACGTAGAATCACCGTACCTGCATCCACTCACTATGCCGCTATGGGCCTGATGACACAGATTTCATTGCTGAGTGATATTGCATTGTACGTACGTGCCACAAGTTCTTTATCCATTTTTTGCTTTCTGGGATATTTACCTGATACTGTAGACGAGCTTCTTGTGAACACAGCCGTCTCAAATATTGGGGTGGCTGTCTGTTTTTGATTTTAATTTCCGTAAGCTATAGGACCATAAGTGGAAGTGCCATAGGCTGTGTTGCTTTGTTTCTTTCGTGTTTCAGGAAACACCATACACTTCTCCAGGGTGGCTGCTGGCAATTTACATCCTGCCAATCAGCATAACAAGGCTCCCTGTTCTCCATATCCTGTCCTACCTTTCTGGATTTTACACTTTTTTCAGATGGCCCTTTTGCCAGGGGGGCAGTGAGACTTCATTGTAGTGCAGATTTCATTTACAGGCTTGCTTGGTTGGCCAAAAAGGGCGTATGCGTTTTTTCCTGAATATATTCAGGAAAAAACGCATACGCCCTTTTTGGCCAAGTGCATCATTGTCGACGTTCTGCCTCTTTTCCTATGCTTTCAGGGCAATTCCAGTCTACCCCCTGCAATCGTTTTCCTGAAATTCTGCCCCGCTTTCAAGTCCCCTTCGCAGGCTTACTTCAATATATTTTTGGAGGAAAGCTGTCATTTAAACTCTGCAGGTTTGTGAATTACAGTGCCCCTGAGCTCCTTTCTTCAACTCGCTTTCTTGTGAGCTGGGCACAAAACCGCAGGATTGCTTCAGGCCCTAATCTGTTTCCAGCAGGGCACACTGAGCCTTTGTTTAATTCCTCTTCCTGGTGGGCAATGAGCGTTACATTTGCCCGTGCAGACACCACCTACAGCTAGTCTCTCATTGGTTCTCCCTATTCCTGTTCATTTTGCACAGAAATTGCAAGCTGTGCCAAAGAGGAGGTTAAAGGCACTGACTCTCCAAGCGGGGAGAGTGTTAGTAAAGCATCTGGAATGGTGAACCCGAGGACCAGGATACGAAAACTGAGATGCATTTTAAATCATTTCCCAATCACATGGTGGACGATACTCTTGGTTTCCCATGCATGTTTTAGCTGGAGGAAGAATCCCTTGAACCTGGAGAGTTGGGACCCATGGAATGGGTACCATGCAGTATGACTTCAAAGGGTCTGCATTTGCTCACCGAAACTCACCAATGCTATCAGCCTGAAGTGTCCAGCCTTATGTCTCAACCAGCTCTGGGTGTAGATGTGTTAAATCCCGGTTGCATCACATGCCCTGAGTGAATTATTTAAGAATTGCTCTCTATTTCACTGTCTTTATGATTTTTTTTTGAAATTTATTTTGATAATGGGATTTATCGGATTTTCACTGCTGCGTTTATGCCGCTGTACACACGCTTGATTCTCTTACGGAGACATATATATCCATGGGTTTTAAGATTCTTCCTAGTCAGGTATATTCCTAGGCGTTGAATATGTGGTGTTGGGTCCATTTCGTTGAGCAAGGAGTAGGTCTTGTCTATTACATATTTGGCTTATGGAAAGTTATCTGTGCTAATTTCAGTCTCTGGTTTTATGAAGCACCCCAACGCACCTTTCCCCATAAGCAAGCACTAGTTGGTTTTCTAAATTTGAGACCCTGTTCTGTTTTGTAATTCAGTTCATGTGTAGTCAAGTTTACATTCCGTGTATTAGTGATATCTTATGATGTTTCTTTTTCTGTGTGACGTAGTTCACGTAGAATCACCGTACCTGCATCCACTCACTATGCCGCTACGGGCCTGATGACACAGATTTCATTGCTGAGTGATATTGCATTGTACGTACGTGCCACAACTTCTTTATCCATATTTTGCTTTCTGGGATATTTACCTGTTACTGTAGACGAGCTTCTTGTGAACACAGCCGTCCCAAATATTGGGGTGGCTGTCTGTTTTTGATTTTAATTTCCGTAAGCTATAGGACCATAAGTGGAAGTGCCATAGACTGTGTTGCTTTGTTTCTTATGTGTTTCAGGAAACACCATACACTTCTCCAGGCTGGCTGCTGGCAATTTACATCCTGCCAATCAGCATAACAAGGCTCCCTGTTCTCCATATCCTGTCCTACCTTTCTGGATTTTACACTTTTTTCAGATGGCCCTCTTGCCCGGGGGGCAGTGAGACTTCATTGTAGTGCAGATTTCCTTTACAGGCTTGCTTGGTTGGCCAAAAAGGGCGTATGCGTTTTTTCCTGAATATATTCAGGAAAAAACGCATACGCCCTTTTTGGCCAAGTGCATCATTGTCGACGTTCTGCCTCTTTTCCTATGCTTTCAGGGCAATTCCAGTCTACCCCCTGCAATCGTTTTCCTGAAATTCTGCCCCGCTTTCAAGTCCCCTTCGCAGGCTTACTTCAATATATTTTTGGAGGATAGCTGTCATTTATAACTCTGCAGGTTTGTGAATTACAGTGCCCCTGAGCTCCTTTCTTCAACTCGCTTTCTTGTGAGCTGGGCACAAAACCGCAGGATTGCTTCAGGCCCTAATCTGTTTCCGGCAGGGCACGCTGAGCCTTTGGTTAATTCCTCTTCCTGGTGGGAAATGAGCGTTACATTTGCCCGTGCAGACACCTACAGCTAGTCTCTCATTGGTTCTCCTTATTCCTGTTCATTTTGCACAGAAATTGCAAGCTGTGCCAAAGAGGAGGTTAAAGGCACTGACTCTCCAAGCGGGGAGAGTGTTAGTAGAGCATCTGGAATGGTGAACCCGAGGACCAGGATACGAAAACTGAGATGCATTTTAAATCATTTCCCAATCACATGGTGGACGATACTCTTGGTTTCCCATGCATGATTTAGCTGGAGGAAGAATCCCTTGAACCTGGAGAGTTGGGACCCATGGAATGGGTACCATGCAGTATGACTTCAAAGGGTCTGCATTTGCTCACCGAAACTCACCAATGCTATCAGCCTGAAGTGTCCAGCCTTATGTCTCAACCAGCTCTGGGTGTAGATGTGTTAAATCCCGGTTGCATCACATGCCCTGAGTGAATTATTTAAGAATTGCTCTCTATTTTACTGTCTTTATGATTTTTTTTTGAAATTTATTTTGATAATGGGATTTATCGGATTTTCACTGCTGCGTTTATGCCGCTGTACACAATCTTGATTTTCTTACGGAGACATATATATCCTTGGGTTTTAAGATTCTTCCTAGTCAGGTATATTCCTAGGCGTTGAATATGTGGTGTTGGGTCCATTTCGTTGAGCAAGGAGTAGGTCTTGTCTATTACATATTTGGCTTATGGAAAGTTATCTGTGCTAATTTCAGTCTCTGGTTTTATGAAGCACCCCAACGCACCTTTCCCCATAAGCAAGCACTAGTTGGTTTTCTAAATTTGAGACCCTGTTCTGTTTTGTAATTCAGTTCATGTGTAGTCAAGTTTACATTCCGTGTATTAGTGATATCTTATGATGTTTCTTTTTCTGTGTGACGTAGTTCACGTAGAATCACCGTACCTGCATCCACTCACTATGCCGCTACGGGCCTGATGACACAGATTTCATTGCTGAGTGATATTGCATTGTACGTACGTGCCACAACTTCTTTATCCATATTTTGCTTTCTGGGATATTTACCTGTTACTGTAGACGAGCTTCTTGTGAACACAGCCGTCCCAAATATTGGGGTGGCTGTCTGTTTTTGATTTTAATTTCCGTAAGCTATAGGACCATAAGTGGAAGTGCCATAGACTGTGTTGCTTTGTTTCTTATGTGTTTCAGGAAACACCATACACTTCTCCAGGCTGGCTGCTGGCAATTTACATCCTGCCAATCAGCATAACAAGGCTCCCTGTTCTCCATATCCTGTCCTACCTTTCTGGATTTTACACTTTTTTCAGATGGCCCTCTTGCCCGGGGGGCAGTGAGACTTCATTGTAGTGCAGATTTCCTTTACAGGCTTGCTTGGTTGGCCAAAAAGGGCGTATGCGTTTTTTCCTGAATATATTCAGGAAAAAACGCATACGCCCTTTTTGGCCAAGTGCATCATTGTCGACGTTCTGCCTCTTTTCCTATGCTTTCAGGGCAATTCCAGTCTACCCCCTGCAATCGTTTTCCTGAAATTCTGCCCCGCTTTCAAGTCCCCTTCGCAGGCTTACTTCAATATATTTTTGGAGGATAGCTGTCATTTATAACTCTGCAGGTTTGTGAATTACAGTGCCCCTGAGCTCCTTTCTTCAACTCGCTTTCTTGTGAACTGGGCACAAAACCGCAGGATTGCTTCAGGCCCTAATCTGTTTCGGGCAGGGCATGCTGAGCCTTTGGTAAATTCCTCTTCCTGGTGGGAAATGAGCGTTACATTTGCCCGTGCAGACACCTACAGCTAGTCTCTCATTGGTTCTCCCTATTCCTGTTCATCTTGCACAGAAATTGCAAGCTGTGCCAAACAGGAGGTTAAAGGCACTGACTCTCCAAGCAGGGAGACTGTTAGTAAATCATCTGGAATGGTGAACCCGAGGACCAGGATACGAAAACTGAGATGCATTTTAAATCATTTCCCCATAACACGGTGGACCATACTGTGGGTTTCACATGCATGTTTTAGCTGGAGGAAGAATCCCTTGAACCTGAAGAGTTGGGACCCATGGAATAGGTACCATACAGTATGACTTCAAAGGGTGTGCATTTGCTCACCTAAACTCACCAATGCTATCAGCCTGAAGTGTCCAGCCTTATGTCTCAACCAGCTCTGGGTGTAGATGTGGTCATTCCCGGTTGCATCACATGCCCTGAGTGAATTATTTAAGAATTGCTCTCTATTTCACTGTCTTTGTGTTTTGTTTTCGAAATTTATTTTGATAATGGGATTTATCGGATTTTCACTGCTGCCTTTCGGCTGCTGTACACACCCTTGATTCTCTTACGGAGACATATATATCCATGGGTTTTAAGATTCTTCCTAGTCAGGTATATTCCTAGGCGTTGAATATATGGTGTTGGGTCCATTTCGTTGAGCAAGGAGTAGGTCTTGTCTATTACATATTGGGCTTATGGAAAGTTATCTGTGCTAATTTCAGTCTCTGGTTTTATGCAGCACCCCAAGGCACCTTTCCCCATAAGCAAGCACTAGTTGGTTTTCTAAATTTGAGACCCTTTTCTATTTTGTAATTCAGTTCATGTGTAGTCAAGTTTACATTCCGTGTATTCGTGATATCTTATGATGTTTCTTTTTCTGTGTGACGTAGTTCACGTAGAATCACCGTACCTGCATCCACTCACTATGCCGCTATGGGCCTGATGACACAGATTTCATTGCTGAGTGATATTGCATTGTACGTACGTGCCACAAGTTCTTTATCCATTTTTTGCTTTCTGGGATATTTACCTGAAACTGTAGACGAGCTTCTTGTGAACACAGCCGTCTCAAATATTGGGGTGGCTGTCTGTTTTTGATTTTAATTTCCGTAAGCTATAGGACCATAAGTGGAAGTGCCATAGGCTGTGTTGCTTTGTTTCTTTCGTGTTTCAGGAAACACCATACACTTCTCCAGGGTGGCTGCTGGCAATTTACATCCTGCCAATCAGCATAACAAGGCTCCCTGTTCTCCATATCCTGTCCTACCTTTCTGGATTTTACACTTTTTTCAGATGGCCCTTTTGCCAGGGGGGCAGTGAGACTTCATTGTAGTGCAGATTTCATTTACAGGCTTGCTTGGTTGGCCAAAAAGGGCGTATGCGTTTTTTCCTGAATATATTCAGGAAAAAACGCATACGCCCTTTTTGGCCAAGTGCATCATTGTCGACGTTCTGCCTCTTTTCCTATGCTTTCAGGGCAATTCCAGTCTACCCCCTGCAATCGTTTTCCTGAAATTCTGCCCCGCTTTCAAGTCCCCTTCGCAGGCTTACTTCAATATATTTTTGGAGGATAGCTGTCATTTATAACTCTGCAGGTTTGTGAATTACAGTGCCCCTGAGCTCCTTTCTTCAACTCGCTTTCTTGTGAGCTGGGCACAAAACCGCAGGATTGCTTCAGGCCCTAATCTGTTTCCGGCAGGGCACGCTGAGCCTTTGGTTAATTCCTCTTCCTGGTGGGAAATGAGCGTTACATTTGCCCGTGCAGACACCTACAGCTAGTCTCTCATTGGTTCTCCCTATTCCTGTTCATTTTGCACAGAAATTGCAAGCTGTGCCAAAGAGGAGGTTAAAGGCACTGACTCTCCAAGCGGGGAGAGTGTTAGTAAAGCATCTGGAATGGTGAACCCGAGGACCAGGATACGAAAACTGAGATGCATTTTAAATCATTTCCCAATCACATGGTGGACGATACTCTTGGTTTCCCATGCATGTTTTAGCTGGAGGAAGAATCCCTTGAACCTGGAGAGTTGGGACCCATGGAATGGGTACCATGCAGTATGACTTCAAAGGGTCTGCATTTGCTCACCGAAACTCACCAATGCTATCAGCCTGAAGTGTCCAGCCTTATGTCTCAATCAGCTCTGGGTGTAGATGTGTTAAATCCCGGTTGCATCACATGCCCTGAGTGAATTATTTAAGAATTGCTCTCTATTTCACTGTCTTTATGATTTTTTTTTGAAATTTATTTTGATAATGGGATTTATCGGATTTTCACTGCTGCGTTTATGCCGCTGTACACACGCTTGATTCTCTTACGGAGACATATATATCCATGGGTTTTAAGATTCTTCCTAGTCAGGTATATTCCTAGGCGTTGAATATGTGGTGTTGGGTCCATTTCGTTGAGCAAGGAGTAGGTCTTCTCTATTACATATTTGGCTTATGGAAAGTTATCTGTGCTAATTTCAGTCTCTGGTTTTATGAAGCACCCCAACGCACCTTTCCCCATAAGCAAGCACTAGTTGGTTTTCTAAATTTGAGACCCTGTTCTGTTTTGTAATTCAGTTCATGTGTAGTCAAGTTTACATTCCGTGTATTAGTGATATCTTATGATGTTTCTTTTTCTGTGTGACGTAGTTCACGTAGAATCACCGTACCTGCATCCACTCACTATGCCGCTACGGGCCTGATGACACAGATTTCATTGCTGAGTGATATTGCATTGTATGTACGTGCCACAACTTCTTTATCCATATTTTGCTTTCTGGGATATTTACCTGTTACTGTAGACGAGCTTCTTGTGAACACAGCCGTCCCAAATATTGGGGTGGCTGTCTGTTTTTGATTTTAATTTCCGTAAGCTATAGGACCATAAGTGGAAGTGCCATAGACTGTGTTGCTTTGTTTCTTATGTGTTTCAGGAAACACCATACACTTCTCCAGGCTGGCTGCTGGCAATTTACATCCTGCCAATCAGCATAACAAGGCTCCCTGTTCTCCATATCCTGTCCTACCTTTCTGGATTTTACACTTTTTTCAGATGGCCCTCTTGCCCGGGGGGCAGTGAGACTTCATTGTAGTGAAGATTTCCTTTACAGGCTTGCTTGGTTGGCCAAAAAGGGCGTATGCGTTTTTTCCTGAATATATTCAGGAAAAAACGCATACGCCCTTTTTGGCCAAGTGCATCATTGTCGACGTTCTGCCTCTTTTCCTATGCTTTCAGGGCAATTCCAGTCTACCCCCTGCAATCGTTTTCCTGAAATTCTGCCCCGCTTTCAAGTCCCCTTCGCAGGCTTACTTCAATATATTTTTGGAGGATAGCTGTCATTTATAACTCTGCAGGTTTGTGAATTACAGTGCCCCTGAGCTCCTTTCTTCAACTCGCTTTCTTGTGAACTGGGCACAAAACTGCAGGATTGCTTCAGGCCCTAATCTGTTTCGGGCAGGGCATGCTGAGCCTTTGGTAAATTCCTCTTCCTGGTGGGAAATGAGCGTTACATTTGCCCGTGCAGACACCTACAGCTAGTCTCTCATTGGTTCTCCCTATTCCTGTTCATCTTGCACAGAAATTGCAAGCTGTGCCAAACAGGAGGTTAAAGGCACTGACTCTCCAAGCAGGGAGACTGTTAGTAAATCATCTGGAATGGTGAACCCGAGGACCAGGATACGAAAACTGAGATGCATTTTAAATCATTTCCCCATAACACGGTGGACCATACTGTGGGTTTCACATGCATGTTTTAGCTGGAGGAAGAATCCCTTGAACCTGAAGAGTTGGGACCCATGGAATAGGTACCATACAGTATGACTTCAAAGGGTGTGCATTTGCTCACCTAAACTCACCAATGCTATCAGCCTGAAGTGTCCAGCCTTATGTCTCAACCAGCTCTGGGTGTAGATGTGGTCAATCCCGGTTGCATCACATGCCCTGAGTGAATTATTTAAGAATTGCTCTCTATTTCACTGTCTTTGTGTTTTGTTTTCGAAATTTATTTTGATAATGGGATTTATCGGATTTTCACTGCTGCCTTTCGGCCGCTGTACACACCCTTGATTCTCTTACGGAGACATATATATCCATGGGTTTTAAGATTCTTCCTAGTCAGGTATATTCCTAGGCGTTGAATATGTGGTGTTGGGTCCATTTCGTTGAGCAAGGAGTAGGTCTTGTCTATTACATATTGGGCTTATGGAAAGTTATCTGTGCTAATTTCAGTCTCTGGTTTTATGCAGCACCCCAAGGCACCTTTCCCCATAAGCAAGCACTAGTTGGTTTTCTAAATTTGAGACCCTTTTCTATTTTGTAATTCAGTTCATGTGTAGTCAAGTTTACATTCCGTGTATTCGTGATATCTTATGATGTTTCTTTTTCTGTGTGACGTAGTTCACGTAGAATCACCGTACCTGCATCCACTCACTATGCCGCTATGGGCCTGATGACACAGATTTCATTGCTGAGTGATATTGCATTGTACGTACGTGCCACAAGTTCTTTATCCATTTTTTGCTTTCTGGGGTATTTACCTGAAACTGTAGACGAGCTTCTTGTGAACACAGCCGTCTCAAATATTGGGGTGGCTGTCTGTTTTTGATTTTAATTTCCGTAAGCTATAGGACCATAAGTGGAAGTGCCATAGGCTGTGTTGCTTTGTTTCTTTCGTGTTTCAGGAAACACCATACACTTCTCCAGGGTGGCTGCTGGCAATTTACATCCTGCCAATCAGCATAACAAGGCTCCCTGTTCTCCATATCCTGTCCTACCTTTCTGGATTTTACACTTTTTTCAGATGGCCCTTTTGCCAGGGGGGCAGTGAGACTTCATTGTAGTGCAGATTTCATTTACAGGCTTGCTTGGTTGGCCAAAAAGGGCGTATGCGTTTTTTCCTGAATATATTCAGGAAAAAACACATACGCCCTTTTTGGCCAAGTGCATCATTGTCGACGTTCTGCCTCTTTTCCTATGCTTTCAGGGCAATTCCAGTCTACCCCCTGCAATCGTTTTCCTGAAATTCTGCCCCGCTTTCAACTCCCCTTCGCAGGCTTACTTCAATATATTTTTGGAGGATAGCTGTCATTTATAACTCTGCAGGTTTGTGAATTACAGTGCCCCTGAGCTCCTTTCTTCAACTCGCTTTCTTGTGAGCTGGGCACAAAACCGCAGGATTGCTTCAGGCCCTAATCTGTTTCCGGCAGGGCACGCTGAGCCTTTGGTTAATTCCTCTTCCTGGTGGGAAATGAGCGTTACATTTGCCCGTGCAGACACCTACAGCTAGTCTCTCATTGGTTCTCCCTATTCCTGTTCATTTTGCACAGAAATTTCAAGCTGTGCCAAAGAGGAGGTTAAAGGCACTGACTCTCCAAGCGGGGAGAGTGTTAGTAAAGCATCTGGAATGGTGAACCCGAGGACCAGGATACGAAAACTGAGATGCATTTTAAATCATTTCCCAATCACATGGTGGACGATACTCTTGGTTTCCCATGCATGTTTTAGCTGGAGGAAGAATCCCTTGAACCTGGAGAGGTGGGACCCATGGAATGGGTACCATGCAGTATGACTTCAAAGGGTCTGCATTTGCTCACCGAAACTCACCAATGCTATCAGCCTGAAGTGTCCAGCCTTATGTCTCAACCAGCTCTGGGTGTAGATGTGTTAAATCCCGGTTGCATCACATGCCCTGAGTGAATTATTTAAGAATTGCTCTCTATTTCACTGTCTTTATGATTTTTTTTTGAAATTTATTTTGATAATGGGATTTATCGGATTTTCACTGCTGCGTTTATGCCGCTGTACACACGCTTGATTCTCTTACGGAGACATATATATCCATGGGTTTTAAGATTCTTCCTAGTCAGGTATATTCCTAGGCGTTGAATATGTGGTGTTGGGTCCATTTCGTTGAGCAAGGAGTAGGTCTTGTCTATTACATATTGGGCTTATGGAAAGTTATCTGTGCTAATTTCAGTCTCTGGTTTTATGAAGCACCCCAACGCACCTTTCCCCATAAGCAAGCACTAGTTGGTTTTCTAAATTTGAGACCCTGTTCTGTTTTGTAATTCAGTTCATGTGTAGTCAAGTTTACATTCCGTGTATTAGTGATATCTTATGATGTTTCTTTTTCTGTGTGACGTAGTTCACGTAGAATCACCGTACCTGCATCCACTCACTATGCCGCTACGGGCCTGATGACACAGATTTCATTGCTGAGTGATATTGCATTGTACGTACGTGCCACAACTTCTTTATCCATATTTTGCTTTCTGGGATATTTACCTGTTACTGTAGACGAGCTTCTTGTGAACACAGCCGTCCCAAATATTGGGGTGGCTGTCTGTTTTTGATTTTAATTTCCGTAAGCTATAGGACCATAAGTGGAAGTGCCATAGACTGTGTTGCTTTGTTTCTTATGTGTTTCAGGAAACACCATACACTTCTCCAGGCTGGCTGCTGGCAATTTACATCCTGCCAATCAGCATAACAAGGCTCCCTGTTCTCCATATCCTGTCCTACCTTTCTGGATTTTACACTTTTTTCAGATGGCCCTCTTGCCCGGGGGGCAGTGAGACTTCATTGTAGTGCAGATTTCCTTTACAGGCTTGCTTGGTTGGCCAAAAAGGGCGTATGCGTTTTTTCCTGAATATATTCAGGAAAAAACGCATACGCCCTTTTTGGCCAAGTGCATCATTGTCGACGTTCTGCCTCTTTTCCTATGCTTTCAGGGCAATTCCAGTCTACCCCCTGCAATCGTTTTCCTGAAATTCTGCCCCGCTTTCAAGTCCCCTTCGCAGGCTTACTTCAATATATTTTTGGAGGATAGCTGTCATTTATAACTCTGCAGGTTTGTGAATTACAGTGCCCCTGAGCTCCTTTCTTCAACTCGCTTTCTTGTGAGCTGGGCACAAAACCGCAGGATTGCTTCAGGCCCTAATCTGTTTCCGGCAGGGCACGCTGAGCCTTTGGTTAATTCCTCTTCCTGGTGGGAAATGAGCATTACATTTGCCCGTGCAGACACCTACAGCTAGTCTCTCATTGGTTCTCCCTATTCCTGTTCATTTTGCACAGAAATTGCAAGCTGTGCCAAAGAGGAGGTTAAAGGCACTGACTCTCCAAGCGGGGAGAGTGTTAGTAAAGCATCTGGAATGGTGAACCCGAGGACCAGGATACGAAAACTGAGATGCATTTTAAATCATTTCCCAATCACATGGTGGACGATACTCTTGGTTTCCCATGCATGTTTTAGCTGGAGGAAGAATCCCTTGAACCTGGAGAGTTGGGACCCATGGAATGGGTACCATGCAGTATGACTTCAAAGGGTCTGCATTTGCTCACCGAAACTCACCAATGTTATCAGCCTGAAGTGTCCAGCCTTATGTCTCAACCAGCTCTGGGTGTAGATGTGTTAAATCCCGGTTGCATCACATGCCATGAGTGAATTATTTAAGAATTGCTCTCTATTTCACTGTCTTTATGATTTTTTTTTGAAATTTATTTTGATAATGGGATTTATCGGATTTTCACTGCTGCGTTTATGCCGCTGTACACACGCTTGATTCTCTTACGGAGACATATATATCCATGGGTTTTAAGATTCTTCCTAGTCAGGTATATTCCTAGGCGTTGAATATGTGGTGTTGGGTCCATTTCGTTGAGCAAGGAGTAGGTCTTGTCTATTACATATTGGGCTTATGGAAAGTTATCTGTGCTAATTTCAGTCTCTGGTTTTATGAAGCACCCCAACGCACCTTTCCCCATAAGCAAGCACTAGTTGGTTTTCTAAATTTGAGACCCTGTTCTGTTTTGTAATTCAGTTCATGTGTAGTCAAGTTTACATTCCGTGTATTAGTGATATCTTATGATGTTTCTTTTTCTGTGTGACGTAGTTCACGTAGAATCACCGTACCTGCATCCACTCACTATGCCGCTACGGGCCTGATGACACAGATTTCATTGCTGAGTGATATTGCATTGTACGTACGTGCCACAACTTCTTTATCCATATTTTGCTTTCTGGGATATTTACCTGTTACTGTAGACGAGCTTCTTGTGAACACAGCCGTCCCAAATATTGGGGTGGCTGTCTGTTTTTGATTTTAATTTCCGTAAGCTATAGGACCATAAGTGGAAGTGCCATAGACTGTGTTGCTTTGTTTCTTATGTGTTTCAGGAAACACCATACACTTCTCCAGGCTGGCTGCTGGCAATTTACATCCTGCCAATCAGCATAACAAGGCTCCCTGTTCTCCATATCCTGTCCTACCTTTCTGGATTTTACACTTTTTTCAGATGGCCCTCTTGCCCGGGGGGCAGTGAGACTTCATTGTAGTGCAGATTTCCTTTACAGGCTTGCTTGGTTGGCCAAAAAGGGCGTATGCGTTTTTTCCTGAATATATTCAGGAAAAAACGCATACGCCCTTTTTGGCCAAGTGCATCATTGTCGACGTTCTGCCTCTTTTCCTATGCTTTCAGGGCAATTCCAGTCTACCCCCTGCAATCGTTTTCCTGAAATTCTGCCCCGCTTTCAAGTCCCCTTCGCAGGCTTACTTCAATATATTTTTGGAGGATAGCTGTCATTTATAACTCTGCAGCTTTGTGAATTACAGTGCCCCTGAGCTCCTTTCTTCAACTCGCTTTCTTGTGAACTGGGCACAAAACCGCAGGATTGCTTCAGGCCCTAATCTGTTTCGGGCAGGGCATGCTGAGCCTTTGGTAAATTCCTCTTCCTGGTGGGAAATGAGCGTTACATTTGCCCGTGCAGACACCTACAGCTAGTCTCTCATTGGTTCTCCCTATTCCTGTTCATCTTGCACAGAAATTGCAAGCTGTGCCAAAGAGGAGGTTAAAGGCACTGACTCTCCAAGCAGGGAGACTGTTAGTAAATCATCTGGAATGGTGAACCCGAGGACCAGGATACGAAAACTGAGATGCATTTTAAATCATTTCCCCATAACACGGTGGACCATACTGTGGGTTTCACATGCATGTTTTAGCTGGAGGAAGAATCCCTTGAACCTGAAGAGTTGGGACCCATGGAATAGGTACCATACAGTATGACTTCAAAGGGTGTGCATTTGCTCACCTAAACTCACCAATGCTATCAGCCTGAAGTGTCCAGCCTTATGTCTCAACCAGCTCTGGGTGTAGATGTGGTCAATCCCGGTTGCATCACATGCCCTGAGTGAATTATTTAAGAATTGCTCTCTATTTCACTGTCTTTGTGTTTTGTTTTCGAAATTTATTTTGATAATGGGATTTATCGGATTTTCACTGCTGCCTTTCGGCCGCTGTACACACCCTTGATTCTCTTACGGAGACATATATATCCATGGGTTTTAAGATTCTTCCTAGTCAGGTATATTCCTAGGCGTTGAATATGTGGTGTTGGGTCCATTTCGTTGAGCAAGGAGTAGGTCTTGTCTATTACATATTGGGCTTATGGAAAGTTATCTGTGCTAATTTCAGTCTCTGGTTTTATGCAGCACCCCAAGGCACCTTTCCCCATAAGCAAGCACTAGTTGGTTTTCTAAATTTGAGACCCTTTTCTATTTTGTAATTCAGTTCATGTGTAGTCAAGTTTACATTCCGTGTATTCGTGATATCTTATGATGTTTCTTTTTCTGTGTGACGTAGTTCACGTAGAATCACCGTACCTGCATCCACTCACTATGCCGCTATGGGCCTGATGACACAGATTTCATTGCTGAGTGATATTGCATTGTACGTACGTGCCACAAGTTCTTTATCCATTTTTTGCTTTCTGGGGTATTTACCTGAAACTGTAGACGAGCTTCTTGTGAACACAGCCGTCTCAAATATTGGGGTGGCTGTCTGTTTTTGATTTTAATTTCCGTAAGCTATAGGACCATAAGTGGAAGTGCCATAGGCTGTGTTGCTTTGTTTCTTTCGTGTTTCAGGAAACACCATACACTTCTCCAGGGTGGCTGCTGGCAATTTACATCCTGCCAATCAGCATAACAAGGCTCCCTGTTCTCCATATCCTGTCCTACCTTTCTGGATTTTACACTTTTTTCAGATGGCCCTCTTGCCCGGGGGCAGTGAGACTTCATTGTAGTGCAGATTTCCTTTACAGGCTTGCTTGGTTGGCCAAAAAGGGCGTATGCGTTTTTTCCTGAATATATTCAGGAAAAAACGCATACGCCCTTTTTGGCCAAGTGCATCATTGTCGACGTTCTGCCTCTTTTCCTATGCTTTCAGGGCAATTCCAGTCTACCCCCTGCAATCGTTTTCCTGAAATTCTGCCCCGCTTTCAAGTCCCCTTCGCAGGCTTACTTCAATATATTTTTGGAGGATAGCTGTCATTTATAACTCTGCAGGTTTGTGAATTACAGTGCCCCTGAGCTCCTTTCTTCAACTCGCTTTCTTGTGAAATGGGCACAAAACCGCAGGATTTCTTCAGGCCCTAATCTGTTTCAGGCAGGGCATGCTGAGCCTTTGGTAAATTCCTCTTCCTGGTGGGAAATGAGCGTTACATTTGCCCGTGCAGACACCTACAGCTAGTCTCTCATTGGTTCTCCCTATTCCTGTTCATCTTGCACAGAAATTGCAAGCTGTGCCAAACAGGAGGTTAAAGGCACTGACTCTCCAAGCAGGGAGACTGTTAGTAAATCATCTGGAATGGTGAACCCGAGGACCAGGATACGAAAACTGAGATGCATTTTAAATCATTTCCCCATAACACGGTGGACCATACTGTGGGTTTCACATGCATGTTTTAGCTGGAGGAAGAATCCCTTGAACCTGAAGAGTTGGGACCCATGGAATAGGTACCATACAGTATGACTTCAAAGGGTGTGCATTTGCTCACCTAAACTCACCAATGCTATCAGCCTGAAGTGTCCAGCCTTATGTCTCAACCAGCTCTGGGTGTAGATGTGGTCATTCCCGGTTGCATCACATGCCCTGAGTGAATTATTTAAGAATTGCTCTCTATTTCACTGTCTTTGTGTTTTGTTTTCGAAATTTATTTTGATAATGGGATTTATCGGATTTTCACTGCTGCCTTTCGGCCGCTGTACACATCCTTGATTCTCTTACGGAGACATATATATCCATGGGTTTTAAGATTCTTCCTAGTCAGGTATATTCCTAGGCGTTGAATATGTGGTGTTGGGTCCATTTCGTTGAGCAAGGAGTAGGTCTTGTCTATTACATATTGGGCTTATGGAAAGTTATCTGTGCTAATTTCAGTCTCTGGTTTTATGCAGCACCCCAACGCACCTTTCCCCATAAGCAAGCACTAGTTGGTTTTCTAAATTTGAGACCCTTTTCTATTTTGTAATTCAGTTCATGTGTAGTCAAGTTTACATTCCGTGTATTCGTGATATCTTATGATGTTTCTTTTTCTGTGTGACGTAGTTCACGTAGAATCACCGTACCTGCATCCACTCACTATGCCGCTATGGGCCTGATGACACAGATTTCATTGCTGAGTGATATTGCATTGTACGTACGTGCCACAAGTTCTTTATCCATTTTTTGCTTTCTGGGATATTTACCTGATACTGTAGACGAGCTTCTTGTGAACACAGCCGTCTCAAATATTGGGGTGGCTGTCTGTTTTTGATTTTAATTTCCGTAAGCTATAGGACCATAAGTGGACGTGCCATAGGCTGTGTTGCTTTGTTTCTTTCGTGTTTCAGGAAACACCATACACTTCTCCAGGGTGGCTGCTGGCAATTTACATCCTGCCAATCAGCATAACAAGGCTCCCTGTTCTCCATATCCTGTCCTACCTTTCTGGATTTTACACTTTTTTCAGATGGCCCTTTTGCCAGGGGGGCAGTGAGACTTCATTGTAGTGCAGATTTCATTTACAGGCTTGCTTGTTTGGCCAAAAAGGGCGTATGCGATTTTTCCTGAATATATTCAGGAAAAAACGCATACGCTCTTTTTGGCCAAGTCCATCATTGTCCACGTTCTGCCTCTTTTCCTATGCTTTCAGGGCAATTCCAGTCTACCCCCTGCAATCGTTTTCCTGAAATTCTGCCCCGCTTTCAACTCCCCTTCGCAGGCTTACTTCAATATATTTTTGGAGGATATCTGTCATTTATAACTCTGCAGGTTTGTGAATTACAGTGCCCCTGAGCTCCTTTCTTCAACTCGCTTTCTTGTGAGCTGGGCACAAAACCGCAGGATTGCTTCAGGCCCTAATCTGTTTCCGGCAGGGCACGCTGAGCCTTTGGTTAATTCCTCTTCCTGGTGGGAAATGAGCGTTACATTTGCCCGTGCAGACACCTACAGCTAGTCTCTCATTGGTTCTCCCTATTCCTGTTCATTTTGCACAGAAATTGCCAGCTGTGCCAAAGAGGAGGTTAAAGGCACTGACTCTCCAAGCGGGGAGAGTGTTAGTAAAGCATCTGGAATGGTGAACCCGAGGACCAGGATACGAAAACTGAGATGCATTTTAAATCATTTCCCAATCACATGGTGGACGATACTCTTGGTTTCCCATGCATGTTTTAGCTGGAGGAAGAATCCCTTGAACCTGGAGAGTTGGGACCCATGGAATGGGTACCATGCAGTCTGACTTCAAAGGGTCTGCATTTGCTCACCGAAACTCACCAATGCTATCAGCCTGAAGTGTCCAGCCTTATGTCTCAACCAGCTCTGGGTGTAGATGTGTTAAATCCCGGTTGCATCACATGCCCTGAGTGAATTATTTAAGAATTGCTCTCTATTTCACTGTCTTTATGATTTTTTTTTGAAATTTATTTTGATAATGGGATTTATCGGATTTTCACTGCTGCGTTTATGCCGCTGTACACACGCTTGATTCTCTTACGGAGACATATATATCCATGGGTTTTAAGATTCTTCCTAGTCAGGTATATTCCTAGGCGTTGAATATGTGGTGTTGGGTCCATTTCGTTGAGCAAGGAGTAGGTCTTGTCTATTACATATTTGGCTTACGGAAAGTTATCTGTGCTAATTTCAGTCTCTGGTTTTATGAAGCACCCCAACGCACCTTTCCCCATAAGCAAGCACTAGTTGGTTTTCTAAATTTGAGACCCTGTTCTGTTTTGTAATTCAGTTCATGTGTAGTCAAGTTTACATTCCGTGTATTAGTGATATCTTATGATGTTTCTTTTTCTGTGTGACGTAGTTCACGTAGAATCACCGTACCTGCATCCACTCACTATGCCGCTACGGGCCTGATGACACAGATTTCATTGCTGAGTGATATTGCATTGTACGTACGTGCCACAACTTCTTTATCCATATTTTGCTTTCTGGGATATTTACCTGTTACTGTAGACGAGCTTCTTGTGAACACAGCCGTCCCAAATATTGGAGTGGCTGTCTGTTTTTGATTTTAATTTCCGTAAGCTATAGGACCATAAGTGGAAGTGCCATAGACTGTGTTGCTTTGTTTCTTATGTGTTTCAGGAAACACCATACACTTCTCCAGGCTGGCTGCTGGCAATTTACATCCTGCCAATCAGCATAACAAGGCTCCCTGTTCTCCATATCCTGTCCTACCTTTCTGGATTTTACACTTTTTTCAGATGGCCCTCTTGCCCGGGGGGCAGTGAGACTTCATTGTAGTGCAGATTTCCTTTACAGGCTTGCTTGGTTGGCCAAAAAGGGCGTATGCGTTTTTTCCTGAATATATTCAGGAAAAAACGCATACGCACTTTTTGGCCAAGTGCATCATTGTCGACGTTCTGCCTCTTTTCCTATGCTTTCAGGGCAATTCCAGTCTACCCCCTGCAATCGTTTTCCTGAAATTCTGCCCCGCTTTCAAGTCCCCTTCGCAGGCTTACTTCAATATATTTTTGGAGGATAGCTGTCATTTATAACTCTGCAGGTTTGTGAATTACAGTGCCCCTGAGCTCCTTTCTTCAACTCGCTTTCTTGTGAACTGGGCACAAAACCGCAGGATTGCTTCAGGCCCTAATCTGTTTCGGGCAGGGCATGCTGAGCCTTTGGTAAATTCCTCTTCCTGGTGGGAAATGAGCGTTACATTTGCCCGTGCAGACACCTACAGCTAGTCTCTCATTGGTTCTCCCTATTCCTGTTCATCTTGCACAGAAATTGCAAGCTGTGCCAAACAGGAGGTTAAAGGCACTGACTCTCCAAGCAGGGAGACTGTTAGTAAATCATCTGGAATGGTGAACCCGAGGACCAGGATACGAAAACTGAGATGCATTTTAAATCATTTCCCCATAACACGGTGGACCATACTGTGGGTTTCACATGCATGTTTTAGCTGGAGGAAGAATCCCTTGAACCTGAAGAGTTGGGACCCATGGAATAGGTACCATACAGTATGACTTCAAAGGGTGTGCATTTGCTCACCTAAACTCACCAATGCTATCAGCCTGAAGTGTCCAGCCTTATGTCTCAACCAGCTCTGGGTGTAGATGTGTTAAATCCCGGTTGCATCACATGCCATGAGTGAATTATTTAAGAATTGCTCTCTATTTCACTGTCTTTATGATTTTTTTTTGAAATTTATTTTGATAATGGGATTTATCGGATTTTCACTGCTGCGTTTATGCCGCTGTACACACGCTTGATTCTCTTACGGAGACATATATATCCATGGGTTTTAAGATTCTTCCTAGTCAGGTATATTCCTAGGCGTTGAATATGTGGTGTTGGGTCCATTTCGTTGAGCAAGGAGTAGGTCTTGTCTATTACATATTGGGCTTATGGAAAGTTATCTGTGCTAATTTCAGTCTCTGGTTTTATGAAGCACCCCAACGCACCTTTCCCCATAAGCAAGCACTAGTTGGTTTTCTAAATTTGAGACCCTGTTCTGTTTTGTAATTCAGTTCATGTGTAGTCAAGTTTACATTCCGTGTATTAGTGATATCTTATGATGTTTCTTTTTCTGTGTGACGTAGTTCACGTAGAATCACCGTACCTGCATCCACTCACTATGCCGCTACGGGCCTGATGACACAGATTTCATTGCTGAGTGATATTGCATTGTACGTACGTGCCACAACTTCTTTATCCATATTTTGCTTTCTGGGATATTTACCTGTTACTGTAGACGAGCTTCTTGTGAACACAGCCGTCCCAAATATTGGGGTGGCTGTCTGTTTTTGATTTTAATTTCCGTAAGCTATAGGACCATAAGTGGAAGTGCCATAGACTGTGTTGCTTTGTTTCTTATGTGTTTCAGGAAACACCATACACTTCTCCAGGCTGGCTGCTGGCAATTTACATCCTGCCAATCAGCATAACAAGGCTCCCTGTTCTCCATATCCTGTCCTACCTTTCTGGATTTTACACTTTTTTCAGATGGCCCTCTTGCCCGGGGGGCAGTGAGACTTCATTGTAGTGCAGATTTCCTTTACAGGCTTGCTTGGTTGGCCAAAAAGGGCGTATGCGTTTTTTCCTGAATATATTCAGGAAAAAACGCATACGCCCTTTTTGGCCAAGTGCATCATTGTCGACGTTCTGCCTCTTTTCCTATGCTTTCAGGGCAATTCCAGTCTACCCCCTGCAATCGTTTTCCTGAAATTCTGCCCCGCTTTCAAGTCCCCTTCGCAGGCTTACTTCAATATATTTTTGGAGGATAGCTGTCATTTATAACTCTGCAGGTTTGTGAATTACAGTGCCCCTGAGCTCCTTTCTTCAACTCGCTTTCTTGTGAACTGGGCACAAAACCGCAGGATTGCTTCAGGCCCTAATCTGTTTCGGGCAGGGCATGCTGAGCCTTTGGTAAATTCCTCTTCCTGGTGGGAAATGAGCGTTACATTTGCCCGTGCAGACACCTACAGCTAGTCTCTCATTGGTTCTCCCTATTCCTGTTCATCTTGCACAGAAATTGCAAGCTGTGCCAAACAGGAGGTTAAAGGCACTGACTCTCCAAGCAGGGAGACTGTTAGTAAATCATCTGGAATGGTGAACCCGAGGACCAGGATACGAAAACTGAGATGCATTTTAAATCATTTCCCCATAACACGGTGGACCATACTGTGGGTTTCACATGCATGTTTTAGCTGGAGGAAGAATCCCTTGAACCTGAAGAGTTGGGACCCATGGAATAGGTACCATACAGTATGACTTCAAAGGGTGTGCATTTGCTCACCTAAACTCACCAATGCTATCAGCCTGAAGTGTCCAGCCTTATGTCTCAACCAGCTCTGGGTGTAGATGTGGTCAATCCCGGTTGCATCACATGCCCTGAGTGAATTATTTAAGAATTGCTCTCTATTTCACTGTCTTTGTGTTTTGTTTTCGAAATTTATTTTGATAATGGGATTTATCGGATTTTCACTGCTGCCTTTCGGCCACTGTACACACCCTTGATTCTCTTACGGAGACATATATATCCATGGGTTTTAAGATTCTTCCTAGTCAGGTATATTCCTAGGCGTTGAATATGTGGTGTTGGGTCCATTTCGTTGAGCAAGGAGTAGGTCTTGTCTATTACATATTGGGCTTATGGAAAGTTATCTGTGCTAATTTCAGTCTCTGGTTTTATGCAGCACCCCAAGGCACCTTTCCCCATAAGCAAGCACTAGTTGGTTTTCTAAATTTGAGACCCTTTTCTATTTTGTAATTCAGTTCATGTGTAGTCAAGTTTACATTCCGTGTATTCGTGATATCTTATGATGTTTCTTTTTCTGTGTGACGTAGTTCACGTAGAATCACCGTACCTGCATCCACTCACTATGCCGCTATGGGCCTGATGACACAGATTTCATTGCTGAGTGATATTGCATTGTACGTACGTGCCACAAGTTCTTTATCCATTTTTTGCTTTCTGGGATATTTACCTGAAACTGTAGACGAGCTTCTTGTGAACACAGCCGTCTCAAATATTGGGGTGGCTGTCTGTTTTTGATTTTAATTTCCGTAAGCTATAGGACCATAAGTGGAAGTGCCATAGGCTGTGTTGCTTTGTTTCTTTCGTGTTTCAGGAAACACCATACACTTCTCCAGGGTGGCTGCTGGCAATTTACATCCTGCCAATCAGCATAACAAGGCTCCCTGTTCTCCATATCCTGTCCTACCTTTCTGGATTTTACACTTTTTTCAGATGTCCCTTTTGCCAGGGGGGCAGTGAGACTTCATTGTAGTGCAGATTTCATTTACAGGCTTGCTTGGTTGGCCAAAAAGGGCGTATGCGTTTTTTCCTGAATATATTCAGGAAAAAACACATACGCCCTTTTTGGCCAAGTGCATCATTGTCGACGTTCTGCCTCTTTTCCTATGCTTTCAGGGCAATTCCAGTCTACCCCCTGCAATCGTTTTCCTGAAATTCTGCCCCGCTTTCAACTCCCCTTCGCAGGCTTACTTCAATATATTTTTGGAGGATAGCTGTCATTTATAACTCTGCAGGTTTGTGAATTACAGTGCCCCTGAGCTCCTTTCTTCAACTCGCTTTCTTGTGAGCTGGGCACAAAACCGCAGGATTGCTTCAGGCCCTAATCTGTTTCCGATAGGGCACGCTGAGCCTTTGGTTAATTCCTCTTCCTGGTGGGAAATGAGCGTTACATTTGCCCGTGCAGACACCTACAGCTAGTCTCTCATTGGTTCTCCCTATTTCTGTTCATTTTGCACAGAAATTGCAAGCTGTGCCAAAGAGGAGGTTAAAGGCACTGACTCTCCAAGCGGGGAGAGTGTTAGTAAAGCATCTGGAATGGTGAACCCGAGGACCAGGATACGAAAACTGAGATGCATTTTAAATCATTTCCCAATCACATGGTGGACGATACTCTTGGTTTCCCATGCATGTTTTAGCTGGAGGAAGAATCCCTTGAACCTGGAGAGTTGGGACCCATGGAATGGGTACCATGCAGTATGACTTCAAAGGGTCTGCATTTGCTCACTGAAACTCACCAATGCTATCAGCCTGAAGTGTCCAGCCTTATGTCTCAACCAGCTCTGGGTGTAGATGTGTTAAATCCCGGTTGCATCACATGCCCTGAGTGAATTATTTAAGAAATGCTCTCTATTTCACTGTCTTTATGATTTTTTTTTGAAATTTATTTTGATAATGGGATTTATCGGATTTTCACTGCTGCGTTTATGCCGCTGTACACACGCTTGATTCTCTTACGGAGACATATATATCCATGGGTTTTAAGATTCTTCCTAGTCAGGTATATTCCTAGGCGTTGAATATGTGGTGTTGGGTCCATTTCGTTGAGCAAGGAGTAGGTCTTCTCTATTACATATTTGGCTTATGGAAAGTTATCTGTGCTAATTTCAGTCTCTGGTTTTATGAAGCACCCCAACGCACCTTTCCCCATAAGCAAGCACTAGTTGGTTTTCTAAATTTGAGACCCTGTTCTGTTTTGTAATTCAGTTCATGTGTAGTCAAGTTTACATTCCGTGTATTAGTGATATCTTATGATGTTTCTTTTTCTGTGTGACGTAGTTCACGTAGAGTCACCGTACCTGCATCCACTCACTATGCCGCTACGGGCCTGATGACACAGATTTCATTGCTGAGTGATATTGCATTGTACGTACGTGCCACAACTTCTTTATCCATATTTTGCTTTCTGGGATATTTACCTGTTACTGTAGACGAGCTTCTTGTGAACACAGCCGTCCCAAATATTGGGGTGGCTGTCTGTTTTTGATTTTAATTTCCGTAAGCTATAGGACCATAAGTGGAAGTGCCATAGACTGTGTTGCTTTGTTTCTTATGTGTTTCAGGAAACACCATACACTTCTCCAGGCTGGCTGCTGGCAATTTACATCCTGCCAATCAGCATAACAAGGCTCCCTGTTCTCCATATCCTGTCCTACCTTTCTGGATTTTACACTTTTTTCAGATGGCCCTCTTGCCCGGGGGCAGTGAGACTTCATTGTAGTGCAGATTTCCTTTACAGGCTTGCTTGGTTGGCCAAAAAGGGCATATGCGTTTTTTCCTGAATATATTCAGGAAAAAACGCATACGCCCTTTTTGGCCAAGTGCATCATTGTCGACGTTCTGCCTCTTTTCCTATGCTTTCAGGGCAATTCCAGTCTACCCCCTGCAATCGTTTTCCTGAAATTCTGCCCCGCTTTCAAGTCCCCTTCGCAGGCTTACTTCAATATATTTTTGGAGGATAGCTGTCATTTATAACTCTGCAGGTTTGTGAATTACAGTGCCCCTGATCTCCTTTCTTCAACTCGCTTTCTTGTGAAATGGGCACAAAACCGCAGGATTTCTTCAGGCCCTAATCTGTTTCGGGCAGGGCATGCTGAGCCTTTGGTAAATTCCTCTTCCTGGTGGGAAATGAGCGTTACATTTGCCCGTGCAGACACCTACAGCTAGTCTCTCATTGGTTCTCCCTATTCCTGTTCATCTTGCACAGAAATTGCAAGCTGTGCCAAACAGGAGGTTAAAGGCACTGACTCTCCAAGCAGGGAGACTGTTAGTAAATCATCTGGAATGGTGAACCCGAGGACCAGGATACGAAAACTGAGATGCATTTTAAATCATTTCCCCATAACACGGTGGACCATACTGTGGGTTTCACATGCATGTTTTAGCTGGAGGAAGAATCCCTTGAACCTGAAGAGTTGGGACCCATGGAATAGGTACCATACAGTATGACTTCAAAGGGTGTGCATTTGCTCACCTAAACTCACCAATGCTATCAGCCTGAAGTGTCCAGACTTATGTCTCAACCAGCTCTGGGTGTAGATGTGGTCATTCCCGGTTGCATCACATGCCCTGAGTGAATTATTTAAGAATTGCTCTCTATTTCACTGTCTTTGTGTTTTGTTTTCGAAATTTATTTTGATAATGGGATTTATCGGATTTTCACTGCTGCCTTTCGGCCGCTGTACACATCCTTGATTCTCTTACGGAGACATATATATCCATGGGTTTTAAGATTCTTCCTAGTCAGGTATATTCCTAGGCGTTGAATATGTGGTGTTGGGTCCATTTCGTTGAGCAAGGAGTAGGTCTTGTCTATTACATATTGGGCTTATGGAAAGTTATCTGTGCTAATTTCAGTCTCTGGTTTTATGCAGCACCCCAAGGCACCTTTCCCCATAAGCAAGCACTAGTTGGTTTTCTAAATTTGAGACCCTTTTCTATTTTGTAATTCAGTTCATGTGTAGTCAAGTTTACATTCCGTGTATTCGTGATATCTTATGATGTTTCTTTTTCTGTGTGACGTAGTTCACGTAGAATCACCGTACCTGCATCCACTCACTATGCCGCTATGGGCCTGATGACACAGATTTCATTGCTGAGTGATATTGCATTGTACGTACGTGCCACAAGTTCTTTATCCATTTTTTGCTTTCTGGGATATTTACCTGATACTGTAGACGAGCTTCTTGTGAACACAGCCGTCTCAAATATTGGGGTGGCTGTCTGTTTTTGATTTTAATTTCCGTAAGCTATAGGACCATAAGTGGACGTGCCATAGGCTGTGTTGCTTTGTTTCTTTCGTGTTTCAGGAAACACCATACACTTCTCCAGGGTGGCTGCTGGCAATTTACATCCTGCCAATCAGCATAACAAGGCTCCCTGTTCTCCATATCCTGTCCTACCTTTCTGGATTTTACACTTTTTTCAGATGGCCCTTTTGCCAGGGGGGCAGTGAGACTTCATTGTAGTGCAGATTTCATTTACAGGCTTGCTTGTTTGGCCAAAAAGGGCGTATGCGATTTTTCCTGAATATATTCAGGAAAAAACGCATACGCCCTTTTTGGCCAAGTGCATCATTGTCCACGTTCTGCCTCTTTTCCTATGCTTTCAGGGCAATTCCAGTCTACCCCCTGCAATCGTTTTCCTGAAATTCTGCCCCGCTTTCAACTCCCCTTCGCAGGCTTACTTCAATATATTTTTGGAGGATATCTGTCATTTATAACTCTGCAGGTTTGTGAATTACAGTGCACCTGAGCTCCTTTCTTCAACTCGCTTTCTTGTGAGCCGGGCACAAAACCGCAGGATTGCTTCAGGCCCTAATCTGTTTCCGGCAGGGCACGCTGAGCCTTTGGTTAATTCCTCTTCCTGGTGGGAAATGAGCGTTACATTTGCCCGTGCAGACACCTACAGCTAGTCTCTCATTGGTTCTCCCTATTCCTGTTCATTTTGCACAGAAATTGCCAGCTGTGCCAAAGAGGAGGTTAAAGGCACTGACTCTCCAAGCGGGGAGAGTGTTAGTAAAGCATCTGGAATGGTGAACCCGAGGACCAGGATACGAAAACTGAGATGCATTTTAAATCATTTCCCAATCACATGGTGGACGATACTCTTGGTTTCCCATGCATGTTTTAGCTGGAGGAAGAATCCCTTGAACCTGGAGAGTTGGGACCCATGGAATGGGTACCATGCAGTCTGACTTCAAAGGGTCTGCATTTGCTCACCGAAACTCACCAATGCTATCAGCCTGAAGTGTCCAGCCTTATGTCTCAACCAGCTCTGGGTGTAGATGTGTTAAATCCCGGTTGCATCACATGCCCTGAGTGAATTATTTAAGAATTGCTCTCTATTTCACTGTCTTTATGATTTTTTTTTGAAATTTATTTTGATAATGGGATTTATCGGATTTTCACTGCTGCGTTTATGCCGCTGTACACACGCTTGATTCTCTTACGGAGACTTATATATCCATGGGTTTTAAGATTCTTCCTAGTCAGGTATATTCCTAGGCGTTGAATATGTGGTGTTGGGTCCATTTCGTTGAGCAAGGAGTAGGTCTTGTCTATTACATATTTGGCTTACGGAAAGTTATCTGTGCTAATTTCAGTCTCTGGTTTTATGAAGCACCCCAACGCACCTTTCCCCATAAGCAAGCACTAGTTGGTTTTCTAAATTTGAGACCCTGTTCTGTTTTGTAATTCAGTTCATGTGTAGTCAAGTTTACATTCCGTGTATTAGTGATATCTTATGATGTTTCTTTTTCTGTGTGACGTAGTTCACGTAGAATCACCGTACCTGCATCCACTCACTATGCCGCTACGGGCCTGATGACACAGATTTCATTGCTGAGTGATATTGCATTGTACGTACGTGCCACAACTTCTTTATCCATATTTTGCTTTCTGGGATATTTACCTGTTACTGTAGACGAGCTTCTTGTGAACACAGCCGTCCCAAATATTGGAGTGGCTGTCTGTTTTTGATTTTAATTTCCGTAAGCTATAGGACCATAAGTGGAAGTGCCATAGACTGTGTTGCTTTGTTTCTTATGTGTTTCAGGAAACACCATACACTTCTCCAGGCTGGCTGCTGGCAATTTACATCCTGCCAATCAGCATAACAAGGCTCCCTGTTCTCCATATCCTGTCCTACCTTTCTGGATTTTACACTTTTTTCAGATGGCCCTCTTGCCCGGGGGGCAGTGAGACTTCATTGTAGTGCAGATTTCCTTTACAGGCTTGCTTGGTTGGCCAAAAAGGGCGTATGCGTTTTTTCCTGAATATATTCAGGAAAAAACGCATACGCACTTTTTGGCCAAGTGCATCATTGTCGACGTTCTGCCTCTTTTCCTATGCTTTCAGGGCAATTCCAGTCTACCCCCTGCAATCGTTTTCCTGAAATTCTGCCCCGCTTTCAAGTCCCCTTCGCAGGCTTACTTCAATATATTTTTGGAGGATAGCTGTCATTTATAACTCTGCAGGTTTGTGAATTACAGTGCCCCTGAGCTCCTTTCTTCAACTCGCTTTCTTGTGAACTGGGCACAAAACCGCAGGATTGCTTCAGGCCCTAATCTGTTTCGGGCAGGGCATGCTGAGCCTTTGGTAAATTCCTCTTCCTGGTGGGAAATGAGCGTTACATTTGCCCGTGCAGACACCTACAGCTAGTCTCTCATTGGTTCTCCCTATTCCTGTTCATCTTGCACAGAAATTGCAAGCTGTGCCAAACAGGAGGTTAAAGGCACTGACTCTCCAAGCAGGGAGACTGTTAGTAAATCATCTGGAATGGTGAACCCGAGGACCAGGATACGAAAACTGAGATGCATTTTAAATCATTTCCCCATAACACGGTGGACCATACTGTGGGTTTCACATGCATGTTTTAGCTGGAGGAAGAATCCCTTGAACCTGAAGAGTTGGGACCCATGGAATAGGTACCATACAGTATGACTTCAAAGGGTGTGCATTTGCTCACCTAAACTCACCAATGCTATCAGCCTGAAGTGTCCAGCCTTATGTCTCAACCAGCTCTGGGTGTAGATGTGGTCAATCCCGGTTGCATCACATGCCCTGAGTGAATTATTTAAGAATTGCTCTCTATTTCACTGTCTTTGTGTTTTGTTTTCGAAATTTATTTTGATAATGGGATTTATCGGATTTTCACTGCTGCCTTTCGGCCGCTGTACACACCCTTGATTCTCTTACGGAGACATATATATCCATGGGTTTTAAGATTCTTCCTAGTCAGGTATATTCCTAGGCGTTGAATATGTGGTGTTGGGTCCATTTCGTTGAGCAAGGAGTAGGTCTTGTCTATTACATATTGGGCTTATGGAAAGTTATCTGTGCTAATTTCAGTCTCTGGTTTTATGCAGCACCCCAAGGCACCTTTCCCCATAAGCAAGCACTAGTTGGTTTTCTAAATTTGAGACCCTTTTCTATTTTGTAATTCAGTTCATGTGTAGTCAAGTTTACATTCCGTGTATTCGTGATATCTTATGATGTTTCTTTTTCTGTGTGACGTAGTTCACGTAGAATCACCGTACCTGCATCCACTCACTATGCCGCTATGGGCCTGATGACACAGATTTCATTGCTGAGTGATATTGCATTGTACGTACGTGCCACAAGTTCTTTATCCATTTTTTGCTTTCTGGGATATTTACCTGTTACTGTAGACGAGCTTCTTGTGAACACAGCCGTCTCAAATATTGGGGTGGCTGTCTGTTTTTGATTTTAATTTCCGTAAGCTATAGGACCATAAGTGGAAGTGCCATAGGCTGTGTTGCTTTGTTTCTTTCGTGTTTCAGGAAACACCATACACTTCTCCAGGGTGGCTGCTGGCAATTTACATCCTGCCAATCAGCATAACAAGGCTCCCTGTTCTCCATATCCTGTCCTACCTTTCTGGATTTTACACTTTTTTCAGATGGCCCTTTTGCCAGGGGGGCAGTGAGACTTCATTGTAGTGCAGATTTCCTTTACAGGCTTGCTTGGTTGGCCAAAAAGGGCGTATGCGTTTTTTCCTGAATATATTCAGGAAAAAACGCATACGCCCTTTTTGGCCAAGTGCATCATTGTCGACGTTCTGCCTCTTTTCCTATGCTTTCAGGGCAATTCCAGTCTACCCCCTGCAATCGTTTTCCTGAAATTCTGCCCCGCTTTCAAGTCCCCTTCGCAGGCTTACTTCAATATATTTTTGGAGGAAAGCTGTCATTTATAACTCTGCAGGTTTGTGAATTACAGTGCCCCTGAGCTCCTTTCTTCAACTCGCTTTCTTGTGAGCTGGGCACAAAACCGCAGGATTGCTTCAGGCCCTAATCTGTTTCCAGCAGGGCACGCTGAGCCTTTGTTTAATTCCTCTTCCTGGTGGGCAATGAGCGTTACATTTGCCCGTGCAGACACCTACAGCTAGTCTCTCATTGGTTCTCCCTATTCCTGTTCATTTTGCACAGAAATTGCAAGCTGTGCCAAAGAGGAGGTTAAAGGCACTGACTCTCCAAGCGGGGAGAGTGTTAGTAAAGCATCTGGAATGGTGAACCCGAGGACCAGGATACGAAAACTGAGATGCATTTTAAATCATTTCCCAATCACATGGTGGACGATACTCTTGGTTTCCCATGCATGTTTTAGCTGGAGGAAGAATCCCTTGAACCTGGAGAGTTGGGACCCATGGAATGGGTACCATGCAGTATGACTTCAAAGGGTCTGCATTTGCTCACCGAAACTCACCAATGCTATCAGCCTGAAGTGTCCAGCCTTATGTCTCAACCAGCTCTGGGTGTAGATGTGTTAAATCCCGGTTGCATCACATGCCCTGAGTGAATTATTTAAGAATTGCTCTCTATTTCACTGTCTTTATGATTTTTTTTTGAAATTTATTTTGATAATGGGATTTATCGGATTTTCACTGCTGCGTTTATGCCACTGTACACACGCTTGATTCTCTTACGGAGACATATATATCCATGGGTTTTAAGATTCTTCCTAGTCAGGTATATTCCTAGGCGTTGAATATGTGGTGTTGGGTCCATTTCGTTGAGCAAGGAGTAGGTCTTCTCTATTACATATTTGGCTTATGGAAAGTTATCTGTGCTAATTTCAGTCTCTGGTTTTATGAAGCACCCCAACGCACCTTTCCCCATAAGCAAGCACTAGTTGGTTTTCTAAATTTGAGACCCTGTTCTGTTTTGTAATTCAGTTCATGTGTAGTCAAGTTTACATTCCGTGTATTAGTGATATCTTATGATGTTTCTTTTTCTGTGTGACGTAGTTCACGTAGAATCACCGTACCTGCATCCACTCACTATGCCGCTACGGGCCTGATGACACAGATTTCATTGCTGAGTGATATTGCATTGTACGTACGTGCCACAACTTCTTTATCCATATTTTGCTTTCTGGGATATTTACATGTTACTGTAGACGAGCTTCTTGTGAACACAGCCGTCCCAAATATTGGGGTGGCTGTCTGTTTTTGATTTTAATTTCCGTAAGCTATAGGACCATAAGTGGAAGTGCCATAGACTGTGTTGCTTTGTTTCTTATGTGTTTCAGGAAACACCATACACTTCTCCAGGCTGGCTGCTGGCAATTTACATCCTGCCAATCAGCATAACAAGGCTCCCTGTTCTCCATATCCTGTCCTACCTTTCTGGATTTTACACTTTTTTCAGATGGCCCTCTTGCCCGGGGGGCAGTGAGACTTCATTGTAGTGCAGATTTCCTTTACAGGCTTGCTTGGTTGGCCAAAAAGGGCGTATGCGTTTTTTCCTGAATATATTCAGGAAAAAACGCATACGCCCTTTTTGGCCAAGTGCATCATTGTCGACGTTCTGCCTCTTTTCCTATGCTTTCAGGGCAATTCCAGTCTAACCCCTGCAATCGTTTTCCTGAAATTCTGCCCCGCTTTCAAGTCCCCTTCGCAGGCTTACTTCAATATATTTTTGGAGGATAGCTGTCATTTATAACTCTGCAGGTTTGTGAATTACAGTGCCCCTGAGCTCCTTTCTTCAACTCGCTTTCTTGTGAACCCGGCACAAAACCGCAGGATTGCTTCAGGCCCTAATCTGTTTCGGGCAGGGCATGCTGAGCCTTTGGTAAATTCCTCTTCCTGGTGGGCAATGAGCGTTACATTTGCCCGTGCAGACACCTACAGCTATTCTCTCATTGGTTCTCCCTATTCCTGTTCATCTTGCACAGAAATTGCAAGCTGTGCCAAACAGGAGGTTAAAGGCACTGACTCTCCAAGCAGGGAGACTGTTAGTAAATCATCTGGAATGGTGAACCCGAGGACCAGGATACGAAAACTGAGATGCATTTTAAATCATTTCCCCATAACACGGTGGACCATACTGTGGGTTTCACATGCATGTTTTAGCTGGAGGAAGAATCCCTTGAACCTGAAGAGTTGGGACCCATGGAATAGGTACCATACAGTATGACTTCAAAGGGTGTGCATTTGCTCACCTAAACTCACCAATGCTATCAGCCTGAAGTGTCCAGCCTTATGTCTCAACCAGCTCTGGGTGTAGATGTGTTAAATCCCGGTTGCATCACATGCCCTGAGTGAATTATTTAAGAATTGCTCTCTATTTCACTGTCTTTATGATTTTTTTTTGAAATTTATTTTGATAATGGGATTTATCGGATTTTCACTGCTGCGTTTATGCCGCTCTACACACACTTGATTCTCTTACGGAGACATATATATCCATGGGTTTTAAGATTCTTCCTAGTCAGGTATATTCCTAGGCGTTGAATATGTGGTGTTGGGTCCATTTCGTTGAGCAAGGAGTAGGTCTTGTCTATTACATATTGGGCTTATGGAAAGTTATCTGTGCTAATTTCAGTCTCTGGTTTTATGCAGCACCCCAAGGCACCTTTCCCCATAAGCAAGCACTAGTTGGTTTTCTAAATTTGAGACCCTTTTCTATTTTGTAATTCAGTTCATGTGTAGTCAAGTTTACATTCCGTGTATTCGTGATATCTTATGATGTTTCTTTTTCTGTGTGACGTAGTTCACGTAGAATCACCGTACCTGCATCCACTCACTATGCCGCTATGGGCCTGATGACACAGATTTCATTGCTGAGTGATATTGCATTGTACGTACGTGCCACAAGTTCTTTATCCATTTTTTGCTTTCTGGGATATTTACCTGATACTGTAGACGAGCTTCTTGTGAACACAGCCGTCTCAAATATTGGGGTGGCTGTCTGTTTTTGATTTTAATTTCCGTAAGCTATAGGACCATAAGTGGAAGTGCCATAGGCTGTGTTGCTTTGTTTCTTTCGTGTTTCAGGAAACACCATACACTTCTCCAGGGTGGCTGCTGGCAATTTACATCCTGCCAATCAGCA
Organism: Phocoena phocoena; assembly: GCF_963924675.1. Lineage (NCBI taxonomy): Eukaryota > Metazoa > Chordata > Mammalia > Artiodactyla > Phocoenidae > Phocoena > Phocoena phocoena. Next base: position 366,739 of record NW_027077518.1, read on the forward strand.
TAACAAGGCTCCCTGTTCTCCATATCCTGTCCTACCTTTCTGGATTTTACACTTTTTTCAGATGGCCCTTTTGCCAGGGGGGCAGTGAGACTTCATTGTAGTGCAGATTTCATTTACAGGCTTGCTTGGTTGGCCAAAAAGGGCGTATGCGTTTTTTCCTGAATATATTCAGGAAAAAACGCATACGCCCTTTTTGGCCAAGTGCATCATTGTCGACGTTCTGCCTCTTTTCCTATGCTTTCAGGGCAATTCCAGTCTACCCCCTGCAATCGTTTTCCTGAAATTCTGCCCCGCTTTCAAGTCCCCTTCGCAGGCTTACTTCAATATATTTTTGGAGGAAAGCTGTCATTTATAACTCTGCAGGTTTGTGAATTACAGTGCCCCTGAGCTCCTTTCTTCAACTCGCTTTCTTGTGAGCTGGGCACAAAACCGCAGGATTGCTTCAGGCCCTAATCTGTTTCCAGCAGGGCACACTGAGCCTTTGTTTAATTCCTCTTCCTGGTGGGCAATGAGCGTTACATTTGCCCGTGCAGACACCTACAGCTAGTCTCTCATTGGTTCTCCCTATTCCTGTTCATTTTGCACAGAAATTGCAAGCTGTGCCAAAGAGGAGGTTAAAGGCACTGACTCTCCAAGCGGGGAGAGTGTTAGTAAAGCATCTGGAATGGTGAACCCGAGGACCAGGATACGAAAACTGAGATGCATTTTAAATCATTTCCCAATCACATGGTGGACGATACTCTTGGTTTCCCATGCATGTTTTAGCTGGAGGAAGAATCCCTTGAACCTGGAGAGTTGGGACCCATGGAATGGGTACCATGCAGTATGACTTCAAAGGGTCTACATTTGCTCACCGAAACTCACCAATGCTATCAGCCTGAAGTGTCCAGCCTTATGTCTCAACCAGCTCTGGGTGTAGATGTGTTAAATCCCGGTTGCATCACATGCCCTGAGTGAATTATTTAAGAATTGCTCTCTATTTCACTGTCTTTATGATTTTTTTTTGAAATTTATTTTGATAATGGGATTTATCGGATTTTCACTGCTGCGTTTATGCCGCTGTACACACGCTTGATTCTCTTACGGAGACATATATATCCATGGGTTTTAAGATTCTTCCTAGTCAGGTATATTCCTAGGCGTTGAATATGTGGTGTTGGGTCCATTTCGTTGAGCAAGGAGTAGGTCTTGTCTATTACATATTTGGCTTATGGAAAGTTATCTGTGCTAATTTCAGTCTCTGGTTTTATGAAGCACCCCAACGCACCTTTCCCCATAAGCAAGCACTAGTTGGTTTTCTAAATTTGAGACCCTGTTCTGTTTTGTAATTCAGTTCATGTGTAGTCAAGTTTACATTCCGTGTATTAGTGATATCTTATGATGTTTCTTTTTCTGTGTGACGTAGTTCACGTAGAATCACCGTACCTGCATCCACTCACTATGCCGCTACGGGCCTGATGACACAGATTTCATTGCTGAGTGATATTGCATTGTACGTACGTGCCACAACTTCTTTATCCATATTTTGCTTTCTGGGATATTTACCTGTTACTGTAGACGAGCTTCTTGTGAACACAGCCGTCCCAAATATTGGGGTGGCTGTCTGTTTTTGATTTTAATTTCCGTAAGCTATAGGACCATAAGTGGAAGTGCCATAGACTGTGTTGCTTTGTTTCTTATGTGTTTCAGGAAACACCATACACTTCTCCAGGCTGGCTGCTGGCAATTTACATCCTGCCAATCAGCATAACAAGGCTCCCTGTTCTCCATATCCTGTCCTACCTTTCTGGATTTTACACTTTTTTCAGATGGCCCTCTTGCCCGGGGGGCAGTGAGACTTCATTGTAGTGCAGATTTCCTTTACAGGCTTGCTTGGTTGGCCAAAAAGGGCGTATGCGTTTTTTCCTGAATATATTCAGGAAAAAACGCATACGCCCTTTTTGGCCAAGTGCATCATTGTCGACGTTCTGCCTCTTTTCCTATGCTTTCAGGGCAATTCCAGTCTACCCCCTGCAATCGTTTTCCTGAAATTCTGCCCCGCTTTCAAGTCCCCTTCGCAAGCTTACTTCAATATATTTTTGGAGGATAGCTGTCATTTATAACTCTGCACGTTTGTGAATTACAGTGCCCCTGAGCTCCTTTCTTCAACTCGCTTTCTTGTGAACTGGGCACAAAACCGCAGGATTGCTTCAGGCCCTAATCTGTTTCGGGCAGGGCATGCTGAGCCTTTGGTAAATTCCTCTTCCTGGTGGGAAATGAGCGTTACATTTGCCCGTGCAGACACCTACAGCTAGTCTCTCATTGGTTCTCCCTATTCCTGTTCATCTTGCACAGAAATTGCAAGCTGTGCCAAACAGGAGGTTAAAGGCACTGACTCTCCAAGCAGGGAGACTGTTAGTAAATCATCTGGAATGGTGAACCCGAGGACCAGGATACGAAAACTGAGATGCATTTTAAATCATTTCCCCATAACACGGTGGACCATACTGTGGGTTTCACATGCATGTTTTAGCTGGAGGAAGAATCCCTTGAACCTGAAGAGTTGGGACCCATGGAATAGGTACCATACAGTATGACTTCAAAGGGTGTGCATTTGCTCACCTAAACTCACCAATGCTATCAGCCTGAAGTGTCCAGCCTTATGTCTCAACCAGCTCTGGGTGTAGATGTGGTCAATCCCGGTTGCATCACATGCCCTGAGTGAATTATTTAAGAATTGCTCTCTATTTCACTGTCTTTGTGTTTTGTTTTCGAAATTTATTTTGATAATGGGATTTATCAGATTTTCACTGCTGCCTTTCGGCCGCTGTACACACCCTTGATTCTCTTACGGAGACATATATATCCATGGGTTTTAAGATTCTTCCTAGTCAGGTATATTCCTAGGCGTTGAATATGTGGTGTTGGGTCCATTTCGTTGAGCAAGGAGTAGGTCTTGTCTATTACATATTGGGCTTATGGAAAGTTATCTGTGCTAATTTCAGTCTCTGGTTTTATGCAGCACCCCAAGGCACCTTTCCCCATAAGCAAGCACTAGTTGGTTTTCTAAATTTGAGACCCTTTTCTATTTTGTAATTCAGTTCATGTGTAGTCAAGTTTACATTCCGTGTATTCGTGATATCTTATGATGTTTCTTTTTCTGTGTGACGTAGTTCACGTAGAATCACCGTACCTGCATCCACTCACTATGCCGCTATGGGCCTGATGACACAGATTTCATTGCTGAGTGATATTGCATTGTACGTACGTGCCACAAGTTCTTTATCCATTTTTTGCTTTCTGGGATATTTACCTGATACTGTAGACGAGCTTCTTGTGAACACAGCCGTCTCAAATATTGGGGTGGCTGTCTGTTTTTGATTTTAATTTCCGTAAGCTATAGGACCATAAGTGGAAGTGCCATAGGCTGTGTTGCTTTGTTTCTTTCGTGTTTCAGGAAACACCATACACTTCTCCAGGGTGGCTGCTGGCAATTTACATCCTGCCAATCAGCATAACAAGGCTCCCTGTTCTCCGTATCCTGTCCTACCTTTCTGGATTTTACACTTTTTTCAGATGGCCCTTTTGCCAGGGGGGCAGTGAGACTTCATTGTAGTGCAGATTTCATTTACAGGCTTGCTTGGTTGGCCAAAAAGGGCGTATGCGTTTTTTCCTGAATATATTCAGGAAAAAACGCATACGCCCTTTTTGGCCAAGTGCATCATTGTCGACGTTCTGCCTCTTTTCCTATGCTTTCAGGGCAATTCCAGTCTACCCCCTGCAATCGTTTTCCTGAAATTCTGCCCCGCTTTCAAGTCCCCTTCGCAGGCTTACTTCAATATATTTTTGGAGGAAAGCTGTCATTTATAACTCTGCAGGTTTGTGAATTACAGTGCCCCTGAGCTCCTTTCTTCAACTCGCTTTCTTGTGAGCTGGGCACAAAACCGCAGGATTGCTTCAGGCCCTAATCTGTTTCCAGCAGGGCACACTGAGCCTTTGTTTAATTCCTCTTCCTGGTGGGCAATGAGCGTTACATTTGCCCGTGCAGACACCTACAGCTAGTCTCTCATTGGTTCTCCCTATTCCTGTTCATTTTGCACAGAAATTGCAAGCTGTGCCAAAGAGGAGGTTAAAGGCACTGACTCTCCAAGCGGGGAGAGTGTTAGTAAAGCATCTGGAATGGTGAACCCGAGGACCAGGATACGAAAACTGAGATGCATTTTAAATCATTTCCCAATCACATGGTTGAAGATACTCTTGGTTTCCCATGCATGTTTTAGCTGGAGGAAGAATCCCTTGAACCTGGAGAGTTGGGACCCATGGAATGGGTACCATGCAGTATGACTTCAAAGGGTCTGCATTTGCTCACCGAAACTCACCAATGCTATCAGCCTGAAGTGTCCAGCCTTATGTCTCAACCAGCTCTGGGTGTAGATGTGTTAAATCCCGGTTGCATCACATGCCCTGAGTGAATTATTTAAGAATTGCTCTCTATTTCACTGTCTTTATGATTTTTTTTTGAAATTTATTTTGATAATGGGATTTATCGGATTTTCACTGCTGCGTTTATGCCGCTGTACACACGCTTGATTCTCTTACGGAGACATATATATCCATGGGTTTTAAGATTCTTCCTAGTCAGGTATATTCCTAGGCGTTGAATATGTGGTGTTGGGTCCATTTCGTTGAGCAAGGAGTAGGTCTTCTCTATTACATATTTGGCTTATGGAAAGTTATCTGTGCTAATTTCAGTCTCTGGTTTTATGAAGCACCCCAACGCACCTTTCCCCATAAGCAAGCACTAGTTGGTTTTCTAAATTTGAGACCCTGTTCTGTTTTGTAATTCAGTTCATGTGTAGTCAAGTTTACATTCCGTGTATTAGTGATATCTTATGATGTTTCTTTTTCTGTGTGACGTAGTTCACGTAGAATCACCGTACCTGCATCCACTCACTATGCCGCTACGGGCCTGATGACACAGATTTCATTGCTGAGTGATATTGCATTGTACGTACGTGCCACAACTTCTTTATCCATATTTTGCTTTCTGGGATATTTACCTGTTACTGTAGACGAGGTTCTTGTGAACACAGCCGTCCCAAATATTGGGGTGGCTGTCTGTTTTTGATTTTAATTTCCGTAAGCTATAGGACCATAAGTGGAAGTGCCATAGACTGTGTTGCTTTGTTTCTTATGTGTTTCAGGAAACACCATACACTTCTCCAGGCTGGCTGCTGGCAATTTACATCCTGCCAATCAGCATAACAAGGCTCCCTGTTCTCCATATCCTGTCCTACCTTTCTGGATTTTACACTTTTTTCAGATGGCCCTCTTGCCCGGGGGGCAGTGAGACTTCATTGTAGTGCAGATTTCCTTTACAGGCTTGCTTGGTTGGCCAAAAAGGGCGTATGCGTTTTTTCCTGAATATATTCAGGAAAAAACGCATACGCCCTTTTTGGCCAAGTGCATCATTGTCGACGTTCTGCCTCTTTTCCTATGCTTTCAGGGCAATTCCAGTCTACCCCCTGCAATCGTTTTCCTGAAATTCTGCCCCGCTTTCAAGTCCCCTTCGCAGGCTTACTTCAATATATTTTTGGAGGATAGCTGTCATTTATAACTCTGCAGGTTTGTGAATTACAGTGCCCCTGAGCTCCTTTCTTCAACTCGCTTTCTTGTGAACTGGGCACAAAACCGCAGGATTGCTTCAGGCCCTAATCTGTTTCGGGCAGGGCAGGCTGAGCCTTTGGTAAATTCCTCTTCCTGGTGGGAAATGAGCGTTACATTTGCCCGTGCAGACACCTACAGCTAGTCTCTCATTGGTTCTCCCTATTCCTGTTCATCTTGCACAGAAATTGCAAGCTGTGCCAAACAGGAGGTTAAAGGCACTGACTCTCCAAGCAGGGAGACTGTTAGTAAATCATCTGGAATGGTGAACCCGAGGACCAGGATACGAAAACTGAGATGCATTTTAAATCATTTCCCCATAACACGGTGGACCATACTGTGGGTTTCACATGCATGTTTTAGCTGGAGGAAGAATCCCTTGAACCTGAAGAGTTGGGACCCATGGAATAGGTACCATACAGTATGACTTCAAAGGGTGTGCATTTGCTCACCTAAACTCACCAATGCTATCAGCCTGAAGTGTCCAGCCTTATGTCTCAACCAGCTCTGGGTGTAGATGTGGTCAATCCCGGTTGCATCACATGCCCTGAGTGAATTATTTAAGAATTGCTCTCTATTTCACTGTCTTTGTGTTTTGTTTTCGAAATTTATTTTGATAATGGGATTTATCGGATTTTCACTGCTGCCTTTCGGCCGCTGTACACACCCTTGATTCTCTTACGGAGACATATATATCCATGGGTTTTAAGATTCTTCCTAGTCAGGTATATTCCTAGGCGTTGAATATGTGGTGTTGGGTCCATTTCGTTGAGCAAGGAGTAGGTCTTGTCTATTACATATTGGGCTTATGGAAAGTTATCTGTGCTAATTTCAGTCTCTGGTTTTATGCAGCACCCCAAGGCACCTTTCCCCATAAGCAAGCACTAGTTGGTTTTCTAAATTTGAGACCCTTTTCTATTTTGTAATTCAGTTCATGTGTAGTCAAGTTTACATTCCGTGTATTCGTGATATCTTATGATGTTTCTTTTTCTGTGTGACGTAGTTCACGTAGAATCACCGTACCTGCATCCACTCACTATGCCGCTATGGGCCTGATGACACAGATTTCATTGCTGAGTGATATTGCATTGTACGTACGTGCCACAAGTTCTTTATCCATTTTTTGCTTTCTGGGATATTTACCTGATACTGTAGACGAGCTTCTTGTGAACACAGCCGTCTCAAATATTGGGGTGGCTGTCTGTTTTTGATTTTAATTTCCGTAAGCTATAGGACCATAAGTGGAAGTGCCATAGGCTGTGTTGCTTTGTTTCTTTCGTGTTTCAGGAAACACCATACACTTCTCCAGGGTGGCTGCTGGCAATTTACATCCTGCCAATCAGCATAACAAGGCTCCCTGTTCTCCATATCCTGTCCTACCTTTCTGGATTTTACACTTTTTTCAGATGGCCCTTTTGCCAGGGGGGCAGTGAGACTTCATTGTAGTGCAGATTTCATTTACAGGCTTGCTTGGTTGGCCAAAAAGGGCGTATGCGTTTTTTCCTGAATATATTCAGGAAAAAACGCATACGCCCTTTTTGGCCAAGTGCATCATTGTCGACGTTCTGCCTCTTTTCCTATGCTTTCAGGGCAATTCCAGTCTACCCCCTGCAATCGTTTTCCTGAAATTCTGCCCCGCTTTCAAGTCCCCTTCGCAGGCTTACTTCAATATATTTTTGGAGGAAAGCTGTCATTTATAACTCTGCAGGTTTGTGAATTACAGTGCCCCTGAGCTCCTTTCTTCAACTCGCTTTCTTGTGAGCTGGGCACAAAACCGCAGGATTGCTTCAGGCCCTAATCTGTTTCCAGCAGGGCACACTGAGCCTTTGTTTAATTCCTCTTCCTGGTGGGCAATGAGCGTTACATTTGCCCGTGCAGACACCTACAGCTAGTCTCTCATTGGTTCTCCCTATTCCTGTTCATTTTGCACAGAAATTGCAAGCTGTGCCAAAGAGGAGGTTAAAGGCACTGACTCTCCAAGCGGGGAGAGTGTTAGTAAAGCATCTGGAATGGTGAACCCGAGGACCAGGATACGAAAACTGAGATGCATTTTAAATCATTTCCCAATCACATGGTGGACGATACTCTTGGTTTCCCATGCATGTTTTAGCTGGAGGAAGAATCCCTTGAACCTGGAGAGTTGGGACCCATGGAATGGGTACCATGCAGTATGACTTCAAAGGGTCTGCATTTGCTCACCGAAACTCACCAATGCTATCAGCCTGAAGTGTCCAGCCTTATGTCTCAACCAGCTCTGGGTGTAGATGTGTTAAATCCCGGTTGCATCACATGCCCTGAGTGAATTATTTAAGAATTGCTCTCTATTTCACTGTCTTTATGATTTTTTTTTGAAATTTATTTTGATAATGGGATTTATCGGATTTTCACTGCTGCGTTTATGCCGCTGTACACACGCTTGATTCTCTTACGGAGACATATATATCCATGGGTTTTAAGATTCTTCCTAGTCAGGTATATTCCTAGGCGTTGAATATGTGGTGTTGGGTCCATTTCGTTGAGCAAGGAGTAGGTCTTGTCTATTACATATTTGGCTTATGGAAAGTTATCTGTGCTAATTTCAGTCTCTGGTTTTATGAAGCACCCCAACGCACCTTTCCCCATAAGCAAGCACTAGTTGGTTTTCTAAATTTGAGACCCTGTTCTGTTTTGTAATTCAGTTCATGTGTAGTCAAGTTTACATTCCGTGTATTCGTGATATCTTATGATGTTTCTTTTTCTGTGTGACGTAGTTCACGTAGAATCACCGTACCTGCATCCACTCACTATGCCGCTACGGGCCTGATGACACAGATTTCATTGCTGAGTGATATTGCATTGTACGTACGTGCCACAACTTCTTTATCCATATTTTGCTTTCTGGGATATTTACCTGTTACTGTAGACGAGGTTCTTGTGAACACAGCCGTCCCAAATATTGGGGTGGCTGTCTGTTTTTGATTTTAATTTCCGTAAGCTATAGGACCATAAGTGGAAGTGCCATAGACTGTGTTGCTTTGTTTCTTATGTGTTTCAGGAAACACCATACACTTCTCCAGGCTGGCTGCTGGCAATTTACATCCTGCCAATCAGCATAACAAGGCTCCCTGTTCTCCATATCCTGTCCTACCTTTCTGGATTTTACACTTTTTTCAGATGGCCCTCTTGCCCGGGGGGCAGTGAGACTTCATTGTAGTGCAGATTTCCTTTACAGGCTTGCTTGGTTGGCCAAAAAGGGCGTATGCGTTTTTTCCTGAATATATTCAGGAAAAAACGCATACGCCCTTTTTGGCCAAGTGCATCATTGTCGACCTTCTGCCTCTTTTCCTATGCTTTCAGGGCAATTCCAGTCTACCCCCTGCAATCGTTTTCCTGAAATTCTGCCCCGCTTTCAAGTCCCCTTCGCAGGCTTACTTCAATATATTTTTGGAGGATAGCTGTCATTTATAACTCTGCAGGTTTGTGAATTACAGTGCCCCTGAGCTCCTTTCTTCAACTCGCTTTCTTGTGAACTGGGCACAAAACCGCAGGATTGCTTCAGGCCCTAATCTGTTTCGGGCAGGGCATGCTGAGCCTTTGGTAAATTCCTCTTCCTGGTGGGAAATGAGCGTTACATTTGCCCGTGCAGACACCTACAGCTAGTCTCTCATTGGTTCTCCCTATTCCTGTTCATCTTGCACAGAAATTGCAAGCTGTGCCAAACAGGAGGTTAAAGGCACTGACTCTCCAAGCAGGGAGACTGTTAGTAAATCATCTGGAATGGTGAACCCGAGGACCAGGATACGAAAACTGAGATGCATTTTAAATCATTTCCCCATAACACGGTGGACCATACTGTGGGTTTCACATGCATGTTTTAGCTGGAGGAAGAATCCCTTGAACCTGAAGAGTTGGGACCCATGGAATAGGTACCATACAGTATGACTTCAAAGGGTGTGCATTTGCTCACCTAAACTCACCAATGCTATCAGCCTGAAGTGTCCAGCCTTATGTCTCAACCAGCTCTGGGTGTAGATGTGGTCAATCCCGGTTGCATCACATGCCCTGAGTGAATTATTTAAGAATTGCTCTCTATTTCACTGTCTTTGTGTTTTGTTTTCGAAATTTATTTTGATAATGGGATTTATCGGATTTTCACTGCTGCCTTTCGGCCGCTGTACACACCCTTGATTCTCTTACAGAGACATATATATCCATGGGTTTTAAGATTCTTCCTAGTCAGGTATATTCCTAGGCGTTGAATATGTGGTGTTGGGTCCATTTCGTTGAGCAAGGAGCAGGTCTTGTCTATTACATATTGGGCTTATGGAAAGTTATCTGTGCTAATTTCAGTCTCTGGTTTTATGCAGCACCCCAAGGCACCTTTCCCCATAAGCAAGCACTAGTTGGTTTTCTAAATTTGAGACCCTTTTCTATTTTGTAATTCAGTTCATGTGTAGTCAAGTTTACATTCCGTGTATTCGTGATATCTTATGATGTTTCTTTTTCTGTGTGACGTAGTTCACGTAGAATCACCGTACCTGCATCCACTCACTATGCCGCTATGGGCCTGATGACACAGATTTCATTGCTGAGTGATATTGCATTGTACGTTCGTGCCACAAGTTCTTTATCCATTTTTTGCTTTCTGGGATATTTACCTGATACTGTAGACGAGCTTCTTGTGAACACAGCCGTCTCAAATATTGGGGTGGCTGTCTGTTTTTGATTTTAATTTCCGTAAGCTATAGGACCATAAGTGGAAGTGCCATAGGCTGTGTTGCTTTGTTTCTTTCGTGTTTCAGGAAACACCATACACTTCTCCAGGGTGGCTGCTGGCAATTTACATCCTGCCAATCAGCATAACAAGGCTCCCTGTTCTCCATATCCTGTCCTACCTTTCTGGATTTTACACTTTTTTCAGATGGCCCTTTTGCCAGGGGGGCAGTGAGACTTCATTGTAGTGCAGATTTCATTTACAGGCTTGCTTGGTTGGCCAAAAAGGGCGTATGCGTTTTTTCCTGAATATATTCAGGAAAAAACGCATACGCCCTTTTTGGCCAAGTGCATCATTGTCGACGTTCTGCCTCTTTTCCTATGCTTTCAGGGCAATTCCAGTCTACCCCCTGCAATCGTTTTCCTGAAATTCTGCCCCGCTTTCAAGTCCCCTTCGCAGGCTTACTTCAATATATTTTTGGAGGAAAGCTGTCATTTATAACTCTGCAGGTTTGTGAATTACAGTGCCCCTGAGCTCCTTTCTTCAACTCGCTTTCTTGTGAGCTGGGCACAAAACCGCAGGATTGCTTCAGGCCCTAATCTGTTTCCAGCAGGGCACACTGAGCCTTTGTTTAATTCCTCTTCCTGGTGGGCAATGAGCGTTACATTTGCCCGTGCAGACACCTACAGCTAGTCTCTCATTGGTTCTCCCTATTCCTGTTCATTTTGCACAGAAATTGCAAGCTGTGCCAAAGAGGAGGTTAAAGGCACTGACTCTCCAAGCGGGGAGAGTGTTAGTAAAGCATCTGGAATGGTGAACCCGAGGACCAGGATACGAAAACTGAGATGCATTTTAAATCATTTCCCAATCACATGGTGGACGATACTCTTGGTTTCCCATGCATGTTTTAGCTGGAGGAAGAATCCCTTGAACCTGGAGAGTTGGGACCCATGGAATGGGTACCATGCAGTATGACTTCAAAGGGTCTGCATTTGCTCACCGAAACTCACCAATGCTATCAGCCTGAAGTGTCCAGCCTTATGTCTCAACCAGCTCTGGGTGTAGATGTGTTAAATCCCGGTTGCATCACATGCCCTGAGTGAATTATTTAAGAATTGCTCTCTATTTCACTGTCTTTATGATTTTTTTTTGAAATTTATTTTGATAATGGGATTTATCGGATTTTCACTGCTGCGTTTATGCCGCTGTACACACGCTTGATTCTCTTACGGAGACATATATATCCATGGGTTTTAAGATTCTTCCTAGTCAGGTATATTCCTAGGCGTTGAATATGTGGTGTTGGGTCCATTTCGTTGAGCAAGGAGTAGGTCTTGTCTATTACATATTGGGCTTATGGAAAGTTATCTGTGCTAATTTCAGTCTCTGGTTTTATGAAGCACCCCAACGCACCTTTCCCCATAAGCAAGCACTAGTTGGTTTTCTAAATTTGAGACCCTGTTCTGTTTTGTAATTCAATTCATGTGTAGTCAAGTTTACATTCCGTGTATTAGTGATATCTTATGATGTTTCTTTTTCTGTGTGATGTAGTTCACGTAGAATCACCGTACCTGCATCCACTCACTATGCCGCTACGGGCCTGATGACACAGATTTCATTGCTGAGTGATATTGCATTGTACGTACGTGCCACAACTTCTTTATCCATATTTTGCTTTCTGGGATATTTACCTGTTACTGTAGACGAGCTTCTTGTGAACACAGCCGTCCCAAATATTGGGGTGGCTGTCTGTTTTTGATTTTAATTTCCGTAAGCTATAGGACCATAAGTGGAAGTGCCATAGACTGTGTTGCTTTGTTTCTTATGTGTTTCAGGAAACACCATACACTTCTCCAGGCTGGCTGCTGGCAATTTACATCCTGCCAATCAGCATAACAAGGCTCCCTGTTCTCCATATCCTGTCCTACCTTTCTGGATGTTACACTTTTTTCAGATGGCCCTCTTGCCCGGGGGGCAGTGAGACTTCATTGTAGTGCAGATTTCTTTACAGGCTTGCTTGGTTGGCCAAAAAGGGCGTATGCGTTTTTTCCTGAATATATTCAGGAAAAAACGCATACGCCCTTTTTGGCCAAGTGCATCATTGTCGACGTTCTGCCTCTTTTCCTATGCTTTCAGGGCAATTCCAGTCTACCCCCTGCAATCGTTTTCCTGAAATTCTGCCCCGCTTTCAAGTCCCCTTCGCAGGCTTACTTCAATATATTTTTGGAGGATAGCTGTCATTTATAACTCTGCAGGTTTGTGAATTACAGTGCCCCTGAGCTCCTTTCTTCAACTCGCTTTCTTGTGAACTGGGCACAAAACCGCAGGATTGCTTCAGGCCCTAATCTGTTTCGGGCAGGGCAGGCTGAGCCTTTGGTAAATTCCTCTTCCTGGTGGGAAATGAGCGTTACATTTGCCCGTGCAGACACCTACAGCTAGTCTCTCATTGGTTCTCCCTATTCCTGTTCATCTTGCACAGAAATTGCAAGCTGTGCCAAACAGGAGGTTAAAGGCACTGACTCTCCAAGCAGGGAGACTGTTAGTAAATCATCTGGAATGGTGAACCCGAGGACCAGGATACGAAAACTGAGATGCATTTTAAATCATTTCCCCATAACACGGTGGACCATACTGTGGGTTTCACATGCATGTTTTAGCTGGAGGAAGAATCCCTTGAACCTGAAGAGTTGGGACCCATGGAATAGGTACCATACAGTATGACTTCAAAGGGTGTGCATTTGCTCACCTAAACTCACCAATGCTATCAGCCTGAAGTGTCCAGCCTTATGTCTCAACCAGCTCTGGGTGTAGATGTGGTCAATCCCGGTTGCATCACATGCCCTGAGTGAATTATTTAAGAATTGCTCTCTATTTCACCGTCTTTGTGTTTTGTTTTCGAAATTTATTTTGATAATGGGATTTATCGGATTTTCACTGCTGCCTTTCGGCCGCTGTACACACCCTTGATTCTCTTACGGAGACATATATATCCATGGGTTTTAAGATTCTTCCTAGTCAGGTATATTCCTAGGCGTTGAATATGTGGTGTTGGGTCCATTTCGTTGAGCAAGGAGTAGGTCTTGTCTATTACATATTGGGCTTATGGAAAGTTATCTGTGCTAATTTCAGTCTCTGGTTTTATGCAGCACCCCAAGGCACCTTTCCCCATAAGCAAGCACTAGTTGGTTTTCTAAATTTGAGACCCTGTTCTGTTTTGTAATTCAGTTCATGTGTAGTCAAGTTTACATTCCGTGTATTCGTGATATCTTATGATGTTTCTTTTTCTGTGTGACGTAGTTCACGTAGAATCACCGTACCTGCATCCACTCACTATGCCGCTATGGGCCTGATGACACAGATTTCATTGCTGAGTGATATTGCATTGTACGTACGTGCCACAAGTTCTTTATCCATTTTTTGCTTTCTGGGATATTTACCTGATACTGTAGACGAGCTTCTTGTGAACACAGCCGTCTCAAATATTGGGGTGGCTGTCTGTTTTTGATTTTAATTTCCGTAAGCTATAGGACCATAAGTGGAAGTGCCATAGGCTGTGTTGCTTTGTTTCTTTCGTGTTTCAGGAAACACCATACACTTCTCCAGGGTGGCTGCTGGCAATTTACATCCTGCCAATCAGCATAACAAGGCTCCCTGTTCTCCATATCCTGTCCTACCTTTCTGGATTTTACACTTTTTTCAGATGGCCCTTTTGCCAGGGGGGCAGTGAGACTTCATTGTAGTGCAGATTTCATTTACAGGCTTGCTTGGTTGGCCAAAAAGGGCGTATGCGTTTTTTCCTGAATATATTCAGGAAAAAACGCATACGCCCTTTTTGGCCAAGTGCATCATTGTCGACGTTCTGCCTCTTTTCCTATGCTTTCAGGGCAATTCCAGTCTACCCCCTGCAATCGTTTTCCTGAAATTCTGCCCCGCTTTCAAGTCCCCTTCGCAGGCTTACTTCAATATATTTTTGGAGGAAAGCTGTCATTTATAACTCTGCAGGTTTGTGAATTACAGTGCCCCTGAGCTCCTTTCTTCAACTCGCTTTCTTGTGAGCTGGGCACAAAACCGCAGGATTGCTTCAGGCCCTAATCTGTTTCCAGCAGGGCACACTGAGCCTTTGTTTAATTCCTCTTCCTGGTGGGCAATGAGCGTTACATTTGCCCGTGCAGACACCTACAGCTAGTCTCTCATTGGTTCTCCCTATTCCTGTTCATTTTGCACAGAAATTGCAAGCTGTGCCAAAGAGGAGGTTAAAGGCACTGACTCTCCAAGCGGGGAGAGTGTTAGTAAAGCATCTGGAATGGTGAACCCGAGGACCAGGATACGAAAACTGAGATGCATTTTAAATCATTTCCCAATCACATGGTGGACGATACTCTTGGTTTCCCATGCATGTTTTAGCTGGAGGAAGAATCCCTTGAACCTGGAGAGTTGGGACCCATGGAATGGGTACCATGCAGTATGACTTCAAAGGGTCTGCATTTGCTCACCGAAACTCACCAATGCTATCAGCCTGAAGTGTCCAGCCTTATGTCTCAACCAGCTCTGGGTGTAGATGTGTTAAATCCCGGTTGCATCACATGCCCTGAGTGAATTATTTAAGAATTGCTCTCTATTTCACTGTTTTATGATTTTTTTTTGAAATTTATTTTGATAATGGGATTTATCGGATTTTCACTGCTGCGTTTATGCCGCTGTACACACGCTTGATTCTCTTACGGAGACATATATATCCATGGGTTTTAAGATTCTTCCTAGTCAGGTATATTCCTAGGCATTGAATATGTGGTGTTGGGTCCATTTCGTTGAGCAAGGAGTAGGTCTTGTCTATTACATATTGGGCTTATGGAAAGTTATCTGTGCTAATTTCAGTCTCTGGTTTTATGAAGCACCCCAACGCACCTTTCCCCATAAGCAAGCACTAGTTGGTTTTCTAAATTTGAGACCCTGTTCTGTTTTGTAATTCAGTTCATGTGTAGTCAAGTTTACATTCCGTGTATTAGTGATATCTTATGATGTTTCTTTTTCTGTGTGACGTAGTTCACGTAGAATCACCGTACCTGCATCCACTCACTATGCCGCTACGGGCCTGATGACACAGATTTCATTGCTGAGTGATATTGCATTGTACGTACGTGCCACAACTTCTTTATCCATATTTTGCTTTCTGGGATATTTACCTGTTACTGTAGACGAGCTTCTTGTGAACACAGCCGTCCCAAATATTGGGGTGGCTGTCTGTTTTTGATTTTAATTTCCGTAAGCTATAGGACCATAAGTGGAAGTGCCATAGACTGTGTTGCTTTGTTTCTTATGTGTTTCAGGAAACACCATACACTTCTCCAGGCTGGCTGCTGGCAATTTACATCCTGCCAATCAGCATAACAAGGCTCCCTGTTCTCCATATCCTGTCCTACCTTTCTGGATGTTACACTTTTTTCAGATGGCCCTCTTGCCCGGGGGGCAGTGAGACTTCATTGTAGTGCAGATTTCCTTTACAGGCTTGCTTGGTTGGCCAAAAAGGGCGTATGCGTTTTTTCCTGAATATATTCAGGAAAAAACGCATACGCCCTTTTTGGCCAAGTGCATCATTGTCGACGTTCTGCCTCTTTTCCTATGCTTTCAGGGCAATTCCAGTCTACCCCCTGCAATCGTTTTCCTGAAATTCTGCCCCGCTTTCAAGTCCCCTTCGCAGGCTTACTTCAATATATTTTTGGAGGATAGCTGTCATTTATAACTCTGCAGGTTTGTGAATTACAGTGCCCCTGAGCTCCTTTCTTCAACTCGCTTTCTTGTGAACTGGGCACAAAACCGCAGGATTGCTTCAGGCCCTAATCTGTTTCGGGCAGGGCATGCTGAGCCTTTGGTAAATTCCTCTTCCTGGTGGGAAATGAGCGTTACATTTGCCCGTGCAGACACCTACAGCTAGTCTCTCATTGGTTCTCCCTATTCCTGTTCATCTTGCACAGAAATTGCAAGCTGTGCCAAACAGGAGGTTAAAGGCACTGACTCTCCAAGCAGGGAGACTGTTAGTAAATCATCTGGAATGGTGAACCCGAGGACCAGGATACGAAAACTGAGATGCATTTTAAATCATTTCCCCATAACACGGTGGACCATACTGTGGGTTTCACATGCATGTTTTAGCTGGAGGAAGAATCCCTTGAACCTGAAGAGTTGGGACCCATGGAATAGGTACCATACAGTATGACTTCAAAGGGTGTGCATTTGCTCACCTAAACTCACCAATGCTATCAGCCTGAAGTGTCCAGCCTTATGTCTCAACCAGCTCTGGGTGTAGATGTGGTCAATCCCGGTTGCATCACATGCCCTGAGTGAATTATTTAAGAATTGCTCTCTATTTCACTGTCTTTGTGTTTTGTTTTCGAAATTTATTTTGATAATGGGATTTATCGGATTTTCACTGCTGCCTTTCGGCCGCTGTACACACCCTTGATTCTCTTACGGAGACATATATATCCATGGGTTTTAAGATTCTTCCTAGTCAGGTATATTCCTAGGCGTTGAATATGTGGTGTTGGGTCCATTTCGTTGAGCAAGGAGTAGGTCTTGTCTATTACATATTGGGCTTATGGAAAGTTATCTGTGCTAATTTCAGTCTCTGGTTTTATGCAGCACCCCAAGGCACCTTTCCCCATAAGCAAGCACTAGTTGGTTTTCTAAATTTGAGACCCTGTTCTGTTTTGTAATTCAGTTCATGTGTAGTCAAGTTTACATTCCGTGTATTCGTGATATCTTATGATGTTTCTTTTTCTGTGTGATGTAGTTCACGTAGAATCACCGTACCTGCATCCACTCACTATGCCGCTATGGGCCTGATGACACAGATTTCATTGCTGAGTGATATTGCATTGTACGTACGTGCCACAAGTTCTTTATCCATTTTTTGCTTTCTGGGATATTTACCTGATACTGTAGACGAGCTTCTTGTGAACACAGCCGTCTCAAATATTGGGGTGGCTGTCTGTTTTTGATTTTAATTTCCGTAAGCTATAGGACCATAAGTGGAAGTGCCATAGGCTGTGTTGCTTTGTTTCTTTCGTGTTTCAGGAAACACCATACACTTCTCCAGGGTGGCTGCTGGCAATTTACATCCTGCCAATCAGCATAACAAGGCTCCCTGTTCTCCATATCCTGTCCTACCTTTCTGGATTTTACACTTTTTTCAGATGGCCCTTTTGCCAGGGGGGCAGTGAGACTTCATTGTAGTGCAGATTTCATTTACAGGCTTGCTTGGTTGGCCAAAAAGGGCGTATGCGTTTTTTCCTGAATATATTCAGGAAAAAACGCATACGCCCTTTTTGGCCAAGTGCATCATTGTCGACGTTCTGCCTCTTTTCCTATGCTTTCAGGGCAATTCCAGTCTACCCCCTGCAATCGTTTTCCTGAAATTCTGCCCCGCTTTCAAGTCCCCTTCGCAGGCTTACTTCAATATATTTTTGGAGGAAAGCTGTCATTTATAACTCTGCAGTTTTGTGAATTACAGTGCCCCTGAGCTCCTTTCTTCAACTCGCTTTCTTGTGAGCTGGGCACAAAACCGCAGGATTGCTTCAGGCCCTAATCTGTTTCCAGCAGGGCACACTGAGCCTTTGTTTAATTCCTCTTCCTGGTGGGCAATGAGCGTTACATTTGCCCGTGCAGACACCTACAGCTAGTCTCTCATTGGTTCTCCCTATTCCTGTTCATTTTGCACAGAAATTGCAAGCTGTGCCAAAGAGGAGGTTAAAGGCACTGACTCTCCAAGCGGGGAGAGTGTTAGTAAAGCATCTGGAATGGTGAACCCGAGGACCAGGATACGAAAACTGAGATGCATTTTAAATCATTTCCCAATCACATGGTGGACGATACTCTTGGTTTCCCATGCATGTTTTAGCTGGAGGAAGAATCCCTTGAACCTGGAGAGTTGGGACCCATGGAATGGGTACCATGCAGTATGACTTCAAAGGATCTGCATTTGCTCACCGAAACTCACCAATGCTATCAGCCTGAAGTGTCCAGCCTTATGTCTCAACCAGCTCTGGGTGTAGATGTGTTAAATCCCGGTTGCATCACATGCCCTGAGTGAATTATTTAAGAATTGCTCTCTATTTCACTGTCTTTATGATTTTTTTTTGAAATTTATTTTGATAATGGGATTTATCGGATTTTCACTGCTGCGTTTATGCCGCTGTACACACGCTTGATTCTCTTACGGAGACATATATATCCATGGGTTTTAAGATTCTTCCTAGTCAGGTATATTCCTAGGCGTTGAATATGTGGTGTTGGGTCCATTTCGTTGAGCAAGGAGTAGGTCTTGTCTATTACATATTGGGCTTATGGAAAGTTATCTGTGCTAATTTCAGTCTCTGGTTTTATGAAGCACCCCAACGCAACTTTCCCCATAAGCAAGCACTAGTTGGTTTTCTAAATTTGAGACCCTGTTCTGTTTTGTAATTCAGTTCATGTGTAGTCAAGTTTACATTCCGTGTATTAGTGATATCTTATGATGTTTCTTTTTCTGTGTGACGTAGTTCACGTAGAATCACCGTACCTGCATCCACTCACTATGCCGCTACGGGCCTGATGACACAGATTTCATTGCTGAGTGATATTGCATTGTACGTACGTGCCACAACTTCTTTATCCATATTTTGCTTTCTGGGATATTTACCTGTTACTGTAGACGAGCTTCTTGTGAACACAGCCGTCCCAAATATTGGGGTGGCTGTCTGTTTTTGATTTTAATTTCCGTAAGCTATAGGACCATAAGTGGAAGTGCCATAGACTGTGTTGCTTTGTTTCTTATGTGTTTCAGGAAACACCATACACTTCTCCAGGCTGGCTGCTGGCAATTTACATCCTGCCAATCAGCATAACAAGGCTCCCTGTTCTCCATATCCTGTCCTACCTTTCTGGATGTTACACTTTTTTCAGATGGCCCTCTTGCCCCGGAGGCAGTGAGACTTCATTGTAGTGCAGATTTCCTTTACAGGCTTGCTTGGTTGGCCAAAAAGGGCGTATGCGTTTTTTCCTGAATATATTCAGGAAAAAACGCATACGCCCTTTTTGGCCAAGTGCATCATTGTCGACGTTCTGCCTCTTTTCCTATGCTTTCAGGGCAATTCCAGTCTACCCCCTGCAATCGTTTTCCTGAAATTCTGCCCCGCTTTCAAGTCCCCTTCGCAGGCTTACTTCAATATATTTTTGGAGGATAGCTGTCATTTATAACTCTGCAGGTTTGTGAATTACAGTGCCCCTGAGCTCCTTTCTTCAACTCGCTTTCTTGTGAACTGGGCACAAAACCGCAGGATTGCTTCAGGCCCTAATCTGTTTCGGGCAGGGCATGCTGAGCCTTTGGTAAATTCCTCTTCCTGGTGGGAAATGAGCGTTACATTTGCCCGTGCAGACACCTACAGCTAGTCTCTCATTGGTTCTCCCTATTCCTGTTCATCTTGCACAGAAATTGCAAGCTGTGCCAAACAGGAGGTTAAAGGCACTGACTCTCCAAGCAGGGAGACTGTTAGTAAATCATCTGGAATGGTGAACCCGAGGACCAGGATACGAAAACTGAGATGCATTTTAAATCATTTCCCCATAACACGGTGGACCATACTGTGGGTTTCACATGCATGTTTTAGCTGGAGGAAGAATCCCTTGAACCTGAAGAGTTGGGACCCATGGAATAGGTACCATACAGTATGACTTCAAAGGGTGTGCATTTGCTCACCTAAACTCACCAATGCTATCAGCCTGAAGTGTCCAGCCTTATGTCTCAACCAGCTCTGGGTGTAGATGTGGTCAATCCCGGTTGCATCACATGCCCTGAGTGAATTATTTAAGAATTGCTCTCTATTTCACTGTCTTTGTGTTTTGTTTTCGAAATTTATTTTGATAATGGGATTTATCGGATTTTCACTGCTGCCTTTCGGCCGCTGTACACACCCTTGATTCTCTTACGGAGACATATATATCCATGGGTTTTAAGATTCTTCCTAGTCAGGTATATTCCTAGGCGTTGAATATGTGGTGTTGGGTCCATTTCGTTGAGCAAGGAGTAGGTCTTGTCTATTACATATTGGGCTTATGGAAAGTTATCTGTGCTAATTTCAGTCTCTGGTTTTATGCAGCACCCCAAGGCACCTTTCCCCATAAGCAAGCACTAGTTGGTTTTCTAAATTTGAGACCCTTTTCTATTTTGTAATTCAGTTCATGTGTAGTCAAGTTTACATTCCGTGTATTCGTGATATCTTATGATGTTTCTTTTTCTGTGTGACGTAGTTCACGTAGAATCACCGTACCTGCATCCACTCACTATGCCGCTATGGGCCTGATGACACAGATTTCATTGCTGAGTGATATTGCATTGTACGTACGTGCCACAAGTTCTTTATCCATTTTTTGCTTTCTGGGATATTTACCTGATACTGTAGACGAGCTTCTTGTGAACACAGCCGTCTCAAATATTGGGGTGGCTGTCTGTTTTTGATTTTAATTTCCGTAAGCTATAGGACCATAAGTGGAAGTGCCATAGGCTGTGTTGCTTTGTTTCTTTCGTGTTTCAGGAAACACCATACACTTCTCCAGGGTGGCTGCTGGCAATTTACATCCTGCCAATCAGCATAACAAGGCTCCCTGTTCTCCATATCCTGTCCTACCTTTCTGGATTTTACACTTTTTTCAGATGGCCCTTTTGCCAGGGGGGCAGTGAGACTTCATTGTAGTGCAGATTTCATTTACAGGCTTGCTTGGTTGGCCAAAAAGGGCGTATGCGTTTTTTCCTGAATATATTCAGGAAAAAACGCATACGCCCTTTTTGGCCAAGTGCATCATTGTCGACGTTCTGCCTCTTTTCCTATGCTTTCAGGGCAATTCCAGTCTACCCCCTGCAATCGTTTTCCTGAAATTCTGCCCCGCTTTCAAGTCCCCTTCGCAGGCTTACTTCAATATATTTTTGGAGGAAAGCTGTCATTTATAACTCTGCAGGTTTGTGAATTACAGTGCCCCTGAGCTCCTTTCTTCAACTCGCTTTCTTGTGAGCTGGGCACAAAACCGCAGGATTGCTTCAGGCCCTAATCTGTTTCCAGCAGGGCACACTGAGCCTTTGTTTAATTCCTCTTCCTGGTGGGCAATGAGCGTTACATTTGCCCGTGCAGACACCTACAGCTAGTCTCTCATTGGTTCTCCCTATTCCTGTTCATTTTGCACAGAAATTGCAAGCTGTGCCAAAGAGGAGGTTAAAGGCACTGACTCTCCAAGCGGGGAGAGTGTTAGTAAAGCATCTGGAATGGTGAACCCGAGGACCAGGATACGAAAACTGAGATGCATTTTTAATCATTTCCCAATCACATGGTGGACGATACTCTTGGTTTCCCATGCATGTTTTAGCTGGAGGAAGAATCCCTTGAACCTGGAGAGTTGGGACCCATGGAATGGGTACCATGCAGTATGACTTCAAAGGGTCTGCATTTGCTCACCGAAACTCACCAATGCTATCAGCCTGAAGTGTCCAGCCTTATGTCTCAACCAGCTCTGGGTGTAGATGTGTTAAATCCCGGTTGCATCACATGCCCTGAGTGAATTATTTAAGAATTGCTCTCTATTTCACTGTCTTTATGATTTTTTTTTGAAATTTATTTTGATAATGGGATTTATCGGATTTTCACTGCTGCGTTTATGCCGCTGTACACACGCTTGATTCTCTTACGGAGACATATATATCCATGGGTTTTAAGATTCTTCCTAGTCAGGTATATTCCTAGGCGTTGAATATGTGGTGTTGGGTCCATTTCGTTGAGCAAGGAGTAGGTCTTGTCTATTACATATTTGGCTTATGGAAAGTTATCTGTGCTAATTTCAGTCTCTGGTTTTATGAAGCACCCCAACGCACCTTTCCCCATAAGCAAGCACTAGTTGGTTTTCTAAATTTGAGACCCTGTTCTGTTTTGTAATTCAGTTCATGTGTAGTCAAGTTTACATTCCGTGTATTAGTGATACCTTATGATGTTTCTTTTTCTGTGTGACGTAGTTCACGTAGAATCACCGTACCTGCATCCACTCACTATGCCGCTACGGGCCTGATGACACAGATTTCATTGCTGAGTGATATTGCATTGTACGTACGTGCCACAACTTCTTTATCCATATTTTGCTTTCTGGGATATTTACCTGTTACTGTAGACGAGCTTCTTGTGAACACAGCCGTCCCAAATATTGGGGTGGCTGTCTGTTTTTGATTTTAATTTCCGTAAGCTATAGGACCATAAGTGGAAGTGCCATAGACTGTGTTGCTTTGTTTCTTATGTGTTTCAGGAAACACCATACACTTCTCCAGGCTGGCTGCTGGCAATTTACATCCTGCCAATCAGCATAACAAGGCTCCCTGTTCTCCATATCCTGTCCTACCTTTCTGGATGTTACACTTTTTTCAGATGGCCCTCTTGCCCGGGGGGCAGTGAGACTTCATTGTAGTGCAGATTTCCTTTACAGGCTTGCTTGGTTGGCCAAAAAGGGCGTATGCGTTTTTTCCTGAATATATTCAGGAAAAAACGCATACGCCCTTTTTGGCCAAGTGCATCATTGTCGACGTTCTGCCTCTTTTCCTATGCTTTCAGGGCAATTCCAGTCTACCCCCTGCAATCGTTTTCCTGAAATTCTGCCCCGCTTTCAAGTCCCCTTCGCAGGCTTACTTCAATATATTTTTGGAGGATAGCTGTCATTTATAACTCTGCAGGTTTGTGAATTACAGTGCCCCTGAGCTCCTTTCTTCAACTCGCTTTCTTGTGAACTGGGCACAAAACCGCAGGATTGTTTCAGGACCTAATCTGTTTCGGGCAGGGCATGCTGAGCCTTTGGTAAATTCCTCTTCCTGGTGGGAAATGAGCGTTACATTTGCCCGTGCAGACACCTACAGCTAGTCTCTCATTGGTTCTCCCTATTCCTGTTCATCTTGCACAGAAATTGCAAGCTGTGCCAAACAGGAGGTTAAAGGCACTGACTCTCCAAGCAGGGAGACTGTTAGTAAATCATCTGGAATGGTGAACCCGAGGACCAGGATACGAAAACTGAGATGCATTTTAAATCATTTCCCCATAACACGGTGGACCATACTGTGGGTTTCACATGCATGTTTTAGCTGGAGGAAGAATCCCTTGAACCTGAAGAGTTGGGACCCATGGAATAGGTACCATACAGTATGACTTCAAAGGGTGTGCATTTGCTCACCTAAACTCACCAATGCTATCAGCCTGAAGTGTCCAGCCTTATGTCTCAACCAGCTCTGGGTGTAGATGTGGTCAATCCCGGTTGCATCACATGCCCTGAGTGAATTATTTAAGAATTGCTCTCTATTTCACTGTCTTTGTGTTTTGTTTTCGAAATTTATTTTGATAATGGGATTTATCGGATTTTCAATGCTGCCTTTCGGCCGCTGTACACACCCTTGATTCTCTTACGGAGACATATATATCCATGGGTTTTAAGATTCTTCCTAGTCAGGTATATTCCTAGGCGTTGAATATGTGGTGTTGGGTCCATTTCGTTGAGCAAGGAGTAGGTCTTGTCTATTACATATTGGGCTTATGGAAAGTTATCTGTGCTAATTTCAGTCTCTGGTTTTATGCAGCACCCCAAGGCACCTTTCCCCATAAGCAAGCACTAGTTGGTTTTCTAAATTTGAGACCCTTTTCTATTTTGTAATTCAGTTCATGTGTAGTCAAGTTTACATTCCGTGTATTCGTGATATCTTATGATGTTTCTTTTTCTGTGTGACGTAGTTCACGTAGAATCACCGTACCTGCATCCACTCACTATGCCGCTATGGGCCTGATGACACAGATTTCATTGCTGAGTGATATTGCATTGTACGTACGTGCCACAAGTTCTTTATCCATTTTTTGCTTTCTGGGATATTTACCTGATACTGTAGACGAGCTTCTTGTGAACACAGCCGTCTCAAATATTGGGGTGGCTGTCTGTTTTTGATTTTAATTTCCGTAAGCTATAGGACCATAAGTGGAAGTGCCATAGGCTGTGTTGCTTTGTTTCTTTCGTGTTTCAGGAAACACCATACACTTCTCCAGGGTGGCTGCTGGCAATTTACATCCTGCCAATCAGCATAACAAGGCTCCCTGTTCTCCATATCCTGTCCTACCTTTCTGGATTTTACACTTTTTTCAGATGGCCCTTTTGCCAGGGGGGCAGTGAGACTTCATTGTAGTGCAGATTTCATTTACAGGCTTGCTTGGTTGGCCAAAAAGGGCGTATGCGTTTTTTCCTGAATATATTCAGGAAAAAACGCATACGCCCTTTTTGGCCAAGTGCATCATTGTCGACGTTCTGCCTCTTTTCCTATGCTTTCAGGGCAATTCCAGTCTACCCCCTGCAATCGTTTTCCTGAAATTCTGCCCCGCTTTCAAGTCTCCTTCGCAGGCTTACTTCAATATATTTTTGGAGGAAAGCTGTCATTTATAACTCTGCAGGTTTGTGAATTACAGTGCCCCTGAGCTCCTTTCTTCAACTCGCTTTCTTGTGAGCTGGGCACAAAACCGCAGGATTGCTTCAGGCCCTAATCTGTTTCCAGCAGGGCACACTGAGCCTTTGTTTAATTCCTCTTCCTGGTGGGCAATGAGCGTTACATTTGCCCGTGCAGACACCTACAGCTAGTCTCTCATTGGTTCTCCCTATTCCTGTTCATTTTGCACAGAAATTGCAAGCTGTGCCAAAGAGGAGGTTAAAGGCACTGACTCTCCAAGCGGGGAGAGTGTTAGTAAAGCATCTGGAATGGTGAACCCGAGGACCAGGATACGAAAACTGAGATGCATTTTAAATCATTTCCCAATCACATGGTGGACGATACTCTTGGTTTCCCATGCATGTTTTAGCTGGAGGAAGAATCCCTTGAACCTGGAGAGTTGGGACCCATGGAATGGGTACCATGCAGTATGACTTCAAAGGGTCTGCATTTGCTCACCGAAACTCACCAATGCTATCAGCCTGAAGTGTCCAGCCTTATGTCTCAACCAGCTCTGGGTGTAGATGTGTTAAATCCCGGTTGCATCACATGCCCTGAGTGAATTATTTAAGAATTGCTCTCTATTTCACTGTCTTTATGATTTTTTTTTGAAATTTATTTTGATAATGGGATTTATCGGATTTTCACTGCTGCGTTTATGCCGCTGTACACACGCTTGATTCTCTTACGGAGACATATATATCCATGGGTTTTAAGATTCTTCCTAGTCAGGTATATTCCTAGGCGTTGAATATGTGGTGTTGGGTCCATTTCGTTGAGCAAGGAGTAGGTCTTGTCTATTACATATTTGGCTTATGGAAAGTTATCTGAGCTAATTTCAGTCTCTGGTTTTATGAAGCACCCCAACGCACCTTTCCCCATAAGCAAGCACTAGTTGGTTTTCTAAATTTGAGACCCTGTTCTGTTTTGTAATTCAGTTCATGTGTAGTCAAGTTTACATTCCGTGTATTAGTGATATCTTATGATGTTTCTTTTTCTGTGTGACGTAGTTCACGTAGAATCACTGTACCTGCATCCACTCACTATGCCGCTACGGGCCTGATGACACAGATTTCATTGCTGAGTGATATTGCATTGTACGTACGTGCCACAACTTCTTTATCCATATTTTGCTTTCTGGGATATTTACCTGTTACTGTAGACGAGCTTCTTGTGAACACAGCCGTCCCAAATATTGGGGTGGCTGTCTGTTTTTGATTTTAATTTCCGTAAGCTATAGGACCATAAGTGGAAGTGCCATAGACTGTGTTGCTTTGTTTCTTATGTGTTTCAGGAAACACCATACACTTCTCCAGGCTGGCTGCTGGCAATTTACATCCTGCCAATCAGCATAACAAGGCTCCCTGTTCTCCATATCCTGTCCTACCTTTCTGGATTTTACACTTTTTTCAGATGGCCCTCTTGCCCGGGGGGCAGTGAGACTTCATTGTAGTGCAGATTTCCTTTACAGGCTTGCTTGGTTGGCCAAAAAGGGCGTATGCGTTTTTTCCTGAATATATTCAGGAAAAAACGCATACGCCCTTTTTGGCCAAGTGCATCATTGTCGACGTTCTGCCTCTTTTCCTATGCTTTCAGGGCAATTCCAGTCTACCCCCTGCAATCGTTTTCCTGAAATTCTGCCCCGCTTTCAAGTCCCCTTCGCAGGCTTACTTCAATATATTTTTGGAGGATAGCTGTCATTTATAACTCTGCAGGTTTGTGAATTACAGTGCCCCTGAGCTCCTTTCTTCAACTCGCTTTCTTGTGAACTGGGCACAAAACCGCAGGATTGCTTCAGGCCCTAATCTGTTTCGGGCAGGGCATGCTGAGCCTTTGGTAAATTCCTCTTCCTGGTGGGAAATGAGCGTTACATTTGCCCGTGCAGACACCTACAGCTAGTCTCTCATTGGTTCTCCCTATTCCTGTTCATCTTGCACAGAAATTGCAAGCTGTGCCAAACAGGAGGTTAAAGGCACTGACTCTCCAAGCAGGGAGACTGTTAGTAAATCATCTGGAATGGTGAACCCGAGGACCAGGATACGAAAACTGAGATGCATTTTAAATCATTTCCCCATAACACGGTGGACCATACTGTGGGTTTCACATGCATGTTTTAGCTGGAGGAAGAATCCCTTGAACCTGAAGAGTTGGGACCCATGGAATAGGTACCATACAGTATGACTTCAAAGGGTGTGCATTTGCTCACCTAAACTCACCAATGCTATCAGCCTGAAGTGTCCAGCCTTATGTCTCAACCAGCTCTGGGTGTAGATGTGGTCAATCCCGGTTGCATCACATGCCCTGAGTGAATTATTTAAGAATTGCTCTCTATTTCACTGTCTTTGTGTTTTGTTTTCGAAATTTATTTTGATAATGGGATTTATCGGATTTTCACTGCTGCCTTTCGGCCGCTGTACACACCCTTGATTCTCTTACGGAGACATATATATCCATGGGTTTTAAGATTCTTCCTAGTCAGGTATATTCCTAGGCGTTGAATATGTGGTGTTGGGTCCATTTCGTTGAGCAAGGAGTAGGTCTTGTCTATTACATATTGGGCTTATGGAAAGTTATCTGTGCTAATTTCAGTCTCTGGTTTTATGCAGCACCCCAAGGCACCTTTCCCCATAAGCAAGCACTAGTTGGTTTTCTAAATTTGAGACCCTTTTCTATTTTGTAATTCAGTTCATGTGTAGTCAAATTTACATTCCGTGTATTCGTGATATCTTATGATGTTTCTTTTTCTGTGTGACGTAGTTCACGTAGAATCACCGTACCTGCATCCACTCACTATGCCGCTATGGGCCTGATGACACAGATTTCATTGCTGAGTGATATTGCATTGTACGTACGTGCCACAAGTTCTTTATCCATTTTTTGCTTTCTGGGATATTTACCTGATACTGTAGACGAGCTTCTTGTGAACACAGCCGTCTCAAATATTGGGGTGGCTGTCTGTTTTTGATTTTAATTTCCGTAAGCTATAGGACCATAAGTGGAAGTGCCATAGGCTGTGTTGCTTTGTTTCTTTCGTGTTTCAGGAAACACCATACACTTCTCCAGGGTGGCTGCTGGCAATTTACATCCTGCCAATCAGCATAACAAGGCTCCCTGTTCTCCATATCCTGTCCTACCTTTCTGGATTTTACACTTTTTTCAGATGGCCCTTTTGCCAGGGGGGCAGTGAGACTTCATTGTAGTGCAGATTTCATTTACAGGCTTGCTTGGTTGGCCAAAAAGGGCGTATGCGTTTTTTCCTGAATATATTCAGGAAAAAACGCATACGCCCTTTTTGGCCAAGTGCATCATTGTCGACGTTCTGCCTCTTTTCCTATGCTTTCAGGGCAATTCCAGTCTACCCCCTGCAATCGTTTTCCTGAAATTCTGCCCCGCTTTCAAGTCCCCTTCGCAGGCTTACTTCAATATATTTTTGGAGGAAAGCTGTCATTTATAACTCTGCAGGTTTGTGAATTACAGTGCCCCTGAGCTCCTTTCTTCAACTCGCTTTCTTGTGAGCTGGGCACAAAACCGCAGGATTGCTTCAGGCCCTTATCTGTTTCCAGCAGGGCATACTGAGCCTTTGTTTAATTCCTCTTCCTGGTGGGCAATGAGCGTTACATTTGCCCGTGCAGACACCTACAGCTAGTCTCTCATTGGTTCTCCCTATTCCTGTTCATTTTGCACAGAAATTGCAAGCTGTGCCAAAGAGGAGGTTAAAGGCACTGACTCTCCAAGCGGGGAGAGTGTTAGTAAAGCATCTGGAATGGTGAACCCGAGGACCAGGATACGAAAACTGAGATGCATTTTAAATCATTTCCCAATCACATGGTGGACGATACTCTTGGTTTCCCATGCATGTTTTAGCTGGAGGAAGAATCCCTTGAACCTGGAGAGTTGGGACCCATGGAATGGGTACCATGCAGTATGACTTCAAAGGGTCTGCATTTGCTCACCGAAACTCACCAATGCTATCAGCCTGAAGTGTCCAGCCTTATGTCTCAACCAGCTCTGGGTGTAGATGTGTTAAATCCCGGTTGCATCACATGCCCTGAGTGAATTATTTAAGAATTGCTCTCTATTTCACTGTCTTTATGATTTTTTTTTGAAATTTATTTTGATAATGGGATTTATCGGATTTTCACTGCTGCGTTTATGCTGCTGTACACGCGCTTGTTTCTCTTACAGTGACATATAAGCCCATGGGTTTTAAGATTCTTACTAATCCGGTATATTCTTAGGCATTGAATATGGCGTGTTGAGTCCATTTCGTTGAGCAAGGAGTAGGTCTTGACTATTACATATTTGGCTTATGGAATGGTATCTGTGCTAATTTTATTCTCTGGTTTTATGTAGCACCCCAACTCACCTTTCCCCTTAAGGAAGCATAAGTTGGTTTTCTTAATTTGAAACCCTCTTCTCTTTTGTAATTCAGTTCATGTGTAGCCATGTTAACATTCCATGTATTAGTGATATCTTATGTCTTTTTCTTTTTGAATTATGTGACTTCGAATGATCACACGTAACTCCTCTGGAGTTGTTATAACTGGCCGTATTTCATTGATTTCCAGGCTGAGTAATATTCCACTCTACATAATCACCACATCTGTGTCCGTTTTTTCTCTGCAGATACATTTAAGTTATAACCTAGTCGAGAATCTTTTAAACAGAGAGGTGGTAAACATTGGGGTGCCTGTGTCCTCTCGATTTTTGTTTTTCCCAAGATATACGTCCATGAGTGCAAGTGCCCTGTGCTCGGTAGCTCATTTTTTAGATGCTTTAGTAAACACAATAGACTTATCCAGAGTGACCGTTTGCAATATACATTTCCACTATAAGACTCACAGGGCTCCCTTTTCTCCTTGCCCTGTCCTGCATTTCTGGTGTTTACACTTTATGAGGACGGCTCTTCTGACAGATGCAAAGTGATATGTTTTGTAGTATTGATTTCCACTGCCCACCTGTTTGGTTGGCTAAAAAAGTGTATGCCCTTTTCTTGAATATATACAGAAAAAGACGCATACACCCTTTTTGGCCAACTGCAATGTTGGCAATGTTCAGCCCCTTTTCTTGTGCTTAATGGCGAGTCCTTTCTACCTCTTCCAATCCCTTTCCTGCCATTCTCCGTTGCTTACAAGTCCTTTTCTCTGACTTTCCTCAAGACATTTTTCAGTGATAGATATTTTCAACTCTGCAGTTTCGTGAATTTTAGTGCCCCTGAGTTCCATTTTCCAACTTGTGTTTATGGGAACTGGCCACAAAGCATCAGGATTCCTCAAGCCCTATTCTGTTTCCATGGGCAACCCTAGCCTTTGGTCAATTCGTCTTCCTGATTGGAAATTAGAGTGGCATGTGCCTGTCCGAACACCTAGGACTTGTCTCTCATTGTTCCTCCTCCTTCTGCTTCATCCTCTGGACAAATTCCAAACTGTATGCAACAGGATGTTGACAGTGCTGACATCTCCAAGTGGGGAGACTGTTAGTAAAGACGCTGGAGTGGTGAACCCTAGCACCAAGAGATGAGGAGATGAGATGCCTTTTCCAAACTTTTCCCGATCAGACGGTATACCATCCTCTGGGTGTGACAGGCATGTTTTAGGTGTAGGAAGGGTCCCATTCATGTGAGGAGAACACCAGGGGATTTTAAATATCAGTGTCTGTCCGCAACCCAAACTGGGGAATTTTTTAAGCTACGGCTACACATATGTTTATTAAGGGCCTTGGGAAGTAGGCAGAGTCCAAACTTTAGATGATTGAAGTCTTCAGGGTCAGAAGCACTCACCACTGTCTTCCCTTAGATTCCATTTTTACTGTCATTGATGGATGATGTCAATAAAAATATCTATTCTTTTTCAGATCATTTCCCCTTATAGGTTATTGCAAAATATTGAGTGTAGTTCCCTGTGCTATACAGTAGTTCCTTGCTGATGATTTCATACATAGCAGTGTGTATGTGTTAATCCCAAACTGTTAATTTATCCCTCCTCCTACCATTTCCCTTTGGTAATAATAAATTATAAGATTTTATGCTTCTCAGAAATGGGGGAGCTGAAAGAGATGTATCATTTTAAATGCAAAAGCATTTAAAACAAGATTGAAGCTTTAACCAAGATTATTAGATGTACATCCTTGGAAAGAAATCACTTTGTTTCTCTAATATTGACCTGACAAAGAAGACAAACCTTTTCACTGAACTTGCTTATAAGAAAGTGATGGAAATATCAAATGGAAGTGTTAGAAACATCTTATTTTACCCGAGCCTTATACACTGTTCTATGTTAATTACAGTTTGGCTCACACATCTGTTCATTGAAGTTACAATGTTCTCAATTTCTGTTACTGATCCTCCAGAGTGGACGCCAACAAGTGTCCCCCTGCCCAGTGTCATTGGAGCCAATAGATCGAGACTGAGTTTGGTTCAAAAGCAAAGGAAACTTTATATTTTGATCAGAGAATGGAGAGGTGCTACCCTGTGGGCTGTGGGCTGGGCTGCTGTGTAGAGATCCTGTCAGAGTCACTGGGAGGGAGGGGGCTGAGCTCTCGAGGACCTGGTTGGCTGCAGCTCAGGCTCTATGTCACGGAGTCTGAACTGGGCCCCAGGAGCTGAAGTGTCATCGAGCCATTCTGCTCTAGGAAATCTGGTCTGAAGTGCCGGGTGTGGAACCTCTGTATGCGGGACACTAGGAGCACCTGAAATTAGACAAAGCACAAAGGATAAAAATGGTTAGACTTTATTTTATTGCCCAGATTCTATTTTTATCTCCCAGGCATTTTTAAGGGGCTTTGCCTGGGACAAACTTCTCTTCTGCCTTTTGTCCCTTTCCTCATTCTTGGAGTGCTGCGGGTGCAGACCCTTCTTCTGTAACTGCTGAGTGCTGAGTTAGGAGGCTTCATACCCGTGGGCGAGGGTCAGAACTTCTCCCCAGCAGCCTCCAGGTGACGTTGATTGTCCCCAGGCCTCCTGCCTCCCTGCTCGTCCACCTGAGCACCAGTATTGGAAGTGTTATAGATTCTAATGACCTTTAAGGGTCCAGAAAGGAGATGTGCAGTGGCGCTGTGAGGTCCAGTTTCACTCCGCCCCACATTTGTTCGGCCACCTTAGGCTGACCGTTTCTGCCAGCCTAGATGCTCTGACTGACCGTTTCTGCCAGCCTAGATGCTCTGACCAACAGTCTGCGCTTTCTTCCATTAGGCCCCTGAATTAACGTAAAAACAGCACCAGGTGTCAGGATCCTGCCCGCTCAGCTCCCAGACAGTCCAGGGTCAGTGGTGATGAAGGATCATGATGGTCACTGAGTCAAGAGCCTTTGGAAGTAAACAGGAGTCCAGCCGGTCTTATTGGCCACCATCATCAGGGTGTCTGTAGGCTTTTCTATGGTGACATCATGATATACGGTTCCCCCGCCAAGATTATTAGCTCCCCTCTGGGTACAGTAAGTACTGAAAGCAGTAGTCTACTCTTTTGGGACACACTCTTGTTGTTTTATGAGAGAAACTCCAGGTCAAGTGATGGTCACACGGGTCGTCATGGTGCCCCGTTGCCCCCGGTTATCTCTCTGGAGGTTGGAGTTGGAGAGCCTCCTCAATCGAGGTCAGTGTGCCCACGGAGCAAACCCTGCAACTTCAGGGCATGGTTGGGGGTTAGGATCACCACGTGGGGTCCGTTTCCCTTAGAAGGGAGGTGGCCTTTTGGGCTGCTGATTTCCAGGTTTTCAGATACCACCAGTATCTTGGCCAGATGTGGCGGTGGGCCAAGCCCCTTGGTGACCATAGTTTATCCTACCTGGATGGCATTCTTGCATTGTTCCATTTCAAGTGGTCCCAGTTTTTGCACTAATACTCCAATGGCGATTCACCTTTCACCAGGAATGTAAAGGTCAAAGGGTTTAGCTAAATTAGGGAGTCCCAGGGCAAGGGTCTGAATTGACTGCTCTTTCCATTCTTGAAAGGCCACTTCTGGATTCTATTCAAAAGGATCATCATCTTTTCCTTTCAGTGTTTCATATAGAGGCCCAGCTAGTAGACTGTAGTTAGGGATCCAGAGGCAGGAAACCCTGGCTTCCCCAGGAACCCCTAAGCTGTCTTCTAGTTTCAGAAAGGGGTAAGGCTGTAAATTGTTTCTTCCCTTTCCTGGGATGGGCTTCTCCGACCTTCTGTGAGAATGAAGCCCAGGCAGGTCACCGTAGTCTGTGGTACTTGAGCTTTTTCGTGGACAACTTCTATCCTTTATTGGCTTGGTAGTTCTGAGGCCTCCTTAGTAGGGCTGGCGATCAGAATGTCGTCTGAATATTGAAGGAGTGTTTCCTTTTCCAGAGGTAGAACTTTTAGGTCTTTAGCTGAGCTTTCCCCAAAGATGGTGTGGGAATTTTTGAACCCTTGGGGCAAGACAGCCTGGAAGTATTGTTTTAGTTGTATGTTGAGTCCTGTCACTCACAAGCCAAAATTTCTTGTGACTCTGGGACTAATGGAATACAAAAGAAGGCATCAGTGAAGACTAATACAGAATACCAAGTCCTGGTGGTTGGTAGAATGACCAGCAGGGTGTAGGATTTAGGAACTACTGGAGGTATATCCTCAGTGGCTTCACTGACTGTCCTGACATCCTTTACCAGGACTCCAGCAGCCCATGGGGCTCTCGAGGTCAGGCCAATCCCAGGATATGGAGCTCACCTGGGCAGGTACCCTACCCCCATCCCAGCCCACGGGGCTCTCGTGTTCAGGCCCCTCCCAGGATATGGGATTCCCTGGGCAGGTCCTCTGCAGTCCATGGGGCTCCCGTGGTCAGGCCCCTCCCAGGATACAGAGCTACCCTTGCAGGTACCTTGGCAGGGCTGGGCACACAGGAACCGTGCACATAGCCCTCATTGCAGAGCACTCCCAGCTCACCTGTCGCTCAGATCTGACACAGAGCACCTCAGAGCAGGACTTGAACTAACAAACAGCAGCTCTGACAGGTCTGTGACCCTGGGCATCACTCTGTGCGGCCTCCTCCACCTGATCTTCCAGAGACTTCCACTGCACCCGGGGCACCAGGCCTCTGTCTCCAACCACCACCCACCCCTCCTCTCCCTGACTCCTGGGTTCCTCTCATTAGGAGAGGGTTTTCTTGAAGTTGTCTCCCACTCATGGGCCAGATAATATAATTAGAAAACAAGCCAGAGCTGCAGCCCCTTGTCTATCCTGACTCTCAGGAGCCCACACCTGTTCCTTGGACCTGGCCAATTCAGCAAGTTCCATTTTCAGCAACTGTGAGCCCCTGAGGGGTGATTATTGGCTGGCTTGGGAAGCCTGACCGTGCCGGCCAGCCCTCCCCAGGTGTGCCTGGGTTGAGATCAATATAAACACCGCTCCAGGCAGCAAGAGCCCCTGCAGCTGTGCCTGACGCCATTTTCTCTGCCCTGTCAGCAGTCTCGGGGCTGGGCTGGTGGGAGGGAGTGAGAGGCCACGGCTTTGTGGGTGTCCCAGTGTGAGTGGGGCTCTGCTGGACTTTCTGCAGCAGTTGCCAAGATGCTACCTGCTAAAGAAGAGGATGTGTCACCCACACCTGCCGCTGGAATTTCTCCCTGGGCACAGGTGAGGAAGGAAGAAAGCAGTGGGGGCCGGGACAGCAGGGGTATCTCAGGCAGGGAAATGGAGAGCTTCCAGAAGAGCACCCAGGGCCAGGACCATCCTGGCTGGCCTGCAGGCACCAAGTCGGCTGGCATGCTGTCCCTCATGTGGCTCCATGGCCCTTCCTCTAGGTTTTCAAGTCCTTGTACATATTCAGGTGTTTAGCCTTGGAAGGGTGGGAACATTTCAGCAGCAGCTGGCCTGGGGCTCGGCCCACGTTTACTCACAGATACCTCGGCACGGTCCCCCAGCTTTGCAGTGAGGACGCTTGTTGCGAGGAGCATGCTGGCTGAGTGGGAGATGATTCCCCACCACTGACCAACTTCAGAATTGTTTGCAATTGGAGCAAGTGCCCTGAAACGGTTTTCCTCTGTGTAACTGGTGGGTTCTGTTCTTTTTTATCTTTTTTTCGTTTTTGGTTCAAGGTAGATTTTATTCCTCTTTTGTGTATTTACAGATATAAGCATGGAAATAATTTATTCATATAAATACATGTATGTGAAGGGAAGAATATTTTTTCTGTTTTACTTTTTTTAATTTTATTTTTTTATTTTGAATTTAATTTTATATTTTTATACAGCAGGTTGTTTTTGGTTATCTACTTTATACATATAAATGTATACATACCAATCCCAATATCTCAACTCCTCCCACCACCATCCCCAACAGCTTTCCCCCCTTGTTGTCCATACGTTTGTTGTATACATGTGTTGCTCTATTTCTGCCTTGCAAAACGGTTCATCTGTACAATTTTTCTAGGTTCCACATATATGCATTAATATACAAGATTTGTTTTTCTCTTTCTGACTTACTTCACTCTGTATGACTTTCTCTAGATCCATCAACGTCTCTACAAATGTCCCAATTTCATTCCTTTTTATGGCTTAGTAATATTCCATTTTATATATGTACCACTCTTTATGCATTCGTCTGTCTGTGGGCATTTAGGTTGCTTCCATTTCCTGGATAGTGTAAATAGTGATGCAATGAACATTGTGGTGAATGTCTCTTTTTGATTTATGGTTTTGTCTGGGTATATGCCCAGTAGAGGGATTGCTGTATCATATGGTAATTCTATTCTTAGTTTTATAAGAAACTCCATAATGTTCTCCACAGTGACTGTATCAATTTACGTTCCCAACAATAGTGGAAGAGGATTCCTTATCTCCACACCGTTTCCAGCATTTGTTGTTTGTAGATTTTCTGATGATGCCCATTCTAATAGGTGTGAGGTGATACACCATGGATGAGTCTATTTCGTTGAGCAAAGAGTAGGTCTTGTTTATTACGTATTTGGCTTATGGAATGGTATGTGTGCTAATTTCAATCTGTTTTTATACAGCAGCCCAACTCAACTTTCCCCTTAAGCAAGCATAAGGTTTTTATCTAAATGTGAGACTCTGTTCGGTTTTGTAATTCAGTTTATGTGTAGCCAAGTTTACACTCCCTCTATTAGTGATATCTTATGATAATTATCTTTCTTTGTGTGACATATTTCTCTTAGAATCATCATAATTAAATCCACTCAATTTGCTGCTACAGGCCTGATGACATTGATTTCACTGCTGAGTGATATTCCGTTGTACGTAAGTAGCACAACTTCTTTATCCATTTTTTTCTTTCTGGGATATTTAATTTGTACTGGACTCGAGGTTCTTGTAAACACAGCAGCCCTAAATTTTGTGTTGGCTGTGTCTTGTTGATTTTAATTTTCCTAAGCTATAGGGCCAAAAGTGGAAGTGCCCTAGGCTCTGTAGCTTTGTTTTTTAGATGTTTCAGGATACACCATGAACATCTCCAGAGTGTCTGTTGGCAATTTACATCCCGCCCATCAGCATAACACGGCTCCCTGTTCTCCATGGCCTGTCCTGTGTTTCTGGTTTTTACACTTTATTCAGATGGCCTTTTTGACGAATGCGAAATGTGACTTCATTGTAGTGTGGATTTCCATTGCTGGAGTGCTTGGTTGGCCAAAATGTTCATATGCGTTTTTTCCTGAATATATTCAGGAAAAATGTATACGCACTTTTTGTCCATGTGCATCACTGTCAAAGATCTGCCGCTTTTCATATGCTTTAAATGCAATTCCAATCTACCTCTTGAAATATGATTCCTGCAATTCTGCCTCGTTTTCAAGTCCTCTTTGCAGACTTACTTCGATATATTTTTGCCAATAGCTGTCATTTATCTCTGCAGGTTTGTGAATAACAGTGCCCCTGAGCTCCTTTCTTAACTCGCTTCCTTGTAAGCTGGCCACAAAACTGCAGGTTTGCTTCAGGCCATAATCAGGGTCCGGCACGGCACTCTGAGCCTTTGGTTAATTCCTCTTCCTGGTGGGAAATTAGAGTTAAATGTGCCCCTCCAGATACCTGCCTCACTCCCAGCCACATGGTGATGTATGTCCTCAGGTTTGAGGCCATATGTGATGGGTTCCTCATCTTTTGATGATGTGGCCCCACTGGTGTGTGGACACTCCTGCCTGGTTCCCATCCCTTTGGTGATGTGGGCCCTCTGGTGAGACTCTGATCCTGGTTGGGTTCCTCACACATCCGTGAGGTGAGCCCTCTTCCCTGAGGTCACTCCTGCCTGGCTGGCACAACCCGCCTTGTTGACTTCGGCACCCTGGTGGCAGTTGGAGCCTGCTGGGAGCCTCCTTCCCGCGGTGATGAGGCCCTCTGGCGTCAGACCCTAATGGCGGGGTTCCCACATTTTCTGATACGTGCTAAGTGGTACGAGGGCACTCCTGCCAGGTTCCCATCCTCATGAGCGTGTGGGCCTTCTGTTCTGAGGTCCTAACGGCTGGGTTGCTCACACTTTCATGATGTGGGCCCTCTGCTGTGAGGTCAATCCTGCCTGGCTGGCGCACGTCGCCTTGGCGACGTGGACCCTCTGGTGGCAGTTGGAGCGTGCTGGGGCCTCCTCCCCTCAGTGATGAGGGCCTTCTGGTGTCAGGCCCTAAGTGCTGGGCTCCACACATTTTCTGATGTGTGCCCAGTGGTGCGAGTCACTCCTGCCAGGTTCCCATCCCCATGGGCATGTGGGACTTCTGTTCTGTGGTCCCAACTGCTGGGTTGCTCACAGTTTCATGATGTGGGCCCTTTGCTGTGTGTTCACTCTGGCCTGTATCCCATAGTGTCAGTGCTCTGGGCCTCCAGCTTGGAGTTTCCAACTTCTCGATTCCTCACCTTTTTTATTCTATGGGCCCTCGGTTGTGCGTCTCCTCCTGCATGCCTCACTCCCAGCCCCTTCGTGATGTGTGTCCCCTTGTTTGAGGCCACATGTGCTGTGTTCCTCACCTTTCTATAATGTGGCCACACTGGTGTGAGGACACTCTTGCCTGGTTCCCATTCCCTTGGTGATGTTGGCCCCACTGCTGTTAGGACAGTCTTGCCTGGTTCCCATCACCTTGGTGATGTTGGCCCTCTGGTGAGAGTCTGATCCTGGTTAGGTTCCTCACCCTTCTGTGAGGTGGGCCCTCTGCTCTGAGGTCACTCCTGCCTGGCTGGCACACCCCGCCTTGGCAACGTCGGCCATATGGTGGCAGTTGGAGCCTGCTGGGAGCCTCCTCCCCTCGGTGATGAGGGCCCTCTGGCCTCAGGCCCTAACTGCTGGGTTCCCACATTTTCTGATTCGTGCTAAGTGGTGCAAGGACACTCCTGCCAGGTTCCCATCCCCATGGGGATGTGAGCCTTCTGCTCTGAGGTCCCAACGGCTGTGTTGCTCACAGTTTCATGATGAGGGCCCTCTGGTGTGAGTTCACTCCTGCCTAGATCCCATAGCCTCGCTGCTCCTGGCTGCCTGCTGGAGGTTCCAACTGTGGGATTCCTCACCTTTTTTATTCTATGGTCCCTCTGTTTTGAGGATCCTCTGGCCTGCCTCACTCCCAGCCCCTTGGTGATGTGTGTCCTCAGGTTTGAGGCCACGTGTGCTGGGTCCCTCAAATTATGGTGATGTAGCCCCACTGGTGTGAGGACACTCCTGCCTGGTTCCCATTCCCTTGGTGATGTTGGCCCTCTGGTGACAGTCTGATCCTTGTTGGGTTCCTCACACTTCTGTGAGGTGGGCTTTCTGCTCTGAGGTCACTCCTGCCTGGTTGGCACACCCCTCCTTGGTGACATCGGCCTTATGGTGGCAGTTGGAGCCTGCTGGGAGCCTCCTCCCCTCGGTGATGAGGGTCCTCTGGCCTCAGGTCCTAACTGCTGGGTTCCCACATTTTCTGATTCGTGGAAGTGGGCCGAGGACACTCCTGTCAGGTTCCCATCCCCATAGGGATGTGGGCCTTCTGCTCTGAGGTCCCATCCGCTGGGTTGCTCACAGTTTCATGATGTGGGACCTCTGCTGTGAGTTTGCTGTGGCCTGGATCCCATAGACTCTGTGCTCTGGGCGGCCTACTGGCCGGTTCCAACTGCTGGATTCCTCACAACTTTTATTCTGTGGGCTCTGTTTTGTGAGGATACTCCTGCTTGCCTCACTCCTAGCCCCTTGGAGATGTGGGTCCCCTGTTTTAGGCCACATGTTCTGGGTTCCTCACCTTTCTATAATGTGGCCACACTGGTGTGAGGACCCTCCTGCCTGGATCCGATCCCCTTGGTGATGTGGGCCCTCTGGTGAGAGTCTTATCCTGGCTGGTTTCCTCACCCTTCTGTGAGGTAGGCCCTCTGCGGTGAGGTCACTCCTGCCTGGCTGGCACACATCACCTTGGTGACGTGGGCCCTCAGTTGGGAGTTGGTGTCTGCTGCGAGTCTCTGTCCCTCGGTAATGAGGGCCCTCTTGCGTCAGACCCTAACTCCTGGGCTCCCAAAATTTGCAGATGTGCGACCTGTGGTGCGAGTACACTCCTGTCAGGTTCCCAACCACATGGGAATTTGGGCCTTCTGCTCTGAGGTCCCAAAGGCTGGGGTGCTCACAGTTTCATGATGAGGGCCCTCTGATGTGCGTTCATTCCGGCCTAGATCCCATAGGCTTGCTGCTCCTGGGCGCCTGCTGGGAGGTTCCAACTGCGGGATTCCTCACCTTTTTTATTCTATGGGCCCTCTGTTTTGAGGCTCCTCCTGCCTGCCTCAATCCCAGCCCCGTTGTGATGTGTGTCCTCTGGTGTGAGGCCACGTGTGCTGGGTCCCTCACCTTTCGATGATGTGGCCCCAATGGTGTGAGGACACTCGTGCCTGTTTCCCCGCCCCTTGGTGATGTGGCCCCTCTGGTGAGAGTCTGATCCTGGCTGGGTTCCTTACCGTTCTGTGAGGTGGGCCCTGTGCTCTGAGGTAACTCCTGCCTGGCTTGCTCTCATTGCCTTGGTGACGTCGGCCCTCTGGTGGCAGTTAGATCCTTTTGGAGACTCCTGTCCTCGGTGATGAGGTCCCTCTGGCGTCAGGCTCTAACTGCTGGGCTCCCCAGGTTTTCTGATGTGAGCCCAGTGATGCCAGGACACTCGTGAAATGTTCCCATCCCCATGGCGATATGGGCCTTCTGCTCTGAGGTTCCAACGACTGGGTTGCTCACAGTTTCCTGATGTTAGCTCTCTGGTGTTAGTTCACTCATTCCTAGATCCCATAGCCTCTGTACTCTGGGCCGCCTGCTGGGAAGTTCCAACTGCTGGGTTCCTCACCTTTTTTATTCTTTGGGCCCTGTGTTGGGAGGCTCCTCCTGCCTGTGTCACTCCCAGCCCCTTGGTGATATAGGTCCTCTGGTTTGTGGCCACATGTGCCAGTTTCCTCATCTTTTAGTGATGTGGCCCCGCTGGTGTGAGGACACTCGTGCCTGGTTCCCGTCCCCTTGGTGATATGGGCCCTCTGGTGAGAGTCTGATCCTGGTTGGGTTCCTCACACTTCTTTGAGGTGGGCCGTCTGCTGTGAGGTCACTCCTGCCTGGCTGGCACACCCCGCCTTGGCGACGTGGGCCCTCTTGTGGTAGTTGGAACATGCTGGGAGCCTCCTCCCCTCAGTGATGAGGGCCCTCTGGCGTCAGGCCCTAACTGCTGGGTACCCACATTTTCTGATATGTGCTAAGTGGTGCGAGGACACTCCTGCCATGCTCCCAACACCTTGGGGATGTGGACCTTCTGCTCTGAGGTCCAAATGGCTGGGTTGCTCGCATTTTCATGATGTGGACCCTCTGCTGTGAGTTTACTGCGGCCTGAATCGCATAGACTTGGTGCTCTTGGCCGCCTGCTGGGAGGTTCCCATTGCTGGATTCCTCAGCTTTTTTATTCTATGGGCCCTGTGTTGTGAGGCTACTCCTGCCTGCCTCATTCCGAGCCCCTTGGAGATGTGGGTCTTCTTGTTTAGGCCACATGTGCTGGGTTCCTCACCTTTCTATGATGTGGCCACACTGGTGTGAAGACTCTCCTGCCTGGTTCTGATCACCTTGGTGATGTGGGCCCTCTGGTGAGAGTCTTATCCTGGCTGTGTTCCTCACCCTTCTGTGAGGTAGGCCCTCTGCGGTGAGGTCACTCCTACCTGGCTGTCACACGTCACCTTGGCGACGTGGGACCTCAGTTGGGTGTTGGTGCCTGATTGGAGTCTCCTCACCTTGGTAATGAGGGCCCTCTGGCGTCAGGCCCTAACTCCTGGGTTCCCTAAATTCTCTGATGTGTGCCCTGTGGTGCGAGTACACTTCTGACAGGTTCCCAACCCCATGGGAATGTGGGCCTTCTGCTCTGAGATCCCAACGCCTAGGTTGCTCACAGTTTCATGATGACGGCCCTCTGGTGTGAGATCACTCCGGCCTGGATCCCATAGTCTCGCTGCTCCTGGCCGCCTGCTGGGAGGTTCCAACTGCGGGATTCTTCACCTCTTTAATTCTATGGTCCCTCTGTTTTGAGGCTCCTCCTGCCTGCCTCAATCCCAGCTCCCTTGTGATGTGTGTCCTCTGGTTTGAGGCCACGTGTGCTGGGTCCCTCACTTTTCGGTGATGTGGCCCCACTAGTGTGAGGACACTCCTGCCTGGTTCCCATTCCCTTGGTGATGTGGGCCCTCTGGTGAGAATCTGATCCTCTTTGGTTCTTCACACTTCTGTGAGGTTGACCCTCTGCTCTGAGGTCACTCCTGCCTGGTTGTCGCACTCCGCATTGGCGACGTCGCCCTGCTGGTAGCAGTCAGAGCTAGCTGGGAGCCACCGCCCCTCGGTGATGAGGGCCCTCTGGCATCAGGCACTAATTGCTGGGCTCCCCACATTTTTTCATGTGTGCCCACTCTTGCGATGACACTCCTGCTTGTTTCCCTTCCCCATGGGGATGTGGGCCTTCTGCTCTGAGGTCACAACGGCTGGGTTGCTTACAGAATCACAATGAGGGCCCTCTGTTGTGAGTTCATGCCGGCCTGGATCTCATAGCCTCAGTGCTCTGGGCCGCCTGCTAGGAAGATCCAACTGCTGGTTTCCACACCTTTTGTATACAATGGGACATGTGTTGTGAGGTTAATCCTGCCTGCCTCACTCCGAAACCCATGGTGATGTGGGTCCTCTGGTTTGAGGCCACATGTGCTGGGTACCTCAACTTTTGATGATGTGGCCCCACGGGTGTGAGGACACTCCTGCCTGGTTCCCATCACCTTGGTGATGTGGGCCCTCTGGGGAGAGTCTGATCCTGGCTGGGTTCTCTACCATTCTGTGAGGTGAGCCCTCTGATGTCAGGTCACTCCTGCCTGGCTAGCTCACATCGCCTTGGCGACGTGGGCCCTCTGTTGGCCACTGGAGCATGCTGGGAGCCTCCTACTCCCGTGAATGATGGCCCTGGAAAAAATGCATATGCCCTTTTTGGCCAAGTGCTTCATTGACGAGGTTCTGCCACTTCTCTTATGCTTTCAGAGCAATTCACGTCTACCTCCTGAAATCGGATTCCAGCAATTCTGCCCCACTTTCAAGTCCTCTTCGCAGCCTTAATTCAATATATTTTTGTACGATTTCTGTCATTTATAAGTCTGCAGGTATGTGAATGACAGTGCCCCTGAGCTCCTTTCCTAAACTCGCTTTCTTGTGAGCTGGCCACAAAACCGCAGGATTGCTTCAGGCCCTAATCTTGTTCCAGCACAGCATGCTGAGCCTTTGGTTAATTCCTTTTCCTGTTGGGAAATGAGTGTTAAAATTGCCCGTGCATACTGGGCATATACCCTGAGAAAACCAAAATTCAAAAAGAGTCATGTACCAAAATGTTCATTGCAGCTCTATTTACAATAGCCCGGAGATGGAAAGAACCTAAGCGCCCATCATCGGACGAATGGATAAAGAAGATGTGGCACATATACACAATGGAATATTACTCAGCCTTAAAAAGAAATGAAACTGAGTTATTTGTAATGAGATGTATAGACCTAGAGTCTGTCATACAGAGTGAAGTAAGTCAGAAAGAAAAAGACAAATAGCGTATGCTAACACATATATATGGAATTTAAAGGAAAAAAATGTCATGAAGAACCTAGGGATAAGACAGGAATAGAGGTGCAGACCTACTGGAGAACGGAATTGAGGATATGGGGAGGGGGAATGGTGAGTTCTGACAGGGCGAGAGAGAGTCATGGACATATACACACTAACAAATGTAGTAAGGTAGATAGCAAGGGGGAAGCAGCCGCAAGGCACAGGGATATTAGCTCGGGGCGTTGGGACAGCCTGGAGGGGTGGAAGGGGGAGAGAGGGAGGGAGGGAGACACAAGAGGGAAGACACAGGGAGCATATGTATATGTATGGCTGATTCACTTTGTTATAAAGCAAAAACTAACACACCATTGTAAAGCAATTATACCCCAGTAAAGATGTTAAAAAAAATATTTGCCCGTGCACACACCTACAGATAGTCTCCCATTGGTTCTCCGTATTGCTGTTCATCTTGCGCAGAAATTGCAAACAGTGCCAAACAGGAGGTTAAAGACACTGACTCTCCAAATGGGGAGAGTGTAAGAAAAGGGTCTGGAATGGTGAACCTGAGTACCAGGGGACGAAAACAGACATGCATGTAAAAAGGTTTCCCAGTCACACGGTGGAGCATACTCTGGGTTTCCCATGCAAATTTTAGCAGAAGGAAGAATCCCTAGAACCTGGAGAGTTGGGAACCACGGAATGGGTACCAGGCAGTATGACATCAAAGGGTCTGCATTTGCTCACTGAACCTCACCAATGCTATCAGCCCAAAGGGTCCAGCCTTATCTCTCACCCAGCTCTGGGTGTAGATGTGGTAAACCAGGTTGCATCACATGCCATGTGTGAGTTATTTAACAATTGCTCTCTATTTCACTGTCATTGTGTTTTGTTTTTGAAATTTTTTTTTGACACTGGGATTTATCGGATTTTCACTGCTGCGTTAATGCCGCTGTACACACTCTTGATTCTCTTACGGAGACATAAATATCCACGGGTTTTAAGATTCTTCCTAGTCAGGTATATTCCTAGGCGTTGAATATGTGGTGTTGAGTCCATTTCGTTGAGCAAGGAGTAGGTCTTGTCTATTACATATTTGGCTTATGGAATGGTATCTGTGCTAATTTCAGTCTCTGGTTTTATGCAGCACGCCAACGCACCTTTCTCCATAAGAAAGCACAAGTTGGTTTTCTAAATTTGAGACTGTTCTGTTTTGTAATTCAGTTCATGTATAGTCAAGTTTACATACTGTGTATTAGTGATATTTTATGATGTTTCTTTTTATGTGTGACTTATTTCACGTAGAATCACCATACCTGAATCCACTCACTATGCCGTTATGGGCCTGATGACACAGATTTCATTGCTGAGTGATATTCCATTGTACGTACGTACCACAACTTCTTTATCCATTGTTTGCTCTCTGAGATATTTACCTTGTACTGTAAACGAGGTTCTTGTGAACAGAGAGGTCCCAAACTTTGAGGTGGCTGGGTGTTTTTGATTTTAATTTCCCTACGCTGTAGTACCATAAGTGGAAGTGCCATAGGCTGTGTTGCTTTGTTTCTTACGTGTTACAGGAAACACATAACACTTCTCCAGAATGGCTGTCGGCAATTTACATCATATGCATCAGCATAATAAGGATCCCTGTTTTCCATTGCCTGTCCTCCGTTTCTGGATTTTACAATTTTTTTAAATGGCGCTTTTGCCCTGGGGGGCACTGAGACTTCATTGTAGTGCAGCTTTATTTACAAGCTTGCTTGGTTGGCCAAAAAGTGCGTATGCGTTTTTTCCTTAATATATTTAAGGAAAAAAGCATCCGCACTTTTTGGACAAG
This sequence comes from Phocoena phocoena, assembly GCF_963924675.1. Taxonomy (NCBI): domain Eukaryota; kingdom Metazoa; phylum Chordata; class Mammalia; order Artiodactyla; family Phocoenidae; genus Phocoena; species Phocoena phocoena. Next base: position 411,385 of record NW_027077518.1, read on the forward strand.
TGCATCATTATCGACGTTCTGCCTCTTTTCCTATTCTTTAAGTGCAATTCCAGTTTAACCCTTCAATCGTTTTCCTGAATTTCTGCCCCGCTTTCAAGTCCCCTTTGCAGGCTTACTTCAATATATTTTTGGAGGATAGCTGTCATTTATAACACTGCAGTTTTGTGAATTACAGTGCCCCTGAGCTCCTTTCTTCAACTCGCTTTCTTGTGAGCTGGGCAGAAAACCGCAGGATTGCTTCAGGCCCTAATTTTTTTCCAGCAGGGCACACTGAGCCTTTGTTTAATTCCTCTTCCTGGTGGGCAATGAGCGTTACATTTGCCCGTGCAGACACCTACAGCTAGTCTCTCATTGGTTCTCCCTATTCCTGTTCATCTTGCACAGAAATTGCAAGCTGTGCCTAAGAGGAGGTTAAAGGCACTGACTCTCCAAGCGGGGAGAGTGTTAGTAAAGCATCTGGAACGGTGAAATCGAGGACCAGGATACGAAACCTGAGATGCATTTTAAATCGTTTCCCAATCACACGGTGGACGATACTCTGGGTTTCCCATGCATGTTTTAGCTGGAGGAAGAATCCCTTGAACCTGGAGAGTTGGGACCCATGGAATGGGTACCATGCAGTATGACTTCAAAGGGTCGGCATTTGCTCACCGAAACTCACCAATGCTATCAGCCTGAAGTGTCCAGCCTTATGTCTCAACCAGCTCTGGGTGTAGATGTGGTCAATCCCGGTTGCATCACATGCCCTGAGTGAATTATTTAAGAATTTCTCTCTATTTCACTGTCTTTGTGTTTTGGTTTCGAAATTTATTTTGATAATGGGATTTATCGGATTTTCACTGCTGCGTTTCGGCCGCTGTACACACGCTTGATTCTCTTACGGAGACATATATATCCATGGGTTTTAAGATTCTTCCTAGTCAGGTATATTCCTAGGCGTTGAATATGTGGTGTTGGGTCCATTTCGTTGAGCAAGGAGTAGGTCTTGTCTATTACATATTTGGCTTATGGAAAGTTATCTGTGCTAATTTCAGTCTCTGGTTTTATGCAGCACCCCAACGCACCTTTCCCCATAAGCAAGCACTAGTTGGTTTTCTAAATTTGAGACCCTGTTCTGTTTTGTAATTCAGTTCATGTGTAGTCAAGTTTACATTCCGTGTATTAGTGATATCTTATGATGTTTCTTTTTCTGTGTGACGTAGTTCACGTAGAATCACCGTACCTGAATCCACTCACTATGCCGCTACGGGCCTGATGACACAGATTTCATTGCTGAGTGATATTGCATTGTACGTACGTGCCACAACTTCTTTATCCATTTTTTGCTTTCTGGGATATTTACCTGATACTGTAGACGAGCTTCTTGTGAACACAGCCGTCCCAAATATTGGGGTGGCTGTCTGTTTTTGATTTTAATTTCCGTAAGCTATAGGACCATAAGTGCAAGTGCCATAGGCTGTGTTGCTTTGTTTCTTACGTGTTTCAGGAAACACCATACACTTCTCCAGGGTGGCTGCTGGCAATTTACATCCTGCCAATCAGCATAACAAGGCTCCCTGTTCTCCATATACTGTCCTACCTTTCTGGATTTTAAACTTTTTTCAGATGGCCGTTTTGCCCGGGGGGCAGTGAGACTTCATTGTAGTGCAGATTTCCTTTACAGGCTTGCTTGGTTGGCCAAAAAGGGCGTATGCGTTTTTTCCTGAATATATTCAGGAAAAAACGCATACGCACTTTTTGGCCAAGTGCATCATTGTCGACGTTCTGCCTCTTTTCGTATGCTTTCAGCGCAATTCCAGTCTACCCCCTGCAATCGTTTTCCTGAAATTCTGCCCCGCTTTCAAGTCCCCTTCGCAGGCTTACTTCAATATATTTTTGGAGGATAGCTGTCATTTATAACTCTGCAGGTTTGTGAATTACAGTGCCCCTGAGCTCCTTTTTTCAACTCGCTTTCTTGTGAGCTGGGCACAAAACCGCAGGATTGCTTCAGTCCCTAATCTGTTTTCAGCAGGACACGCTGAGCCTTTGTTTAATTCCTCTTCCTGGTGGGCAATGAGCGTTACATTTGCCTGTGCAGACACCTACAGCTAGTCTCTCATTGGTTCTCCCTATTCCTGTTCATCTTGCACAGAAATTGCAAGCTGTGCCAAAGAGGAGGTTAAAGGCATTGACTCTCCAAGCGGGGAGAGTGTTAGTAAAGCATCTGGAATGGTGAACCCGAGGACCAGGATACGAAAACGGAGATGCATTTTAAATGGTTTCCCAGTCATACGTTGGACGATACTCTGGGTTTCCCATGCATGTTTTAGCTGGAGGTAGAATCCCATGAACCTGGAGAGTTGGGACCCATGGAATGGGTACCATGCAGTATGACTTCAAAGGTTCTGCATTTGCTCATCGAAACTCACCAATGCTATCAGCCTGAAGTGTCCAGCCTTATGTCTCAACCAGCTCTGGGTGTAGATGTGGTCAATCCCGGTTGCATCACATGCCCTGAGTGAGTTATTTAAGAATTGCTCTCTATTTCACTGTCTTTGTGTTTTGTTTTCGAAATTTATTTTGATAATGGGATTTATCGGATTTTCACTGCTGCGTTTCGGCCGCTGTACACACGCTTGATTCTCTTACGGAGACATATATATCCATGGGTTTTAAGATTCTTCCTAGTCAGGTATATTCCTAGGCGTTGAATATGTGGTGTTGGGTCCATTTCGTTGAGCAAGGAGTAGGTCTTGTCTATTACATATTTGGCTTATGGAAAGTTATCTCTGCTAATTTCAGTCTCTGGTTTTATGCAGCACCCCAACGCACCTTTCCCCATAAGCAAGCACTAGTTGGTTTTCTAAATTTGAGACCCTGTTCTGTTTTGTAATTCAGTTCATGTGTAGTCAAGTTTACATTCCGTGTATTAGTGATATCTTATGATGTTTCTTTTTCTGTGTGACGTAGTTCACGTAGAATCACCGTACCTGCATCCACTCACTATGCCGCTATGGGCCTGATGACACAGATTTCATTGCTGAGTGATACTGCATTGCACGTACGTGCCACAACTTCTTTATCCATTTTTTGCTTTCTGGGATATTTACCTGGTACTGTAGACGAGCTTCTTGGGAACACAGCCGTCCCAAACTATGGGGTGGCTCTCTGTTTTTGATTTTAATTTCCCTAAGGAATAGGACCATAAGTGCAATTGCCATAGGCTGTGTTGCTTTATTTCTTACATTTTTCAGGAAACACCATACACTTCTCCAGGGTGGCTGTTGGCAATTTACATCCTGCCAATCAGCATAACAAGGCTCCCTGTTCTCCATATCCTGTCCTACCTTTCTGGATTTTACACTTTTTTCAGATGGCCCTCTTGCCCGGGGGGCAGTGAGACTTCATTGTAGTGCAGATTTCCTTTACAGGCTTGCTTGGTTGGCCAAAAAGGGCGTTTGCGTTTTTTCCTGAATATATTCAGGAAAAAACGCATACGCCCTTTTTGGCCAAGTGCATCATTGTCGACGTTCTGCCTCTTTTCCTATGCTTTCAGGGCAATTCCAGTCTACCCCCTGCAATCGTTTTCCTGAAATTCTGCCCCGCTTTCAAGTCCCCTTCGCAGGCTTACTTCAATATATTTTTGGAGGATAGCTGTCATTTATAACTCTGCAGGTTTGTGAATTACAGTGCCCCTGAGCTCCTTTCTTCAACTCGCTTTCTTGTGAGCTGGGCAGAAAACCGCAGGATTGCTTCAGGCCCTAATCTGTTTCTAGCAGGGCACGCTGAGCCTTTGTTTAATTCCTCTTCCTGGTGGGCAATGAGCGTTACATTTGCCCGTGCAGACACCTACAGCTAGTCTCTCATTCGTTCTCCCTATTCCTGTTCATCTTGCACAGAAATTGCAAGCTGTGCCAAAGAGGAGGTTAAAGGCACAGACTCTCCAAGCGGGGAGAGTGTTAGTAAAGCATCTGGAATGGTGAACCCGAGGACCAGGATACGAAAACGGAGATGCATTTTAAATCATTTCCCAATCATACGTTGGACGATACTCTGGGTTTCCCATGCATGTTTTAGCTGGAGAAAGAATGCCTTGAACCTGGAGAGTTTTGACCCATGGAATGGGTACCATGCAGTATGACTTCAAAGGGCCTGCATTTGCTCACCGAAACTCACCAATGCTATCAGCCTGACGTGTCCAGCCTTATGTCTCAACCAGCTCTGGGTGTAGATGTGGTCAATCCCGGTTGCATCACATGCCCTGAGTGAATTATTTAAGAATTGCTCTCTATTTCACTGTCTTTGTGTTTGATTTCGAAATTTATTTTGATAATGGGATTTATCGGATTTTCACTGCTGCGTTTCGGCCACTGTACACACGCTTGATTCTCTTACGGAGACATATATATCCATGGGTTTTAAGATTCTTCCTAGTCAGGTATATTCCTAGGCGTTGAATATGTGGTGTTGGGTCCATTTCGTTGAGCAAGGAGTAGGTCTTGTCTATTACATATTTGGCTTATGGAATGTTATCTGTGCTAATTTCAGTCTCTGGTTTTATGCAGCACCCCAAGGCACCTTTCCCCATAAGCAAGCACTAGTTGGTTTTCTAAATTTGAGACCCTGTTCTGTTTTGTAATTCAGTTCATGTGTAGTCAAGTTTACATTCCGTGTATTAGTGATATCTTATGATGTTTCGTTTTCTGTGTGACATAGTTCACGTAGAAGCACCGTACCTGTATCCACTCACTATGCCGCTACGGGCCTGATGACACAGATTTCATTGCGGAGTGATATTGCATTGCACGTACGTGCCACAACTTCTTTATCCATTTTTGCTTTCTGGGATATTTACCTGGTACTGTAGACGAGCTTCTTGGGAACACAGCCGTCCCAAATATTGGGGTGGCTGTCTGTTTTTGATTTTAATTTCCGTAAGCTATAGGACCATAAGTGGAAGTGCCATAGGCTGTGTTGCTTTGTTTCTTACGTGTTTCAGGAAACACCATACACTTCTCCAGGGTGGCTGCTGGCAATTTACATCCTACCAATCAGCATAACAAGGCTCCCTGTTCTCCATATCCTGTCCTACCTTTCTGGATTTTACACTTTTTTCAGATGGCCCTTTTGCCCGGGGGGCAGTGAGACTTCATTGGAGTGCAGATTTCCTTTACAGGCTTGCTTGGTTGGCCAAAAAGGGCGTATGCGTTTTTTCCTGAATATATTCAGGAAAAAACGCATACGCCCTTTTTGGCCAAGTGCATCATTGTCGACGTTCTGCCTCTTTTCCTATGCTTTCTGGGCAATTCCAGTCTACCCCCTGCAATCGTTTTTTGGAAATTCTGCCCCGCTTTCCAGTCCCCTTCGCAGGCTTACTTCAATATATTTTTGGAGGATAGCTGTCATTTATAACTCTGCAGGTTTGTGAATTACAGTGCCCCTGGGCTCCTTTCTTCAACTCGCTTTCTGGTGAGCTGAGACCAAAACCGCAGGATTGCTTCAGGCACTAATCTGTTTCCGGCAGGGCATGCTGAGCCTTTGGTTAATTCCTCTTCCTGGTGGGAAATGAGCGTTACATTTGCCCGTGCAGACACCTACATCTAGTCTCACATTGCTTCTCCTATTCCTGTTCATCTTGCACAGAAATTGCAAGCTGTGCCAAATACGAGGTTAAAGACACTGACTCTCCAAGCAGGGAGATTGTTAGTAAAGCATCTGGAATGGTGAACCCGAGGACCAGGATACGAAAACTGAGATGCATTTTAAATCGTTTCCCAATCACACGGTGAACCATACTGTGGGATTCCCATGCATGTTTTAGCTGGAGGAAGAATCCCTTGAACCTGAAGAGTTGGGACCCATGGAATAGGTACCATGCAGTATGATTTCAAAGGGTCTGCATTTGCTCACCGAAACTCACCAATGCTATCAGCCTGAAGTGTCCAGCCTTATGTCTCACCCAGCTCTGGGTGTAGATGTGTTAAATCCCGGTTGCATCACATGCCCTGAGTGAATTATTTAAGAATTGCTCTCTATTTCACTGTCTTTGTGTTTTGCTTTGAAATTTATTTTGATAATGTGATTTATCGGATTTTCACTGCTGCGTTTATGCCGCTGTACATACGCTTCATTCTCTTACGGAGACATATATATCCATGGGTTTTAAGATTCTCCCTAGTCAGGTATATTCCTAGGCGTTGGATATGTGGTGTTGAGTCCATTTCGTTGAGCAATGTGTAGGTCTTGTCTATTACATATTCGGCTTATGGAATGTTATCTGTGCTAATTTCAGTCCCTGGTTTTATGCAGCACCCTAAGGCACCTTTCCCCATAAGCAAGCACTAGTTGGTTTTCTAAATTTGAGTCCCTGTTCTGTTTTGTAATTCAGTTCATGTGTAGTCAAGTTTACATTCCGTGTATTCGTGATATCTTATGATGTTTCTTTTTCTGTGTGACGTAGTTCACGTAGATTCACCGTACCTGCATCCACTCACAATGCCGCTACGGGCCTGATTACAGAGATTTCATTGCTGAGAGATATTGCGTTGCACGTACGTGCCGCAACTTCTTTATCCATTTTTTGCTTTCTGGGATATTTACCTGGTACTGTAGACGAGCTTCTTGGGAACACAGCCGTCCCAAACTTTGGGGTGGCTCTCTGTTTTTGATTTTAATTTCCCTAAGCAATAGGACCATAAGTTCAATTGCCATAGGCTGTGTTGCTTTATTTCTTACGTGTTTCAGGAAACACCATACACTTCTCCAGGGTGGCTGTTCACAATTTACATCTGCCAATCAGCATAACAAGGCTCCCTGTTCTCCATATCCTGTCCTACCTTTCTGGATTTTACACTTTTTTCAGATGGCCCTTTTGCCCGGGGGGCAGTGAGACTTCATTGTAGTGCAGATTTCCTTTACAGGCTTGCTTGGTTGGCCAAAAAGGGCGTATGCGTTTTTTCCTGAATATATTCAGGAAAAAACGCATACGCCCTTTTTGGCCAAGTGCATCATTGTCGACGTTCTGCCTCTTTTCCTATGCTTTCAGGGCAATTCCAGTCTACCCCCTGCAATCGTTTTCCTGAAATTCTGCCCCGCTTTCAAGTCCCCTTCGCAGGCTTACTTCAATATATTTTTGGAGGATAGCTGTCATTTATAACTCTGCAGGTTTGTGAATTACAGTGCCCCTGAGCTCCTTTCTTCAACTCGCTTTCTTGTGAGCTGGGCACAAAACCGCAGGATTGCTTCAGGCCCTAATCTGTTTCCAGCAGGGCACACTGAGCCTTTGTTTAATTCCTCTTCCTGTTGGGAAATGAGCGTTACATTTGCCCATGCAGACACCTACAGCTAGTCTCTCATTGGTTCTCCCTATTCCTGTTCATCTTGCACAGAAATTGCCAGCTGTGTCAAAGAGGAGGTTAAAGGCACTGACTCTCCAAGCGGGGAGAGTGTTAGTAAAGCATCTGGAATGGTGAACCCGAGGACCAGGATACGAAAACTGAGATGCATTTTAAATCGTTTCCCAATCACACGGTGGACGATACTCTGGGTTTCCCATGCATGTTTTAGCTGGAGGAAGAATGCCTTGAACCTGGAGAGTTGGGACCCATGGAAAGGGTACCATGCAGTATGACTTTAAAGGGTCTGCATTTGCTCACCGAAACTCACCAATGCTATCAGCCTGAAGTGTTCAGCCTTATGTCTCAACCAGCTCTGGGGGTAGATGTGGTCAATCCCGGTTGCATCACATGCCCTGAGTGAATTATTTAAGATTTGCTCTCTATTTCACTGTCTTTGTGTTTTGTTTTCAAAATTTATTTTGATAATGGGATTTATCGGATTTTCACTGCTGCGTTTCGGCCGCTTTACACACGCTTGATTCTCTTACAGAGACATATATATCCAAGGGTTTTAAGATTCTTCCTAGTCAGGTATATTCCTAGGCGTTGAATATGTGGTGTTGAGTCCATTTCGTTGAGCAAGGAGTAGGTCTTGTCTATTACATATTTGGCTTTTGGAATGTTATCTGTGCTAATTTCAGTGTCTGGTTTTATGCAGCACCCTAAGGCACCTTTCCCCATAAGCAAGCACTAGTTGGTTTTCTAAATTTGAGACCCTGTTCTGTTTTGTAATTCAGTTCATGTGTAGTCAAGTTTACATTCCGTGTATTAGTGATATCTTATGATGTTTCTTTTTCTGTATGACGTAGTTCACGTAGAATCACCGTACCTGCATCCACTCACTATGCCGCTACGGGCCTGATGACACAGATTTCATTGTTGAGTGATATTGCATTGTCCGTACGTGCCACAACTTCTTTATCCATTTTTTGCTTTCTGGGATATTTACCTGGTACTGTAGACGAGCTTCTTGGGAACACAGCCGTCCCAAATATTGGGGTGGCTGTCTGTTTTTGATTTTAATTTCCGTAAGCTATAGGACCATAAGTGGAAGTGCCATAGGCTGTGTTGCTTTGTTTCTTACGTGTTTCAGGAAACACCATACACTTCTCCAGGGTGGCTGCTGGCAATTTACATCCTGCCAATCAGCATAACAAGGCTCCCTGTTCTCCATATCCTGTCCTACCTTTCTGGATTTTACACTTTTTTCAGATGGCCCTTTTGCCCGGGGGGCAGTGAGACTTCATTGTAGTGCAGATTTCCTTTAAAGGCTTGCTTGGTTGGCCAAAAAGGGCGTATGCGTTTTTTCCTGAATATATTCAGGAAAAAACGCATACGCCCTTTTTGGCCAAGTGCATCATTGTCGACGTTCTGCCTCTTTTCCTATGCTTTCAGGGCAATTCCAGTCTACGCCCTGCAATGGTTTTCCTGAAAATCTGCCCCGCTTTCAAGTCCCCTTCGCAGGCTTACTTCAATATATTTTTGGAGGATAGCTGTCATTTATAACTCTGCAGGTTTGTGAATTACAGTGCCCCTGAGCTCCTTTCTTCAACTCGCTTTCTTGTGAGCTGGGCACAAAACCGCAGGATTGCTTAAGGCCCTAATCTCTTTCCGGCAGGGCACGCTGAGCCTTTGGTTAATTCCTCTTCCTGGTGGGAAATGAGCGTTACATTTGCCCGTGCAGACACCTACAGCTAGTCTCTCATTGGTTCTCCGTATTCCTGTTCATCTTGCACAGAAATTGCAAGCTGTGCCAAAGAGGAGGTTAAAGGCACTGACTCTCCAAGCGGGGAGAGTTTTAGTAAAGCATCTGGAATTGTGAACCCGAGGACCAGGATACGAAAACTGAGATGCATTTTAAATCGTTTCCCAATCACACGGTGGACCATACTGTGGGTTTCCCATGCATGTTTTAGCTGGAGGAAGAATCCCTTGAACCTGAAGAGTTGTGACCCATGGAATAGGTACCATGCAGTATGACTTCAAAGGGTCTGCATTTGCTCACCAAAACTCACCAATGCTATCAGCCTGAAGTGTCCAGCCTTATGTCTCAACCAGCTCTGGGTGTAGATGTGTTAAATCCCGGTTGCATCACATGCCCTGAGTGAATTATTTAAGAATTGCTCTCTATTTCACTGTCTTTGTGTTTTGTTTTTGAAATTTATTTTGATAATGGGATTTATCGGATTTTCACTGCTGTGTTTATGCCGCTGTACACACGCTTGATTCTCTTACGGAGACATATATATCCATGGGTTTTAAGATTCTTCCTAGTCAGGTATATTCCTAGGCGTTGAATATGTGGTGTTGAGTCCATTTCGTTGAGCAAGGAGTAGGTCTTGTCTATTACATATTTGGCTTTTGGAATGTTATCTGTGCTAATTTCAGTGTCTGGTTTTATGCAGCACCCTAAGGCACCTTTCCCCATAAGCAAGCACTAGTTGGTTTTCTAAATTTGAGACCCTGTTCTGTTTTGTAATTCAGTTCATGTGTAGTCAAGTTTACATTCCGTGTATTAGTGATATCTTATGATGTTTCTTTTTCTGTGTGACGTAGTTCACGTAGAATCACCGTACCTGCATCCACTCACTATGCCGCTACGGGCCTGATGACACAGATTTCATTGCTGAGTGATGTTGCATTGCCCGTACGTGCCACAACTTCTTTATCCATTTTTTGCTTTCTGGGATATTTACCTGGTACTGTAGACGAGCTTCTTGGGAACACAGCCGTCCCAAATATTGGGGTGGCTGTCTGTTTTTGATTTTAATTTCCGTAAGCTATAGGACCATAAGTGGAAGTGCCATAGGCTGTGTTGCTTTGTTTCTTACGTGTTTCAGGAAACACCATACACTTCTCCAGGGTGGCTGCTGGCAATTTACATCCTGCCAATCAGCATAACAAGGCTCCCTGTTCTCCATATCCTGTCCTACCTTTCTGGATTTTACACTTTTTACAGATGGCCCTTTTGCCCGGGGTCAGTGAGACTTCATTGTAGTGCAGATTTCCTTTACAGGCTTGCTTGGTTGGCCAAAAAGGGCGTATGCGTTTTTTCCTGAATATATTCAGGAAAAAACGCATACGCCCTTTTTGGCCAAGTGCATCATTGTCGACGTTCTGCCTCTTTTCCTATGCTTTCAGGGCAATTCCAGTCTACGCCCTGCAATGGTTTTCCTGAAAATCTGCCCCGCTTTCAAGTCCCCTTCGCAGGCTTACTTCAATATATTTTTGGAGGATAGCTGTCATTTATAACTCTGCAGGTTTGTGAATTACAGTGCCCCTGAGCTCCATTCTTCAACTCGCTTTCTTGTGAGCTGGGCACAAAACCGCAGGATTGCTTAAGGCCCTAATCTATTTCCGGCAGGGCACGCTGAGCCTTTGGTTAATTCCTCTTCCTGGTGGGAAATGAGCGTTACATTTGCCCGTGCAGACACCTACAGCTAGTCTCTCATTGGTTCTCTGTATTCCTGTTCATCTTGCACAGAAATTGCAAGCTGTGCCAAAGAGGAGGTTAAAGGCACTGACTCTCCAAGCGGGGAGAGTTTTAGTAAAGCATCTGGAATTGTGAACCCGAGGACCAGGATACGAAAACTGAGATGCATTTTCAATCGTTTCCCAATCACACGGTGGACCATACTGTGGGTTTCCCATGCATGTTTTAGCTGGAGAAAGAATCCCTTGAACCTGAAGAGTTGGGACCCATGGAATAGGTACCATGCAGTATGACTTCAAAGGGTCTGCATTTGCTCACCGAAACTCACCAATGCTATCAGCCTGAAGTGTCCAGCCTTATGTCTCAACCAGCTCTGGGTGTAGATGTGTTAAATCCCGGTTGCATCACATGCCCAGAGTGAATTATTTAAGAATTGCTCTCTATTTCACTGTCTTTGTGTTTTGTTTTTGAAATTTATTTTGATAAATGGATTTATCGGATTTTCACTGCTGTGTTTATGCCGCTGTACACACGCTTGATTCTCTTACGGAGACATATATATCCATGGGTTTTAAGATTCTTCCTAGTCAGGTATATTCCTAGGCGTTGAATATGTGGTGTTGGGTCCATTTCGTTGAGCAAGGAGTAGGTCTTGTCTATTACATATTTGGCTTTTGGAATGTTATCTGTGCTAATTTCAGTCTCTGGTTTTATGCTGCACCCTAAGGCACCTTTCCCCTTAAGCAAGCACTAGTTGGTTTTCTAAATTTGAGACCCTGTTCTGTTTTGTAATTCAGTTCATGTGTAGTCAAGTTTACATTCCGTGTATTAGTGATATCTTATGATGTTTCTTTTTCTGTGTGACGTAGTTCACGAAGAATCACCATACCTGCATCCACTCACTATGCCGCTACCGGCCTGATGACACAGATTTCATTGCTGAGAGATATTGCTTTGCATGTACGTGCCACAACTTCTTTATACATTTTTTGCTTTCTGGGATATTTACCTGGTACTGTAGACGAGCTTCTTGGGAACACAGCCGTCCCAAACTTTGGGGTGGCTCTCTGTTTTTGATTTTAATTTCCCTAAGCAATAGGACCATAAGTGCAATTGCCATAGGCTGTGTTGCTTTATTTCTTACGTGTTTCAGGAAACACCATACACTTCTCCAGGGTGGCTGTTCACAATTTACATCGTGCCAATCAGCATAACAAGGCTCCCTGTTCTCCATATCCTGTCCTACCTTTCTGGATTTTACACTTTTTTCAGATGGCCCTTTTGCCCGGGGGGCAGTGAGACTTCATTGGAGTGCAGATTTCCTTTACAGGCTTGCTTGGTTGGCCAAAAAGGGCGTATGCGTTTTGTCCTGAATATATTCAGGAAAAAACGCATACGCCCTTTTTGGCCAAGTGCATCATTGTCGACGTTCTGCCTCTTTTCCTATGCTTTCAGGGCAATTCCAGTCTACCCCCTGCAATCGTTTTCCTGAAATTCTGCCCCGCTTTCAAGTCCCCTTCGCAGGCTTACTTCAATATATTTTTGGAGGATAGCTGTCATTTATAACTCTGCATGTTTGTGAATTACAGTGCCCCTGAGCTCCTTTCTTCAACTCGCTTTCTTGTGAGCTGGGCACAAAACCGCATGATTGCTTCAGGCCCTAATCTGTTTCCAGCAGGGCACACTGAGCCTTTGTTTAATTCCTCTTCCTGGTGGGAAATGAGCTTTACATTTGCCCGTGCAGACACCTACAGCTAGTCTCTCATTGGTTCTCCCTATTCCTGTTCATCTTGCACAGAAATTGCAAGCTGTGCCAAAGAGGAGGTTAAAGGCACTGACTCTCCAAGCGGGGAGAGTGTTAGTAAAGCATGTGGAATGGTGAACCCGAGGACCAGATAACGAAAACTGAGATGCATTTTAAATCGTTTCCCAATCACACCGTGGACGATACTCTCGGTTTCCCATGCATGTTTTAGCTGGAGGAAGAATCCCTTGAACCTGGAGAGTTGGGACCCATGGAATGGGTACCATGCAGTATGACTTCAAAGGGTCTGAATTTGCTCACCGAAACTCACCAATGCTATCAGCCTGAAGTGTCCAGCCTTATGTCTCAACCAGCTCTGGGTGTAGATGTGGTCAATCCCGGTTGCATCACATGCCCTGAGTGAATTATTTAAGAATTGCTCTCTATTTCACTGTCTTTGTGTTTTGTTTTCGAAATTTATTTTGATAATGGGATTTATCGGATTTTCACTGCTGCGTTTCGGCCGCTGTACACACGCTTGATTCTCTTACGGAGACATATATATCCATGGGTTTTAAGATTCTTCCTAGTCAGGTATATTCCTAGGCGTTGAATATGTGGTGTTGGGTCCATTTCGTTGAGCAAGGAGTAAGTCTTGTCTATTACATATTTGGCTTATGGAAAGTTATCTGAGCTAATTTCAGTCTCTGGTTTTATGCAGCACCCCAACGCACCTTTCCCCATAAACAAGCACTAGTTGGTTTTCTAAATTTGAGACCCTGTTCTGTTTTGTAATTCAGTTCATGTGTAGTCAAGTTTACATTCCGTGTATTAGTGATATCTTATGATGTTTCTTTTTCTGTGTGACGTAGTTCACGTAGAATCACCGTACCTGCATCCACTCACTATGCCGCTACGGGCCTGATGACACAGATTTCATTGCTGAGTGATATTGCATTGTATGTACGTGCCACAATTTCTTTATCCATTTTTTGCTTTCTGGGATATTTACCTGATACTGTAGACGAGCTTCTTGTGAACACAGCCGTCCCAAATATTGGGGTGGCTGTCTGTTTTTGATTTTAATTTCCGTAAGCTATAGGACCATAAATGGAAGTGCCATAGGCTGTGTTGCTTTGTTTCTTACGTGTTTCTGGAAACATAATACACTTCTCCAGGGTGGCTGCTGGCAAATTACATCCTGCCAATCAGCATAACATGGCTCCCTGTTCTCCATATCCTGTCCTACCTTTCTGGATTTTACACTTTTTTCAGATGGCCCTTTTGCCCGGGGGGTAGTGAGACTTCATTGGAGTGCAGATTTCCTTTACAGGCTTGCTTGGTTGGCCAAAAAGGGCGTATGCGTTTTTTCCTGAATATATTCAGGAAAAAACGCATACGCCCTTTTTGGCCAAGTGCATCATTGTCGACGTTGTGCCTCTTTTCCTATGCTTTCAGGGCAATTCCAGTCTACCCCCTGCAATCGTTTTCCTGAAATTCTGCCCCGCTTTCCAGTCCCCTTCGCAGGCTTACTTCAATATATTTTTGGTGGATAGCTGTCATTTATAACTCTGCAGGTTTGTGAATTACAGTGCCCCTGAGCTCCTTTCTTCAACTTGCTTTCTTGTGAGCTGAGCCCATAATCGCAGGATTGCTTCAGGCCCTAATCTGTTTCCGGCAGGGCACGCTGAGCCTTTGGTTAATTCCTCTTCCTGGTGGGAAATGAGCGTTACATTTGCCCGTGCAGACACCTACAGGTAGTCTCTCATTGCTTCTCCTATTCCTGTTCATCTTGCACAGAAATTGCAAGCTGTGCCAAAGAGGAGGTTAAAGGCACTGACTCTCCAAGCGGGGAGAGTGTTAGTAAAGCATCTGGAATGGTGAACCCGAGGACCAGATAACGAAAACTGAGATGCATTTTAAATCGTTTCCCAATCACACGGTGGACGAAACTCTGGGTTTCCCATGCATGTATTAGCTGGAGGAAGAATGCCTTGTACCTGGAGAGTTGGGACCCATGGAATGGGTACCATAAAGTATGACTTCAAAGGGTCTGCATTGGCTCACCGAAACTCACCAATGCTATCAGCCTGAAGTGTCCAGCCTTATGTCTCAACCAGCTCTGGGTGTAGATGTGGTGAATCCCGGTTGCATCACATGGCTTGAGTGAATTATTTAAGAATTGCTCTCTATTTCACTGTCTTTGTGTTTTGTTTTTGAAATTTATTTTGATAATGGGATTTATCGGATTTTCACTGCTGCGTTTATGCCGCTGTACACACGCTTGATTCTCTTACGGAGACATATATATCCATGGGTTTTAAGATTCTTCCTAGTCAGGTATATTCCTAAGCCTTGAATATGTGGTGTTGAGTCCATTTCGTTGAGCAAGGAGTAGGTCTTGTCTATTACATATTTCGCTTATGGCATGTTATCTGTGCTAATTTCAGTCTCTGGTTTTATGCAGCACCCCAAGGCACCTTTCCCCATAAGCAAGCACTAGTTGGTTTTCTAAATTTGAGACCCTGTTCTGTTTTGTAATTCAGTTCATTTGTAGTCAAGTTTACATTCCGTGTATTAGTGATATCTTATGATGTTTCTTTTTCTGTGTGATGTAGTTCACGTAGAATCACCGTACCTGCATCCACTCACTATGCCGCTACGGGCCTGATGACACAGATTTCATTGCTGAGTGATATTGCATTGCACGTACGTGCCACAACTTCTTTATCCATTTTTTGCTTTCTGGGATATTAACCTGGTACTGTAGACGAGCTTCTTGGGAACACAGCCGTCCCAAACTTTGGGGTGGCTCTCTGTTTTTGATTTTAATTTCCCTAAGTAATAGGACCATAAGGGCAATTGCCATAGGCTGTGTTGCTTTATTTCTTACGTGTTTCAGGAAACACCATACACTTCTCCAGGGTGGCATTTCACAATTTACATCCTGCCAATCAGCATAACAAGGCTCCCTGTTCTCCATATCCTGTCCTAACTTTCTGGATTTTACACTTTTTTCAGATGGTCCTTTTGCCCGGTCGGGGGGCAGTGAGATTTCATTGTAGTGCAGATTTTCTTTACAGGCTTGCTTGTCTGCCCAAAAAGTGCGTATGCGTTTTTTCCTGAATATATTCAGGAAAAACGCATACACCATTTTTGGCCAAGTGCATCATTGTCGACGTTCTGCCTCTTTTCCTATGCTTTCAGGGCAATTCCAGTCTACCCCCTGCAATCGTTTTCCTGAAATTCTGCCCCGCTTTCAAGTCCCCTTCGCAGGCTTACTTCAATATACTTTTGGAAGATAACTGTCATTTATAACTCTGCAGGTTTGTGAATTACAGTGCCCCTGAGCTACTTTCTTCAACTCGCTTTCTTGTGAGCTGGGCACAAAACCGCAGGATTGCTTCAGGCCCTAATCTGTTTCCAGCAGGGCACACTGAGCCTTTGTTTAATTCCTCTTTCTGGTGGGCAATGAGCGTTACATTTGCCCGTGCAGACACCTACAGCTAGTCTCTCATTGGTTCTCCCTATTCCTGTTCATCTTGCACAGAAATTGCAAGCTGTGCCAAAGAGGAGGTTAAAGGCACTGACTCTCCAAGCGGGGAGAGTGTTAGTAAAGCATCTGGAATGGTGAACCCGAGGACCAGGATACGAAAACTGAGATGCATTTTAAATCATTTCCCAATCACACGGTGGACGATACTCTGGGTTTCCCATAAATGATTTAGCTGGAGGAAGAATCCCTTGAACCTGGAGAGTTGGGACCCATGGAATGGGTACCATGCAGTATGACTTCCAAGGGTCTGCATTTGCTCACCGAAACCACCAATGCTATCAGCCTGAAGTGTCCAGCCTTATGTCTCAACCGGCTCTGGGTGTAGATGTGGTCAATCCCGGTTGCATCACATGCCCTGAGTGAATTATTTAAGAATTGCTCTCTATTTCACGGTCTTTGTGCTTTGTTTTCGAAATTTATTTTGATAATGGGATTTATCGGATTTTCACTGCTGCGTTTCGGCCGCTGTACACACGCTTGTTTCTCTAACGGAGACATATATATCCATGGGTTTTAAGATTCTTCCTAGTCAGGTATATTCCTAGGCGTTGAATATGTGGTGTTGAGTCCATTTCGTTGAGCAAGGAGTAGGTCTTGTCTATTACATATTTGGCTTATGGAAAGTTATCTGTGCTAATTTCAGTCTCTGTTTTTATGCAGCACCCCAAGGCGCCTTTCCCCATAAGCAAGCACTAGTTGGTTTTCTAAATTTGAGACCCTGTTCTGTTTTGTAATATATTTCATGTGTAGTCAAATTTTCATTCCATGTATTAGTGATATCTTATGATGTTTCTTTTTCTGTGTGACGTAGTTCATGTAGAATCACCGTACCTGCATCCACTCACTATGCCGCTACGGGCCTGATGACACAGATTTCATTGCTGAGTGATATTGCATTGTACGTACGTCCCACAACTTCTTTATCCATTTTTTGCTTTCTGGGATATTTACCTGATACTGTAGACGAGCTTCTTGTGAACACAGCCGTCCCAAATATTGGGGTGGCTGTCTGTTTTTGATTTTAATTTCCGTAAGCTATAGGACCATAAGTGGAAGTGCCATAGGCTGTGTTGCTTTGTTTCTTACGTGTTTCAGGAAACACCATACACTTCTCCAGGGTGGCTGCTGGCAATTTACATCCTGCCAATCAGCATAACAAGGCTCCCTCTTCTCCATATCCTGTCCTACCTTTCTGGATTTTACACTTTTTTCAGATGGCCCTTTTGCCCGGGGGGCAGTGAGACTTCATTGTAGTGCAGATTTCCTTTACAGGCTTGCTTGGTTGGCCAAAAAGGGCGTATGCGTTTTTTCCTGAATATATTCAGGAAAAAACGCAAACGTCCTTTTAGGCCAAGTGCATCATTGTCGACGTTCTGCCTCTTTTCCTATGCTTTCAGGGCAATTCCAGTCTACCCCCTGCAATCGTTTTCCTGAAATTCTGCCCCGCTTTCAAGTCCCCTTCGCAGGCTTACTTCAATATATTTTTGGTGGATAGCTGTCATTTATAACTCTGCAGGTTTGTGAATTACAGTGCCCCTGAGCTCCTTTCTTCAACTCGCTTTCTTGTGAGCTGGGCACAAAACCGCAGGATTGCTTCAGGCCCTAATCTGTTTCTGGCAGGGCACGCTGAGCCTTTGGTTAATTCCTCTTCCTGGTGGGCAATGAGCGTTACATTTGCCCGTGCAGACACCTACAGCTAGTCTCTCATTGGTTCTCCCTATTCCTGTTCATCTTGCACAGAAATTGCCAGCTGTGCCAAACAGGAGGTTAAAGGCACTGACTCTCCAAGTGGGGAGAGTATTAGTAAAGCATCTGGAATGGTGAACCCGAGGACCAGGATACGAAAACTGAGATGCATTTTAAATCGTTTCCCAATCACACGGTGGACCATACTGTGGGTTTCCCATGCATGTTTTAGCTGGAGGAAGAATCCCTTGACCCTGAAGAGTTGGGACCCATGGAATAGATACTATACAGTATGACTTCAAAGGGTCTGCATTTGCTCACCGAAACTCACCAATGCTATCAGCCGGAAGTGTCCTGCCTTATGTCTCAACCAGCTCTGGGTGTAGATGTGGTCAATCCCGGTTGCATCACATGCCCTGAGTGAATTATTTAAGAATTGCTCTCTATTTCACTGTCTTTGTGTTTTGTTTTCGAAATTTATTTTGATAATGGGATTTATCGGATTTTCACTGCTGCGTTTCGGACGCTGTACACAAGCTTGATTCCCTTACGGAGACATATATATCCATGGGTTTTAAGATTCTTCCTAGTCAGGTATATTCCTAGGCGTTGAATATGTGGTGTTGGGTCCATTTCGTTGAGCAAAGAGTAGGTCTTGTCTATTACATATTTGGCTTATGGAATGTTATCTGTTCTAATTTCAGTCTCTGGTTTTATGCAGCACCCCAAGGCACCTTTCCCCATAAGCAAGCACTAGTTGGTTTTCTAAATTTTACACCCTGTTCTGTTTTGTAATTCAGGTCATGTGTAGTCAAGTTTACATTCCGTGTATTAGTGATATCTTATGATGTTTCTTTTTCTGTGTGACGTAGTTCACGTAGAATCACCGTACCTGCATCCACTCACTATGCCGTTACGGGCCTGATGACACAGATTTCATTGCTGAGTGATATTGCATTGCACG
The DNA here is from genome assembly GCF_963924675.1 of Phocoena phocoena. Classification (NCBI taxonomy): domain Eukaryota; kingdom Metazoa; phylum Chordata; class Mammalia; order Artiodactyla; family Phocoenidae; genus Phocoena; species Phocoena phocoena. The sequence goes on from NW_027077518.1 coordinate 430,144, forward strand.
TACGTGCCACAACTTCTTTATCCATTTTCTGCTTTCTGGGATATTTACCTGGTACTGTAGACGAGCTTCTTGGGAACACAGCCGTCCCAAACTTTGGGGTGGCTCTCTGTTTTTGATTTTAATTTCCCTAAGGAATAGGACCATAAGTGCAATTGCCATAGGCTGTGTTGCTTTATTTCTTACGTGTTTCAGGTAACACCATATACTTCTCCAGGGTGGCTGTTGGCAATTTACATCCTGCCAATCAGCATAACACGGCTCCCTGTTCTCCATATCCTGTCCTACCTTTCTGGATTTTACACTTTTTTCAGATGGCCCTTTTGCCCGGGGGGCAGTGAGATTTCATTGCAGTGCAGATTTCCTTTACAGGCTTGCTTGGTTGGCCAAATAGGGCGTATGCGTTTTTTCCTGAATATATTCAGGAAAAAACGCATACGCCCTGTTTGGCCAAGTGCATCATTTTCGACTTTCTGCCTCTTTTCCTATGCTTTCAGGGCAATTCCAGTCTACCCCCTGCAATCGTTTTCCTGAAATTCTGCCCCGCTTTCAAGTCCCCTTCGCAGGCTTACTTCAATATATTTTTGGAGGAAAGCTCTCATTTATAACTCTGCATGTTTGTGAATTACAGTGCCCCTGAGCTCCTTTCTTCAACTCGCTTTCTTGTGAGCTGGGCACAAAACCACAGGATTGCTTCAGGCCCTAATCTGTTTCCAGCAGGGCACGCTGAGCCTTTGTTTAATTCATCTTCCTGGTGGGCAATGAGCGTTACATTTGCCCATGCAGACACCTACAGCTAGTCTCTCATTGTTTCTCCCTATTCCTGTTCATCTTGCACAGAAATTGCAAGCTGTGCCAAACAGGAGGTTAAAGGCACTGACTCTCCAAGCGGAGAGAGTGTTAGTAAAGATTCTGGAATGGTGAACCCGAGGACCAGAATACGAAAACTGAGATGCATTTTAAATCGTTTCCCAATCACACGGTGGATGATACTCTGGGTTTCCCATGCATGTTTTAGCTGGAGGAAGAATCCCTTGAACCTGGAGAGTTGGGACCCATGGAATGGGTACCATGCAGTATGACTTCAAAGGGTCTGCATTTGCTCACCGAAACTCACCAATGCTATCAGCCTGAAGTGTCCAGACTTATGTCTCAACCAGCTCTGGGTGTAGATGTGGTCAATCCCGGTTGCATCACATGCCCTGAGTGAATTATTTAAGAATTGCTCTCTATTTCACTGTCTTTGCGTTTTGTTTTTGAAGTTTATTTTGATAATGGGATTTATCAGATTTTCACTGCTGCGTTTATACCGCTGTACACACGCTTCATTCTCTTACGGAGACATATAAATCCATGGGTTTTAAGATTCTTCCTAGTCAGGTATATTCCTAGGCGTTGAATATGTGGTGTTGAGTCCATTTCGTTGACCAAGGTGTAGGTCTTGTCTATTACATATTTGGCTTATGGAATGTTATCTGTGCTAATTTCAGTCTCTGCTTTTATGCAGCACCCCAAGGCACCTTTCCCCATAAGCAAGCACTAGTTGTTTTTCTAAATTTGAGACCCTGTTCTGTTTTGTAATTCAGTTCATGTGTAGTCAAGTTTACATTCCATGTATTAGTGATATCTTATGATGTTTCTTTTTCTGTGTGACATAGTTCACGTAGAATCACCGTACCTGCATCCACTCACTATGCCGCTACGGGCCTGATGACACAGATTTCATTGCTGAGTGATATTTCATTGTACGTACGTGCCACAACTTCTTTATCCATTTTTTGCTTTCTGGGATATTTACCTGGTACTGTAGACGAGCTTCTTGGGAACACAGCCATCCCAAACTTTGAGGTGGCTCTCTGTTTTTGATTTTAATTTCCCTAAGCAATAGGACCATAAGTGCAATTGCCATAGGCTGTGTTGCTTTATTTCTTACGTGTTTCAGGAAACACCATACACTTCTCCAGGGTGGCTGTTCACAATTTACATCCTGCCAATCAGCATAACAAGGCTCCCTGTTCTCCATATCCTGTCCTACCTTTCTGGATTTTACACTTTTCTCAGATGGCCCTTTTGCCCGGGGTGGGGCAGTGAGATTTCATTGTAGTGCAGATTTCCTTTACAGGCTTGCTTGGTTGGCCAAAAAGGGCGTATGCGTTTTTTCCTGAATATATTCAGGAAAAAACGCATACGCCCTTTTTGGCCAAGTGCATCATTGTCGACGTTGTTCCTCTTTTCCTACGCTTTCAGGGCAATTCTAGTCTACCCCCTGCAATGGTTTTCCTGAAACTCTGCCCCGCTTTCAAGTCCCCTTCGCAGGCTTACTTCAATATATTTTTGGAGGATAGCTGTCATTTATAACTCTGCAGGTTTGTGAATTTCAGTGCCCCTGAGCTCCTTTCTCCAACTCGCTTTCTTGTGACCTGCGCACAAAACCGCAGGATTGCTTCAGGCCCTAATCTGTTTCCGGCAGGGCACGCTGAGCCTTTGGTTAATTCCTCTTCCTGGTGGGAAATGAGCATTACATTTGCCCGTGCAGACACCTACAGCTAGTCTCTCATTGGTTCTCCCTATTCCTGTTCATCTTGCACAGAAATTGCAAGCTGTGCCAAAGAGGAGGTAAAAGGCACTGACTCTCCAAGCGGGGAGAGTGTTAGTAAAGCATCTGGAATGGTGAACCCGAGAACCAGGATACGAAAACTGAGATGCATTTTAAATCGTTTCCCAATCACACGGTGGACGATACTCTGGGTTTCCCATGCATGTTTTAGCTGGAGGAAGAATCCCTTGAACCTGGAGAGTTGGGACCCATGGAATGGGTACCATGCAGTATGACTTCAAAGGGTCTGCATTTGCTCACCGAAACTCACCAATGCTATCAGCCTGAAGTGTCCAGCCTTATGTCTCAACCAGCTCTGGGTGTAGATGTGTTAAATCCCGGTTTCATCACATGCCCTAAGTGAATTATTTAAGAATTGCTCTCTATTTCACTGTCTTTGTGTTTTGTTTTCGAAATTTATTTTGATAATGGGATTTATTGAATTTTCACTGCTGCGTTTCGGCCGCTGTACACACGCTTGATTCTCTGACGGAGACATATATATCCATGGGTTTTAAGATTCTTCGTAGTCAGGTATATTCCTAAGCGTTGAATATGTGGTGTTGGGTCCATTTCGTTGAGAAAGGAGTAGGTCTTGTCTATTACATATTTGGCTTATGGAAAATTATCTGTGCTAATTTCAGTCTCTGGTTTTATGCAGCACCCCAAGGCACCTTTCCCCATAAGCAAGCACTAGTTGGTTTTCTAAATTTGATACCCTGTTCTGTTTTGTAATTCAGTTCATGTGTAGTCAAGTTTACATTCCGTGTATTAGTGATATCTTATGATGTTTCTTTTTCTGTGTGATGTAGTTCACGTAGACTCACCGTATCTGCATCCACACACTATGCCGCTACGGGCCTGATGACACAGATTTCATTGCTGAGTGATATTGCATTGTACGTACGTGCCACAACTTCTTTATCCATTTTTTGCTTTCTGGGATATTTACCTGATAATGTAGACGAGCTTCTTGTGAACACAGCCGTCCCAAATATTGGGGTGGCTGTCTGTTTTTGATTTTAATTTCCGTAAGCTATAGGACCATAAGTGGAAGTGCCATAGGCTGTGTTGCTTTGTTTCTTACGTGTTTCAGGAAACACCATACACTTCTCCAGGGTGGCTGCTGGCAATTTACATCCTGCCAATCAGCATAACAAGGCTCCCTGTTTTCCATATCCTGTCCTATCTTTCTGGATTTTACACTTTTTTCAGATGGCCCTTTTGACTGGGGGGCAGTGAGACTTCATTGTAGTGCAGATTTCCTTTACAGGCTTGCTTGGTTGGCCAAAAAGGGCGTATGCGTTTTTTCCTGAATATATTCAGGAAAAAACGCATACGCCCTTTTTGGCCAAGTGCATCATTGTCGACGTTCTGCCTCTTTTCCTATGCTTTCAGGGCAATTCCAGTCTACCCCCTGCAATCGTTTTCCTGAAACTCTGCCCCGCTTTCAAGTCCCCTTCGCAGGCTTCCTTCAATATACTTTTGGAAGATACCTGTCATTTATAACTCTGCAGGTTTGTGAATTACAGTGCCCCTGAGGTCCTCTCTTCAACTCGCTTTCTTGTGAGCTGGGCACAAAACCGTAGGATTGCTTCAGGCCCTAATCTGTTTCCAGCAGGGCACACTGAGCCTTTGTTTAGTTCCTCTTCCTGGTGGGCAATGAGCGTTACATTTGCCCGTGCAGACACCTACAGCTAGTCTCTCATTGGTTCTCCCTATTCCTGTTCATCTTGCACAGAAATTGCAAGCTGTGTCAAAAAGGAGGTTAAGGGCACTGACTCTCCAAGCGGGGAGAGTGTTAGTAAAGCATCTGGAATGGTGAACCTGAGGAACAGGATACGAAAACTGAGATGCATTTTAAATCGTTTCCCAATCACACGGTGGACGATACTCTGGGTTTCCCATGCATGTTTTAGCTGGAGGAAGAATCCCTTGAACCTGGAGAGTTGGGACCCATGGAATGGGTACCATGCAGTATGACTTCAATGGGTCTGCATTTGCTCACCGAAACTCACCAATGCTATCAGCCTGAAGTGTCCAGCCTTATGTCTCAACCAGCTCTGGGTGTAGATGTTTTAAATCCCAGTTGCATCACATGCCCTGAGTGAATTATTTAAGAATTGCTCTCTATTTCACTGTCTTTGTGTTTTGTTTTGAAATTTATTTTGATAATGGGATTTATCAGATTTTCACTGCTGCGTATCGGCCGCTGTACACACGCTTGATTCTCTTACGGAGACATATATATCCATGGGTTTTAAGATTCTTCCTAGTCAGGTGTATTCCTAGGCGTTGAATATGTGGTGTTGAGTCCATTTCGTTGAGCAAGGAGTAGGTCTTGTCTATTACATATTTGGCTTATGGAATGTTATCTGTGCTAATTTCAGTCTCTGGTTTTATGCAGCACCCCAAGCCACCTTTCCCCATAAGCAAGCACTAGTTGGTTTTCTAAATTTGAGACCCTGTTCTGTTTTGTAATTCAGTTCATGTGTAGTCAAGTTTACATTCCGTGTATTAGTGATATCTTATGATGTTTCTTTTTCTGTGTGACGTAGTTCACGTAGAATCACCGTACCTGCTCCACTCACTATGCCGCTACGGGCCTGATGACACAGATTTCATTGCTGAGTGATATTGCATTGAACGTACGTGCCACAACTTCTTTATCCATTTTTTGCTTTCTGGGATATTTACCTGGTACTGTAGACGAGCTTCCTGGGAACACAGCCGTCCCATATTTTGGGGTGGCTCTCTGTTTTTTATTTTAATTTCCCTAAGGAATAGGACCATAAGTGCAATTGCCATAGGCTGTGTTGCTTTATTTCTTACGTGTTTCTGGAAACACCATACACTTCTCCAGGGTGGCTGTTGGCAATTTACATCCTGCCAATCAGCATAACAAGGCTCCCTCTTCTCCATATCCTGTCCTACCTTTCTGGATTTTACACTTTTTTCAGATGGCCCTCTTGTCCGGGGGGCAGTGAGACTTCATTGTAGTGCAGATTTCCTATACAGGCTTGCTTGGTTGGCCAAAAAGCGCGTATGCGTTTTTCCTGAATATATTCAGGAAAAAATGCATACGCCCTTTTTGGCCAAGTGCATCATTGTCGACGTTGTGCCTCTTTTCCTATGCTTTCAGGGCAATTCCAGTCTACCCCCTGCAATCGTTTTCCTGAAATTCTGCCCCGCTTTCAAGTCCCCTTCGCAGGCTTACTTCAATATATTTTTGGAGGATAGCTGTCATTTATAACTCTGCAGGTTTGTGAATTACTGTGACCCTGAGCTCCTTTCTTCAACTCGCTTTCTTGTGAGCTGGGCACAAAACCGCAGGATGGCTTCAGGCCCTAATCTGTTTCCAGCAGGGCACGCTGAGCCTTTGGTTTATTCCTCTTCCTGGTGGGAAATAAGCGTTACATTTGCCTGTGCAGACACCTACAGCTAGTCTCTCATTCGTTCTCCCTATTCCTGTTCATCTTGCACAGAAATTGCAAGCTGTGCCAAACAGGAGGTTAAAGGCACTGACTCTCCAAGCGGGGAGAGTGTTAGTAAACCATCTGGAATGGTGAACCCGAGGACCAGGATACGAAAACTGAGATGCATTTTAAATCGTTACCCAATCACACGGTGGACCATACTGTCGGTTTCCCATGCATGTTTTAGCTGGAGGAAGAATCCCTTGAACCTGAAGAGTTGGGACCCATGGAATATGTACCATGCAGTATGACTTCAAAGGGTCTGCATTTGCTCACCGACACTCACCAATGCTATCAGCCTGAAGTGTCCAGCCTTATGTCTCAACCAGCTCTGGGTGTAGATATGGTCAATCCCAGTTGCATCACATGCCCTGAGTGAATTATTTAAGAATTGCTCTCTATTTCACTGTCTTTGTGTTATGTTTTCGAAATTTATTTTGATAATGGGATTTATCGGATTTTCACTGCTGCGTATCGACCGCTGTACACACGCTTGATTCTCTTACAGAGACATATATATCCATGGGTTTTAAGTTTCTTCCTAGTCAGGTATATTCCTAGGCGTTGAATATGTGGTATTGAGTCCATTTCGTTGAGCAAAGAGTAGGTCTTGTCTATTACATAGTTGGCTTATGGAATGTTATCTCTGCTAATTTCAGTCTCTGGTTTTATGCAGCACCCCAAGGCACCTTTCCCCATAAGAAAGCACTAGTTCGTTTTCTAAATTTGAGACCCTGTTCTGTTTTGTAATTCAGTTCATGTGTAGTCAAGTTTACATTCCGTGTATTAGTGATATCTTATGATGTTTCTTTTTCTGTGTGACGTAGTTCACATAGAATCACCGTACCTGCATCCACTCACTATGCCGCTACGTGCCTGATGACACAGATTTCATTGCTGAGTGATATTGCATTGTACGTACGTGCCACAACTTCTTTATCCATTTTTTGCTTTCTGGGATATTTACCTGATACTGTAGACGAGCTTCTTGTGAACACAGCCGTCCCAAATATTGGGGTGGCTGTCTGTTTTTGATTTTAATTTCCGTAAGCTATAGGACCATAAGTGGAAGTGCCATAGGCTGTGTTGCTTTGTTTCTTACGTGTTTCAGGAAACACCATACACTTCTCCAGGGTGGCTGCTGGCAATTTACATCCTGCCAATCAGCATAACAAGGCTCCCTCTTCTCCATATCCTGTCCTACCTTTCTGGATTTTACACTTTTTTCAGATGGCCCTTTTGCCCGGGGGGCAGTGAGACTTCATTGTAGTGCAGATTTCCTTTACAGGCTTGCTTGGTTGGCCAAAAAGGGCGTATGCGTTTTTTCCTGAATATATTCAGGAAAAAACGCATACGTCCTTTTAGGCCAAGTGCATCATTGTCGACGTTCTGCCTCTTTTCCTATGCTTTCAGGGCAATTCCAGTCTACCCCCTGCAATCGTTTTCCTGAAATTCTGCCCCGCTTTCAAGTCCCCTTCGCAGGCTTACTTCAATATACTTTTGGAAGATAGCTGTCATTTATAACTCTGCAGGTTTGTGAATTACAGTGCCCCTGAGCTCCTTTCTTCAACTCGCTTTCTTGTGACCTGGGCACAAAACCGCAGGATTGCTTCAGGACCTAATCTGTTTCCAGCAGGGCACAGTGAGCCTTTGTTTAATTCCTCTTCCTGGTGGGCAATGAGCGTTACATTTGCCCGTGCAGACACCTACAGCTAGTCTCTCATTGGTTCTCCCTATTCCTGTCCATCTTGCACAGAAATTGCAAGCTGTTCAAAACAGGAGGTTAAAGGCACTGACTCTCCAAAAGGGGAGAGTGTTAGTAAAGCATCTGGAATGGTGAACCCGAGGACCAGGATACGAAAACTGAGATGCATTTTAAATCGTTTCCCAATCACACGGTGGACGATACTCTGGGTTTCCCATGCATGCTTTAGCTAGAGGAAGAATCCCTTGAACCTGGAGAGATGGGACCCATGGAATGTGTACCATGCAGTATGACTTCAAAGGGTCTGCATTTGCTCTCCGAAACTCACCAATGCTATCAGCCTGAAGTGTCCAGCCTTATGTCTCAACCAGCTCTGGGTGTAGATGTGTTAAATCCCGGTTGCATCACATGCCTTGAGTGAATTATTTAAGAATTGCTCGCTATTTCACTGTCTTTGTGTTTTGTTTTCGAAATTTATTTTGATAATGGGATTTATCGGATTTTCACTGCTGCGTTTCGGCCGCCTTACACACGCTTGATTCTCTTACGGAGACATATATATCCATGGGTTTTAAGATTCTTCCTAGTCAGGTATATTCCTAGGCGTTGAATATGTGGTGTTGGTTCCATTTCGTTGAGCAAGGAGTAGGTCTTGTCTATTACATATTTGGCTTATGGAAAGTTATCTGTGCTAATTTCAGTCTCTGGTTTTATGCAGCACCGCAAGGCAACTTTCCCCATAAGAAAGCACTATTTGGTTTTCTAAATTTTAGACCCTATTCTGTTTTGTAATTCAGTTCATGTGTAGTCAAGTTTACATTCCGTGTATTAGTGATATCTTATGATGTTTCTTTTTCTGTGTGACGTAGTTCACATAGAATCACCGTACCTGCATCCACTCACTATGCCGCTACGTGCCTGATGACACAGATTTCATTGCTGAGTGATATTGCATTGTACGTACGTGCCACAACTTCTTTATCCATTTTTTGCTTTCTGGGATATTTACCTGATACTGTAGACGAGCTTCTTGTGAACACAGCCGACCCAAATATTGGGGTGGCTGTCTGTTTTTGATTTTAATTTCCGTAAGCTATAGGACCATAAGTGGAAGTGCCATAGGCTGTGTTGCTTTGTTTCTTTCGTGTTTCAGGAAACACCATACACTTCTCCAGGGTGGCTGCTGGCAATTTACATCCTGCCAATCAGCATAACAAGGCTCCGTGTTCTCCATATCCTGTCGTAACTTTCTGTATTTTACACTTTTTTCAGATGGCCCTTTTGCCCGGGGGGCAGTGAGACTTCATTATAGTGCAGATTTCCTTTACAGGCTTGCTTGGTTGGCCAAAAAGGGCGTATGCGTTTTTTCCTGAATATATTCAGGAAAAAACGCATACGCCCTTTTTGGCCAAGTGCATCATTGTCGACGTTCTGCCTCTTTTCCTATGCTTTCAGGGCAATTCCAGTCTACCCCTGCAATGGTTTTCCTGAAATTCTGCCCCGCTTTCAAGTCCCCTTCGCAGGCTTACTTCAATATATTTTTGGAGGATAGCTGTCATTTATAACTCTGCAGGTTTGTGAATTACAGTGCTCCTGAGCTCCTTTCTTCAACTCGCTTTCTTGTGAGCTGGGCACAAAACCGCTGGATTGCATCAGGCCCTAATCTGTTTTCAGCAGGGCACGCTGAGCCTTTGTTTAATTTCTCTTCCTGGTCGGCAATGAGCGTTACATTTGCCCGTGCAGACACCTACAGCTAGTCTCTCATTGGTTCTCCCTATTCGTGTTCATCTTGCACAGAAATTGCAAGCTGTGCCAAACAGGAGGTTAAAGGCACTGACTCTCCAAGAGGGGAGAGTGTTAGTAAAGCATCTGGAATGGTGAACACGAGGACCAGGGTACGAAAACTGAGATACATTTTAAATCGTTTCCCAATCACACGGTGGACGATACTCTGGGTTTCCCATGCATGTTTTAGCTGGAGGAAGAATGCCTTGAACCTGGAGAGTTGGGACCCATGGAATGGGTACCATGCAGTATGACTTCAAAGGGTCTGCATTTGCTCACCGAAACTCACCAATGCTATCAGCCTGAAGTGTCCAGCCTTATGTCTCAACCAGCTCTGGGTGTAGATGTGGTCAATCCCGGTTGCATCACATGCCCTGAGTGAATTATTTAAGAATTGCTCTCTATTTCACTGTCTTTGTGTTTTGTTTTCGAAATTTATTTTGATAATGGGATTTACCGGATTTTCACTGCTGCGTTTCGGCCGCTGTACACATGCTTGATTCTCTTACGGAGACATATATATCCATGTGTTTTAAGATTTTTCCTAGTCAGGTATATTCCTAGGCATTGAATATGTGGTGTTGGGTCCATTTCATTGAGCAAGGAGTAGGTCTTGTCTATTACATATTTGGCTTATGGAAAGTTATCTGTGCTAATTTAAGTCTCTGGTTTTATGCAGCACCCCAAGGCACCTTTTCCCATAAGCAAGCACTAGTTGGTTTTCTAAATTTGATACACTGTTCTGTTTTGTAATTCAGTTCACGTGTAGTCAAGTTTACATTCCGTGTATTAGCGATATCTTATGATGTTTCTTTTCTGTGTGACGTAGTTTACGTAGAATCACCGTGCCTGCATCCACTCACTATGCCGCTACGGGCCTGATGACACAGATTTCATTGCTGAGTGATATTGCATTGCACGTACGTGCCACAACTTCTTTATCCATTTTTTCTTTCTGGGATATTTACCTGATACTGTAGACGAGCTTCTTGTGAACACAGCCGTCCCAAATATTGGGGTGGCTGTCTGTTTCTGATTTTAATTTCCGTAAGCTATAGGACCATAAGTGGAAGTGCCATAGGCTGTGTTGCTTTGTTTCTTACGTGTTTCAGGAAACACCATACACTTCTCCAGGGTGGCTGCTGGCAATTTACATCCTGCCAATCAGCATAACAAGGCTCCCTGTTCTCCATTACCTGTCCTACCTTTCTGGATTTTACACTGTTTTCAGATGGCCCTTTTGCCCGGGGGGGCAGTGAGATTTCATTGTAGTGCAGATTTCTTTACAGGCTTGCTTGGTTGGCGAAAAAGGGCGTATGCGTTTTTTCCTGAATATATTCAGGAAAAAACGCATACGCCCTTTTTGGCCAAGTGCATCATTGTCGACATTGTGCCTCTTTTCCTATGCTTCCAGGGCAATTCCAGTCTACCCCCTGCAATCGTTTTCCTGAAATTCTGCCCCGTTTTCAGGTCCCCTTCGCAGGCTTACTTCAATATATTTTTGGAGGATAGCTGTCATTTATAACTCTGCAGGTTTGTGAATTACAGTGCCCCTGAGCTCCTTTCTTCAACTCGCTTTCTTGTGAGCTGGGCACAAAACCGCAGGATTTCTTCAGGCCCTAATCTGTTTTCAGCAGGGCACGCTGAGCCTTTGTTTAATTCCTCTTCCTGGTCGGCAATGAGCGTTACATTTGCCCGTGCATACACCTACAGCTAGTCTCTCATTGGTTCTCCCTATTCCTGTTCATCTTACACAGAAATTGCAAGCTGTGCCAAAGAGGAGGTTAAAGGCACTGACTCTCCAAGCGGGGAGAGTGTTAGTAAAGCATCTGGAATGCTGAACCCGAGGACCAGGATACGAAAACTGAGATGCATTTTAAATCGTTTCCCAATCACACGGTGTACCATACTGTGGGTTTCCCATGCATGTTTTAGCTGGAGGAAGAATCCCTTGAAACTGAAGTGTTGGGACCCATGGAATAGTTACCATGCAGTATGACTTCAAAGGGTCTGCATTTGCTCACCGAAACTCACCAATGCTATCAGCCTGAAGTGTCCAGCCTTATGTCTCAACCAGCTCTGGGTGTAGATGTGGCCAATCCCGGTTGCATCACATGCCCTGAGTGAATTATTTAAGAATTGCTCTCTATTTCACTGTCTTTGTGTTTTGTTTTTGAAATTTATTTTGATAATGGGATTTATCGGATTTTCACTGCTGCGTTTATGCCGCTGTACACACCCTTGATTCTCTTACGGAGACATATAAATCCATGGGTTTTAAGATTCTTCCTAGTCAGGTATATTCCTAGGCGTTGAATATGTGGTGTTGAGTCCATTTTGTTGAGCAAGGAGGAGGTCTTGTCTATTACATATTTGGCTTATGGAATGTTATCTGTGCTAATTTCAGTCTCTGGTTTTATGCAGCACCCCAAGGCACCTTTCCCCATAAGCAAGCACTAGTTGGTTTTCTAAATTTGAGACCCTGTTCTGTTTTGTAATTCAGTTCACGTGTTGTCAAGTTTACATTCCGTGTATTAGTGATATCTTATGATGTTTCTTTTTCTGTGTGACGTAGTTCACGTAGAATCACCGTACCTGCATCCACTCACTATGCCACTACGGGCCTGATGACACAGATTTCATTGCTGAGTGATACTGCATTGCACGTACGTGCCACAACTTCTTTATCCATTTTTTGCTTTCTGGGATATTTACCTGATACTGTAGACGAGCTTCTTGTGAACACAGCCGTCCCAAACTTTGGGGTGGCTCTCTGTTTTTGATTTTAATTTCCCTAAGGAATAGGACCATAAGTGCAATTGCCATAGGCTGTGTTGCTTTGTTTCTTACCTGTTTCAGGAAACACCATACACTTCTCCAGGGTGGCTGCTGGCAATTTACATCCTGCCAATCAGCATAACAAGGCTCCCTGTTCTCCATATCCTCTCCTACCTGTCTGGATTTTACACTTTTTTCAGATGGCCCTTTTGCCCGGGGGGCAGTGAGACTTCATTGTAGTGCAGATTTCCTTTACAGGCTTGCTTGGTTGGCCAAAAAGGGCGTATGCGTTTTTTCCTGAATATATTCAGGAAAAAACGCATACGCCCTTTTTGGCCAAGTGCATCATTGTCGACGTTCTGCCTCTTTTCCTATGCTTTCAGGGCAATTCCAGTCTACCCCCTGCAATGGTTTCCTGAAACTCTGCCCCACTTTCAAGTCCCCTTCGCAGGCTTACTTCAATATATTTTTGGAGGATAGCTGTCATTTATAACTCTGCAGGTTTGTGAACTACAGTGCCCCTGAGCTCCTTTCTTCAACTCGCTTTCTTGTGAGCTGGGCACAAAACCGCAGGATTGCTTCAGGCCCTAAACTGTTTCCGGCCGGGCACTCTGAGCCTTTGGTTAATTCCTCTTCCAGGTGGGAAATGAGCATTACATTTGACCGTGCAGACACCTATAGCTAGTCTCTCATTGGTTCTCCCTATTCCTGTTCATCTTGCGCAGAAATTGCAAGCTGTGCCAAACAGGAGGTTAAAGGCACTGACTCTCCAAGCGGGGAGAGTGTTAGTAAAGCATCCGGAATGGTGAACCCGAGGACCAGGATACGAAAACTGAGATACATTTTAAATCATTTCCCAATCACACGGTGGACGATACTCTGGGTTTCCCATGCATGTTTTAGCTGGAGGAAGAATCCCTTGAACCTGGAGAGTTGGGACCCATGGAATGGGTACCATGCAGTATGACTTCATAGGGTCTGCATTTGCTCACCGAAACTCACCAATGCTATCAGCCTGAAGTGTCCAGCCTTATGTCTCAACCAGCTCTGGGTGTAGATGTGGTCAATCCCGGTTACATCACATGCCCTGAGTGAATTATTTAAGAATTGCTCTCTATTTCAGTGTCTTTGTGTTTTGTTTTCGAAATTTATTTTGATAATGGGATTTATCGGATTTTCACTGCTGCGTTTCGGCCGCTGTACACACGCTTGATTCTCTTACGGAGACATATATATCCATGGGTTTTAAGATTCTTCCTAGTCAGGTATATTCCTAGGCGTTGAATATGTGGTGTTGGGTCCATTTCGTTGAGCAAGGAGTAGGTCTTGTCTATTACATATTTGGCTTATGGAAAGTTATCTGTGCTAATTTCAGTCTCTGGTTTTATGCAGCACCCCAAGGCACCTTTCCCCATAAGCAAGCTCTTGTTGGTTTCCTAAAGTTGAGACCCTGTTCTGTTTTGTAATTCAGTTCATGTGTAGTCAAGTTTACATTCCGTGTATTAGTGATATCTTATGATGTTTCTTTTTCTGTGTGACGTTGTTCACGGAGAATCACCGTACCTGCATCCACTCACTATGCCGCTACGGGCCTGATGACACAGATTTCATTGCTGAGTGATATTGCATTGTACGTACGTGCCACAACTTCTTTATCCATTTTTTGCTTTCTGGGATATTTACCTGATACTGTAGACGAGCTTCTTGTGAACACAGCCGTCCCAAATATTGGGGTGGCTGTCTGTTTTTGATTTTAATTTCCGTAAGCTATAGGACCATAAGTGGAAGTGCCATAGGCTGTGTTGCTTTGTTTCTTACGTGTTTCAGGAAACTCCATACACTTCTCCAGGGTGGCTGCTGGCAATTTACATCCTGCCAATCAGCATAACAAGGCTCCCTGTTCTCCATATCCTGTCCTACCTTTCTGGATTTTACACTTTTTTCAGATGGCCCTTTTGCCCGGGGGGCAGTGAGACTTCATTGTAGTGCAGATTTCCTTTACAGGCTTGCTTGGTTGGCCAAAAAGTGCGTATGCGTTTTTTCCTGAATATATTCAGGAAAAAACGCATACGCACTTTTTGGCCAAGTGCATCATTGTCGACGTTGTGCCTCTTTTCCTATGATTTCAGGGCAATTCCAATCTACCCCCTGCAATCGTTTTCCTGAAATTCTGCCCCGCTTTCAAGTCCCCTTCGCAGGCTTACTTCAATATATTTTTGGAGGATAGCTGTCATTTATAACTGCAGGTTTGTGAATTACAGTGCCCCTGAGCTCCTTTCTTCAACTCGCTTTCTTGAGAGCTGGACACAAAGCCGCAGGATTGCTTCAGACCCTAATCTGTTTCCAGCAGGGCACACAGAGCCTTTGTTTAATTCCTATTCCTGGTGGGCATTGAGCGTTATATTTGCCCGTGCAGACACCTACAGCTAGTCTCTCATTGGTTCTCACTATTCCTGTTCATCTTGCACAGAAATTGCAAACTGTGCCAAACAGGAGGTTAAAGGCACTGACTCTCCAAGCAGGGAGAGTGTTAATAAAGCGTCTGGAATGGTGAACCCGAGGACAAGGATAAGAAAACTGAGATCCATTTCAAATCGTTTCCCAATCTCACGGTGTACCATACTCTGTGTTTCCCATCCATGTTTTAGCTGAAGGAAGAATCCCTTGAACCTGGAGAGTTGGGACCCATGGAATGGGTACCATGCAGTATGACTTCAAAGGGTCTGCATTTGCTCACCGAAACTCACCAATGCTATCAGCCTGAAGTGTCCAGCCTTATGTCTCAACCAGCTCTGGGTGTAGATGTGTTAAATCCCGGTTGCATCACATGCCCTGAGTGAATTATTTAAGAATTGCTCTCTATTTCACTGTCTTTGTGTTTTGTTTTTGAAATTTATTTTGATAATGGGATTTATCGGATTTTCACTGCTGCGTTTATGCCGCTGTACACATGCTTGATTCTCTTACGGAGACATATAAATCCATGGGTTTTAAGATTTTTCCTAGTCAGGTATATTCCTAGGCGTTGAATATGTGGTGTTGAGTCCATTTCGTTGAGCAAGGAGTAGGTCTTGTCTATTACATATTTGGCTTATGGAATGTTATCTGTGCTAATTTCAGTCTCTGGTTTTATGCAGCACCCTAAGGCACCTTTCCCCATAAGCAAGCACTAGTTGGTTTTCTAAATTTGAGACCCTGTTCTGTTTTGTAATTCAGTTCATGTGTAGTCAAGATTACATTCCGTGTATTAGTGATATCTTATGATGTTTCTTTTTCTGTGTGACGTAGTTCACGTAGAATCACCGTACCTGCATCCACTCACTATGCCGCTACGGGCCTGATGACACAGATTTCATTGCTGAGTGATATTGCATTGCACGTATGTGCCACAACTTCTTTATCCATTTTTGCTTTCTGGGATATTTACCTGGTACTGTAGACGAGCTTCTTGGGAACACAGCCGTCCCAAACTTTGGGGTGACTCTCTGTTTTTGATTTTAATTTCCGTAAGCAATAGGACCATAAGTGCAATTGCCATAGGCTGTGTTGCTTTATTTCTTACGTGTTTCAGGAAACACCATACACTTCTCCAGGGTGGCTGTTCAAAATTTACATCCTGCCAATCAGCATAACAAGGCTCCCTGTTCTCCGTATCCTGTCCTAACTTTCTGGATTTTACACTTTTTTCAGATGGCCCTTTTGCCCGGGGGGCAGTGAGACTTCATTGTAGTGCAGATTTCCTTTACAGGCTTGCTTGGTTTGCCAAAAAGGGCGTATACGTTTTTTCCTGAATATATTCAGGAAAAAACGCATACGCCCTTTTTGGCCAAGTGCATCATTGTCGACGTTCTGCCTCTTTTCCTATGCTTTCATGGCAATTCCAGTCTACTCCCTGCAATCGTTTTCCTGAAATTCTGCCCCACTTTCAAGTCCCCTTCGCAGGCTTACTTCAATATACTTTTGGAAGATAGCTGTCATTTATAACTCTGCAGGTTTGTGAATTACAGTGCCCCTGAGCTCCTTTCTTCAACTCGCTTTCTTGTGAGCTGGGCACCAAACCACAGGATTGCTTAAGGCCCTAATCTGTTTGCAGCAGGGCACACTGATCCTTTGTTTAATTCCACTTCCTTGTGGGCAATGAGCGTTACATTTGCCCGTGCAGACACCTACAGCTAGTCTCTCATTGGTTCTCCCTATTCCTGTTCATCTTGCACAGAAATTGCAAGCTGTGCCAAAGAGGAGGTTAAAGGCACTGACTCTGCAAGCGGGGAGAGTGTTAGTAAAGCATCTGGAATGGTGAACCCGAGGACCAGGATACGAAAACTGAGATGCATTTTTAATCGTTTCCCAATCACACGGTGGACGATACTCTGGGTTTCCCATGCATGTTTTAGCTGAAGGAAGAATCCCTTGAACCTGGAGAGTTGGGACCCATGGAATGGGTACCATGCAATATGACTTCAAAGGGTCTGCATTTGCTCACCGAAACTCACCAATGCTATCAGCCTGAAGTGTCCAGCCTTATGTCTCAACCAGCTCTGGGTGTAGATGTGGTCAATCCCGGTTGCATCACATACCCTGAGTGAATTATTTAAGAATTGCTCTCTATTTCACTGTCTTTGTGTTTTGTTTTCGAAATTTATTTTGATAATGGGATTTATCGGATTTTCACTGCTGCGTTTCAGCCGCTGTACACACGCTTGTTTCTCTTACGGAGACATATATATCCATGGGTTTTAAAATTCTTCTTAGTCATGTATATTCCTAGGCGTTGAACATGTGTTGTTGGGTCTATTTCTTTGAGCAAGGGGTAGGTCTTTTCTATTATATATTTGGCTTATGGAAAGTTATCTGTGCTAATTTCAGTCTCTGGTTTTATGCAGCACCCCAACGCACCTTTCCCCATAAGCAAGCACTAGTTGGTTTTCTAAATTTGAGACCCTGTTCTGTTTTGTAATTCAGTTCATGTGTAGTCAAGTTTACATTCCGTGTATCAGTGGTATCTTATGATGTTTCTATTTCTGTGTGACGTAGTTCACGTAGAATCACCGTACATGCATCCACTCACTAACCGCTACAGGTCTGATGACACAGATTTCATTGCTGAGTGATATTCCATTGTACGTACATGCCACAACTTCTTTATCCATTTTTTGCTTTCTGGGATATTTACCTGATACTGTAGACGAGCTTCCTTTGAACACAGCTGTCCCAAACATTGGGGTGGCTGTCTGTTTTTGATTTTAATTTCCCTAAGCTATAGGACCATATGTGCAAGTGCCATAGGCTAGGTTGCTTTGTTTCTTACGTGTTTCAGGAAACACCATAAACTTCTCCAGGGTGGCTGTTGGCAATTTACATCCTGCCAATCGGCATAATAAGGCTCCCTCTTCTCCATATCCTGCCATACCTTTCTGGATTTTCCACTATTTTCAGATGGCTCTTTTGCCAGGGGGGCAGTGAGACTTCATTGTAGTGCAGATTTCATTTACAGGCTTGCTTCGTTGGCCAAAAAGTGCGTATGCATTTTTTCCTGAATATATTCAGGAAAAAACGCATATGCCCTTTTTGCCCAAGTGCATCATTGTCGACGTTTTGCCTCTTTTCCTATGCTTTCAAGGCAATTCCAGTTTAACCCCTGCAATCGTTTTCCTGAAATTTTGGCCCGCCTTCCAGTCCCCTTCGCAGGCTTACTTCAATATATTTTTGGAGGATAGCTGTCATTTATAACTCTGCAGGTTTGTGAATTACAGTGCCCCTGAGCTCCTTTCTTCAACTCGCTTTCTTGTGAGCTGGGCACAAAACCGCAGGATTGCTTCAGGCCCTAATCTGTTTCCGGCAGGGCACGCTGAGCCTTTGGTTAATTCCTCTTCCTGGTGGGAAATGAGCGTTACATTTGCCCGTGCAGACACCTACATCTAGTCTCTCATTGCTTCTCCTATTCCTGTTCATCTTGCACAGAAATTGCAAGCTGTGCCAAATACGAGGTTAAAGGCACTGACTCTCCAAGCGGGGAGATTGCTAGTAAAGCATCTGGAATGGTGAACCCGAGGACAAGGATACAAAAACTGAGATGCATTTTAAATTGTTTCCCAATCACACGGTGGACGATACTCTGGGTTTCCCATGCATGTTTTACCCGGAGGAAGAATCCCTTGAACCTGGAGAGTTGGGACCCATGGAATGGGTACCATGCAGTATGACTTCAAAGGGTCTGCATTTGCTCACAGAAACTCACCAATGCTATCAGCCTGAAGTGTCCAGCCTTATGTCTCAACCAGCTCTGGGTGTAGTTGTGGTAAATCCCGGTTGCATCACATGCCCTGAGTGAATTATTTAAGAATTGCTCTCAATTTCACTGTCTTTGTGTTTTGTTTTTTAAATTTATTTTGATAATGGGATTTATCGGATTTTCACTGCTGCGTTTATGCCACTGTACACACGCTTGATTCTCTTACGGAGACGTATAAATCCATGGGTTTTAAGATTCTTCCCAGTCAGGCATATTCCTAGGCGTTGAATATGTGGTGATGAGTCCATTCCGTTGAGCAAGGAGTAGGTCTTGTCTATTACATATTTGGCTTATGGAAAGTTATCTGTGCTAATTTCAGTCTCCGGATTTATGCAGCACCCCAACGCACCTTTCCCCATAAGCAAGCACTGGTTGGTTTTCTAAATGTGAGACCCTGTTCTGTTTTGTAATTCTGTTCATGTGTAGTCAAGCTTACATTCCGTGTATTAGTGATATCTTATGATGTTTCTTTTTCTGTGTGACGTAGTTCACGTAGAATCACCGTACCTGCATCCACTCACTATGCCGCTATGGGCCTGATGACACAGATTTCATTGCTGAGTGATATTGCATTGCACGTACGTTCCACAACTACTTTATCCATTTTTTGCTTTCTGGGATATTTACCTGATACTGTAGACGAGCTTCTTGTGAACACAGCCGTCCCAAATATTGGGGTGGCTGTTTTTGATTTTAATTTCCGTAAGCTATAGGACCATAAGTGGAAGTGCCATAGGCTGTGTTGCTTTATTTCTTACGTGTTTCAGGAAACACCATACACTTCTCCAGGGTGGCTGCTGGCAATTTACATCCTGCCAATCAGCATAACAAGGCTCCCTGTTCTCCATATCCTGTCCTACTTTTCTGGATTTTACACTTTTTTCAGATGGCCCTTTTGCCTGGGGGGGCAGTGAGATTTCATTGTAGTGCAGATTTCCTTTACAGGCTTGCTTGGTTGGCCAAAAAGGGCGTATGCGTTTTTTCCTGAATATATTCAGGAAAAAACGCATACGCCCATTTTGGCCAAGTGCATCATTGTCGACGTTGTGCCTCGTTTCCTATGCTTACAGGGCAATTCCAGTCTACCCCCTGCAATCGTTTTCCTGAAATTCTGCCCCGCTTTCAAGTCCCCTTCGCAGGCTTACTTCAATATATTTTTGGAGGATAGCTGTCATTTATAACTCTGCAGGTTTGTGAATTACAGTGCCCCTGACCTCCTTTCTTCAACTGGCTTTCTTGTGAGCTGGGCACAAAACCGCAGGATTGCTTCAGGCCCTAATCTGTTTCCAGCAGGGCACACTGAGCCTTTGTTTAATTCCTCTTCCTGGTGGGCAATGAGCGTTACATTTGCCCGTGCAGACACCTACAGCTAGTCTCTCATTTGTTCTCCCTATTCCTGTTCATCTTGCACAGAAATTGCAAGCTGTGCCAAAGAGGAGGTTAAAGGCACTGACTCTCCAAGCGGGGAGAGTGTTAGTAAAGCATCTGGAATGGTGAACCCGAGGACCAGGGTACGAAAACGAAGATGCATTTTAAATCGTTTCCCAATCACACGGTGGACGATACTCTGGGTTTCCCATGCATGTTTTAGCTGGAGGAAGAATCCCTTGAACCCGGAGAGTTGGGACCCATGGAATGGGTACCATGCAGTATGACTTCAATGGGTCTGCATTTGCTCACCGAAACTCACCAATGCTATCAGCCTGACGTGTCCAGCCTTATGTCTCAACCAGCTCTGGGTGTAGATGTGGTCAATCCCGGTTGCATCACATGCCCTGAGTGAATTATTTAAGAATTGCTCTCTATTTCACTGTCTTTGCGTTTTGTTTTTGAAGTTTATTTTGATAATGGGATTTATCGGATTTTCACTGCTGCGTTTATGCCGCTGTACACACGCTTGATTCTCTTACGGAGACATATAAATCCATGGGTTTTAAGATTTTTCCTAGTCAGGTATATTCCTAGGCGTTGAATATGTGGTGTTGAGTCCATTTCGTTGAGCAAGGAGTAGGTCTTGTCTATTACATATTTGGCTTATGGAATGTTATCTGTGCTAATTTCAGTCTCTGGTTTTATGCAGCACCCCAAGGCACCTTTCCCCATAAGCAAGCACTAGTTGGTTTTCTAAATTTGAGACCCTGTTCTGTTTTGTAATTCAGTTCATGTGTAGTCAAGTTTACATTCCGTGTATTAGTGATATCTTATGATGTTTCTTTTTCTGTGTGACATAGTTCACGTAGAATCACCGTACCTGCATCCACTCACTATGCCGCTACGGGCCTGATGACACAGATTTCATTGCTGAGTGATATTGCATTGTACGTACGTGCCACAACTTCTTTATCCATTTTTTGCTTTCTGGGATATTTACCTGATACTGTAGACGAGCTTCTTGTGAACACAGCCGTCCCAAACTTTGGGGTGGCTCTCTGTTTTTGATTTTAATTTCCCTAAGCAATAGGACCATAAGTGGAAGTGCCATAGGCTGTGTTGCTTTGTTTCTTACGTGTTTCAGGAAACACCATACACTTCTCCAGGCTGGCTTCTGGCAATTTACATCCTGCCAATCAGCATAACAAGGCTCCCTGTTCTCCATATCCTGTCCTACCTTTCTGGATTTTACACTTTTTTCAGATGGCCCTTTTGCCCGGGGGGCCGTGAGACTTCATTGTAGTGCAGATTTCATTTACAGGCTTGCTTGGTTGGCCAAAAAGGGCGTATGCTTTTCTTCCTGAATATATTCAGGAAAAAACGCATACGCCCTTTTTGGGCAAGTGCATCATTGTCGACGTTCTGCCTCTTTTCCTATGCTTTCAGGGCAATTACAGTCGACCCCTGCAATCGTTTTCCTGAAATTCTGCCCCGCTTTCAAGTCCCCTTCGCAGGCTTACTTCAATATATTTTTGGAGGATAGCTGTCATTTATGACTCTGCAGGTTTGTGAATTACAGTGCCCCTGAGCTCCTTTCTTCAATTCGCTTTCTTGTGAGCTGGGCACAAAACCGCAGGATTCTTCAGGCCCTAATCTGTTTCCAGCAAGGCACAATGAGCCTTTGTTTAATTCCTCTTCCTGGTGGGCAATGAGCGTTACATTTGCCCGTGCAGACACCTACAGCTAGTCTCTCATTGGTTCTCCCTATTCCTCTTCATCTTGCAGAGAAATTGCAAGCTGTGCCAAAGAAGAGGTTAAAGGCACTGACTGTCCATGCGGGGAGAGTGTTAGTAAAGATTCTGGAATGGTGAACCCGAGGACCAGGATACGAAAACTGAGATGCATTTTAAATCGTTTCCCAATCACACGGTGGACGATACTCTGGGTTTCCCATGCATGATTTAGCTGGAGGAAGAATCCCTTGAACCTGGAGAGTTGGGACCCATGGAATGGGTACCATGCAGTATGACTTCAAAGGGTCTGCATTTGCTCACCGAAACTCACCAATGCTATCAGCCTGACGTGTCCAGCCTTATGTCTCAACCAGCTCTGGGTGTAGATGTGGTCAATCCCGGTTGCATCACATGCCCTGAGTGAATTATTTAAGAATTGCTCTCTATTTCACTGTCTTTGTGTTTTGTTTTTGAAATTTATTTTGATAATGAGATTTATCGGATTTTCACTGCTGCGTTTATGCCGCTGTACACACGCTTGATTCTCTTACGGAGACATATAAATCCATGGGTTTTAAGATTTTTCCTAGTCAGGTATATTCCTAGGCGTTGAATATGTGGTGTTGAGTCCATTTCGTTGAGCAAGGAGTAGGTCTTGTCTATTACATATTTGGCTTATGGAATGTTATCTGTGCTAATTTCAGTCTCTGGTTTTATGCAGCACCCCAAGGCACCTTTCCCCATAAGCAAGCACTAGTTGGTTTTCTAAATTTGAGACCCTGTTCTGTTTTGTAATTCAGTTCATGTGTAGTCAAGTTTACATTCCGTGTATTAGTGATATCTTATGTTGTTTCTTTTTCTGTGTGACGTAGTTCACGTAGAATCACCGTACCTGCATCCACTCACTATGCCGCTACGGGCCTGATGACACAGATTTCATTGCTGAGTGATATTGCATTGTACGTACGTGCCACAACTTCTTTATCCATTTTTTGCTTTCTGGGATATTTACCTGATACTGTAGACGAGCTTCTTGTGAACACAGCCGTCCCAAACTTTGGGGTGGCTCTCTGTTTTTGATTTTAATTTCCCTAAGCAATAGGACCATAAGTGCATTTGCCATAGGCTGTGTTGCTTTATTTCTTACGTGTTTCAGGAAACACCATACACTTCTCCAGGGTGGCTGTTCGCAATTTACACCCTGCCAATCAGCATAACAAGGCTCCCTCTTCTCCATATCCTGTCCTACCTTTCTGGATTTTACACTTTTTTCAGATGGCCCTTTTGCCCGGGGGGGCAGTGAGATTTCATTGTAGTGCAGATTTCCTATACAGGCTTGCTTGGTTGGCCAAAAAGGGCGTATGCGTTTTTTCCGGAACATATTCAGGAAAAAACGCATATGCCCTCTTTGGCCAAGTGCATCATTGTCGACGTTCTGCCTCTTTTCCTATGCTTTCAGGGCAATTCCAGTCTACCCCCTGCAATAGTTTTCCTGAAATTCTGCCCCGCTTTCAAGTCCCCTTCGCAGGCTTACTTCAATATATTTTTAGAGGATAGCTGTCATTTATAACTCTGCAGGTTTGTGAATTACAGTGCCCCTGACCTCCTTTCTTCAACTCTCTTTCTTGTGAGCTGGGCACAAAACCGCAGGATTGCTTCAGGCCCTAATCTGTTTCCAGCAGGGCACACTGAGCCTTTGTTTAATTCCTCTTCCTGGTGGGCAATGAGCGTTACATTTGCCCGTGCAGACACCTACAGCTAGTCTCTCATTGGTTCTCCCTATTCCTGTTCATCTTGCACAGAAATTGCAAGCTGTGCCAAAGAGGAGTTTAAAGGCACTGACTCTCCAAGCGGGGAGAGTGTTAGTAAAGCATCTGGAATGGTGAACCCGAGGACCAGGATACGAAATCTGAGATGCATTTTAAATCGTTTCCCAATCACACGGTGGACGATACTCTGGGTTTCCCATGCATGTTTTAGCTGGAGGAAGAATCCCTTGAACCTGGAGAGTTGGGACCCATGGAATGGGTACCATGCAGTATGACTTCAAAGGGTCTGCATTTGCTCACCGAAATTCACCAATGCTATCATCCTGAAGTGTCCAGCCTTATGTCTCAAGCAGCTCTGGGTGTAGATGTGGTCAATCCCGGTTGCATCACATGCCCTGAGTGAATTGTTTAAGAATTGCTCTCTATTTCACTGTCTTTGTGTTCTGTTTTTGAAATTTATTTTGATAATGGGATTTATCGGATATTCACTGCTGCGTTTATGCCGCTGTACAAACGCTTGATTCTCTTACGGATACATATAAATCCATGGGTTTTAAGATTCTTCCTAGTCAGGTATATTCCTAGGCGTTGAATATGTGGTGTTGGGTCCATTTCGTTGAGCAAGGAGTAGGTCTTGTCTATTACATATTGGGCTTATGGAAAGTTATCTGTGCTAATTTCAGTCTCTGGATTTATGCAGCACCCCAAGACACCTTTCCCCATAAGCAAGCACTGGTTGGTTTTCTAAATGTGAGACCCTGTTCTGTTTTGTAATTCAGTTCATGTGTAGTCAAGTTTACATTCCGTGTATTAGTGATATCTTAGGATGTTTCTTTCTCTGTGTGACGTAGTTCACGTAGAATCACCGTATCTGCATCCACTGATTATGCCGCTACGCGCCTGATGATACAGATTTCATTGCTGAGTGATATTGCATTGTACGTACGGGCCACAACTTCCTTATCCATTTTTTGCATTCTGGGATATTTACCTGATACTGTAGAGGAGCTTCTTGTGAACACAGCCGTCCCAAATATTGGGGTGGCTGTCTGTTTTTGATTTTAATTTCCGTAAGCTATAGGACCATAAGTGGAAGTGCCATAGGCTGTGTTGCTTTGTTTCTTACGTGTTTCATGAAACACCATACACTTCTCCAGGGTGGCTGCTGGCAATTTACATCCTGCCAATCAGCATTACAAGGCTCCCTGTTCTCCATATCCTGTCCTACCTTTCTGGATTTTACACTTTTTTCAGATGGCCCTTTTGCCCGGGGGACAGTGAGACTTCATTGTAGTGCAGATTTCCTTTACAGGCTTGCTTGGTTGGCCTAAAGTGCGTATGCGTTTTTTCCTGAATATATTCAGGAAAAAACGCATACGCCCTTTTTGGCCAAGTGCATTATTGTCGACGTTCTGCCTCTTTTCCTATGCTTTCAGGGCAATTCCAGTCTACCCCCTGCAATCGTTTTCCTGAAATTCTGCCCCGCTTTCAAGTCCCCTTCGCAGGCTTACTTCAATATATTTTTGGAGGATAGCTGTCATTTATAACTCTGCAGGTTTGTGAATTACAGTGCCCCTGAGCTCCTTTCTTCAACACGCTTTCTTGTGAGCTGGGCACAAAACCGCAGGATTGCTTAAGGCCCTAATATTTTTCCGGCAGGGCACGCTGAGCCTTTGGGTAATTCCTCTTCCTGGTGGGAAATGAGCGTTACATTTGCCCGTGCAGACACCTATAGCTAGTCTCTCATTGGTTCTCCCTATTCCTGTTCATCTTGCACAGAAATTGCAAGCTGTGCCAAAGAGGAGGTTAAAGGCACTGACTCTCCAAGCGGGGAGAGTGTTAGTAAAGCATCTGGAATGGTGAACCCGAGGACCAGGATACGGAAACTGAGATGCATTTTAAATCGTTTCCCACTCACACGGTGGACGATACTCTGGGTTTCCCATGCATGTTTTAGCTGGAGGAAGAATCCCTTGAACCTGGAGAGTTGGGACCCATGGAATGGGTACCATGCAGTATGACTTCAAAGGGTCTGAATTTGCTCACCGAAACTCACCAATGCTATCAGCCTGAAGTGTCCAGCCTTATGTCTCAACCAGCTCTGGGTGTAGATGTGGTCAATCCCGGTTGCATCACATGCCCTGAGTGAATTATTTAAGAATTGCTCTCTATTTCACTGTCTTTGTGTTTTGTTTTCGAAATTTATTTTGATAATGGGATTTATCGGATTTTCACTGCTGCGTTTCGGCCGCAGTACACATGCTTGATTCTCTTACGGAGACATATATATCCATGGGTTTTAAGATTCTTCCTACTCAGGTATATTCCTAGGCGTTGAATATGTGGTTTTGGGTCCATTTCGTTGAGCAAGGAGTAGGTCTTGTCTATTACATATTTGGCTTATGGAAAGTTATCTGTGCTAATTTCAGTCTCTGGATTTATGCAGCACCCCAAGACACCTTTCCCCATAAGCAAGCACTGGTTGGTTTTCTAAATGTGAGACCCTGTTCTGTTTTGTAATTCAGTTCATGTGTAGTCAAGTTTACATTCCGTGTATTAGTGATATCTTATGATGTTTCTTTTTCTGTGTGACGTAGTTCACGTAGAATCACCGTACCTGCATCCACTCACTATGCCGCTACGGGCCTGATGACACAGATTTCATTGCTGAGTGATATTGCATTGCACGTACGTGCCACAACTTCTTTATCCATTTTTTGCTTTCTGGGATATTTACCTGGTACTGTAGACGAGCTTCTTGGGAACACAGCCGTCCCAAACTTTTGGGTGGCTCTCTGTTTTTGATTTTAATTTCCCTAAGCAATAGGACCATAATTGCAATTGCCATAGGCTGTGTTGCTTTATTTCTTACGTGTTTCAGGAAACACCATACACTTCTCCAGGGTGGCTGCTGGCAATTTACATCCTGCCAATCAGCATAACAAGGCTCCCTGTTCTCCATATCCTGTCCTACATTTCTGGATTTTACACTTTTTTCAGATGGCCCTCTTGTCCGGGGGGCAGTGAGACTTCATTGTAGTGCAATTTTCATTTACAGGCTTGCTTGGTTGGCCAAAAAGGGCGTATGCGGTTTTTCCTGAATATATTCAGGAAAAAACGCATACGCCCTTTTTGGCCAAGTGCATCATTGTCGACGTTCTGCCTCTTTTCCTATGCTTTCAGGGCAATTCCAGTCTACCCCCTGCAATGGTTTTCCTGAAACTCTGCCTCGCTTTCAAGTCCCCTTCGCAGGCTTACTTCAATATATTTTTGGAGGATAGCTGTCATTGATAACTCTGCAGGTTTGTGAATTACAGTGCCCCTGAGCTCCTTTCTTCAACTCGCTTTCTTGTGAGCTGGGCACAAAACCGCAGGATTGCTTCAGGCCCTAATCTGTTTCCAGCAGGGCACACTGAGCCTTTGTTTAATTCCTCTTCCTGGTGGGCAATGAGCGTTACATTTGCCCGTGCAGACACCTACAGCTAGTCTCTCATTGGTTCTCCCTATTCCTGTTCATTTTGCACAGAAATTGCAAGCTGTGCCAAAGAGGAGGTTAAAGGCACTGACTCTCCAAGCGGGGAGAGTGTTAGTAAAGCATCTGGAATGTTGAACCCGAGGACCAGGATAGGAAAACTGAGATGCATTTGAAATCGTTTCCCAATCACACGGTGGACGATACTCTGGGTTTCCCATGCATGTTTTAGCTGGAGGAAGAATCCCTTGAACCTGGAGAGTTGGAACCCATGGAATGGGTACCATGCAGTATGACTTCAAAGGGTCTGCATTTGCTCACCGAAACTCACCAATGCTATCAGCCTGAAGTGTCCAGCCTTATGTCTCAACCAGCTCTGGGTGTAGATGTGTTAAATCCCGGTTGCATCACATGCCCTGAGTGAATTATTTAAGAATTGCTCTCTATTTCACTGTCTTTGTGTTTTGTTTTCGAAATTTATTTTGATAATGGGATATATCGGATTTTCACTGCTGCGTTTCGGCCGCTGTACACACGCTTGATTCTCTTACGGAGACATATATATCCATGGGTTTTAAGATTCTTCCTAGTCAGGTATATTCCTAGGCGTTGAATATGTGGTGTTGAGTCCATTTCGTTGAGCAAGGAGTAGGTCTTGTCTATTACATATTTGGCTTATGGAATGTTATCTGTGCTAATTTCAGTCTCTGGATTTATGCAGCACCCCAAGGCACCTTTCCCCATAAGCAAGCACTGGTTGGTTTTCTAAATTTGAGACCCTGTTCTGTTTTGTAATTCAGTTCATGTGTAGTCAAGTTTACATTCCGTGTGTTAGTGATATCTTATGATGTTTCTTTTTCTGTGTGACGTAGTTCACGTAGAATCACCGTACCTGCATCCACTCACTATGCCGCTACGAGCCTGATGACACAGATTTCATTGCTGAGTGATATTGCATTGCACGTACGTGCCACAACTTCTTTATCCATTTTTTGCTTTCTGGGATATTTACCTGGTACTGTAGACGAGCTTCTTGGGAACACAGCCGTCCCAAACTTTGGGGTGGCTCTCTGTTTTTCATTTTAAATTCCCTATGCAATAGGACCATAATTGCAATTGCCATAGGCTGTGTTGCTTTATTTCTTACGTGTTTCAGGAAACACCATACACTTCTCCATGGTGGCTGTTGGCAATTTACATCCTGCCAATCAGCATAACAAGGCTCCCTGTTCTCCATATCCTGTCCTAACTTTCTGGATTTTACACTTTTTTCAGATGGCCCTTTTGCCTGGGCGGCAGTGAGATTTCATTGTAGTGCAGATTTCCTTTACAGGTTTGCTTGGTTGGCCAAACAGGGCGTATGCGTTTTTTCCTGAATATATTCAGGAAAAAACGCATACGCCCTTTTTGGCCAAGTGCATCATTGTCGACGTTGTGCCTCTTTTCCTATGCTTTCAGGGCAATTCCAGTCTACCCCCTGCTATCGTTTTCCTGAAATTCTGCCCCCTTTCAAGTCCCCTTCGCAGGCTTACTTCAATATATTTTTGGAGGATAGCTGTCATTTATAACTCTGCAGGTTTGTGAATTACAGTGCCCCTGAGCTCCTTTCTTCAACTCGCTTTCTTGTGAGTTGGGCACAAAACCGCAGGATTGCTTCAGGCCCTAATCTTTTTCCAGCAGGGCACACTGAGCCTTTGTTTAATTCCTCTTCCTGGTGGGCAATGAGCGTTACATTTGCCCGTGCAGACACCTACAGCTAGTCTCTCATTGGTTCTCCCTATTCCTGTTCATCTTTCACAGAAATTGCAAGCTGTGCCAAAGAGGAGGTTAAAGGCACTGACTCTCCAAGTGGAGAGAGTGTTAGTAAAGCATCTGGAATGTTGAACCCGAGGACCAGGATACGAAAACTGAGATGTATTTTAAATCGTTTCCCAATCACATGGTGGACCATACTCTGGGTTTCCCATGCATGTTTTAGCTGGAGGAAGAATCCCTTGAACCTGGAGAGTTGGGACCCATGGAATGGGTACCATGCAGTATGACTTCAAAGGGTCTGCATTTGCTCACCGAAACTCACCAATGCTATCAGCCTGAAGTGTCCAGCCTTATGTCTCAACCAGCTCTGGGTGTAGATGTGGTCAATCCCGGTTGGATCACATGCCCTGAGTGAATTATTTAAGAATTGCTCTCTATTTCACTGTCTTTGTGGTTTGTTTTCGAAATTTATTTTGATAATGGGATTTATCGGATTTTCACTGCTGCGTTTCGGCCGCCGTACACACGCTTGATTCTCTTACGGAGACATATATATCCATGGGTTTTAAGATTCTTCCTAGTCATGTATATTCCTAGGCGTTGAATATGTGGTGTTGGGTCCATTTCGTTGAGCAAGGAGTAGGTCTTGTCTATTACATATTTGGCTTATGGAAAGTTATCTGAGCTAATTTCAGTCTCTGGTTTTATGCAGCACCCCAAGGCACCTTTCCCCATAAGCAAGCACTAGTTGGTTTTCCAAATTTGAGACCCTGTTCTGTTTTGTAATTCAGTTCATGTGTAGTCAAGTTTGCATTCCGTGTATTAGTGATATCTTATGATGTTTCTTTTTCTGTGTGACGTAGTTCACGTAGAATCACCTTACCTGCATCCACTCACTATGCCGCTACGGGCCTGATGACACAGATTTCAATGCTGAGTGATATTGCATTGTACGTACGTGCCACAACTTCTTTATCCATTTTTTGCTTTCTGGGATATTTACCTGATACTGTAGACGAGCTTCTTGTGAACACAGCCTTCCCAAATATTGGGGTGGCTGTGTGTTTTTGATTTTAATTTCCGTAAGCTATAGGACCATAAGTGGAAGTGCCATAGGCTGTGTTGCTTTGTTTCTTACGTGTTTCAGGAAACACCATACACTTCTCCTGGGTGGCTGTTGGCAATTTACATCCTGCCAATCAGCATAACAAGGCTCCCTGTTCTCCATATCCTGTCCTACCTTTCTGGATTTTACACTTTTTTCAGATGGCCCTTTTGCCCGGGTGGCAGTGAGACTTCATTGTAGTGCAGATTTCCTTTACAGGCTTGATTGGTTGGCCAAAAAGGGCGTATGCGTTTTTTCCTGAATATATTCAGGATAAAACGCATACGCACTTTTTGGCCAAGTGCATCATTGTCGACGTTCTGCCTCTTTTCCTATGCTTTCAGGGCAATTCCTGTCTACCCCTGCAATCGTTTTCCTGAAATTCTGCCCCGCTTTCAAGTCCCCTTCGCAGGCTTACTTCAATATATTTTTGGAGGATAGCTGTCATTTATAACTCTGCATGTTTGTGAATTACAGTGCCCCCGAGCTCCTTTCTCCAACTCGCTTTCTTGTGAGCTGGGCACAAAACCGCAGGATTGCTTCAGGCCCTAATCTGTTTTCAGCAGGGCACGCTGAGCCTTTGTCTAATTCCTCTTCCTGGTCGGCAATGAGCGTTACATTTGCCTGTGCAGACACCTACAGCTAGGCTCTCATTGGTTCTCCATATTCCTGTTCATCTTGCACAGAAATTGTAAGCTGTGCCAAACAGGAGGTTAAAGGCACTGACTCTCCAAGTGGGGAGAGTGTTAGTAAAGCATCTGGAATGGTGAACCCGAGGACCAGGATACGAAAATTGAGATGCTTTTTAAATCGTTTCCCAATCACACGGTGGACGATACTCTGGGTTTCCCATGCATGTTTTAGCTGGAGGAAGAATGCCTTGAACCTGGAGAGTTGGGACCCATGGAATGGGTACCATGCAGTATGACTTCAAAGGCTCTGCATTTGCTCACCAAAACTCACCAATGCTATCAGCCTGAAGTGTCCAGCCTTATGTCTCAACCAGCTCTGGGTGTAGATGTGGTCAATCCCGGTTGCATCACAAGCCCTGAGTGAATTATTTAAGATTTTCTCTCTATTTCACTGTCTTTGTGTTTTGTTTTCGAAATTTATTTTGATAATGGGATTTATCGGATTTTCACTGCTGCGTTTCGGCCGCTGTACACACGCTTGAATCTCTTACGGAGACATATATATCCATGGGTTTTAAGATTCTTCCTAGTCAGGTATATTCCTAGGCGTTGAATATGTGGTGTTGGGTCCATTTCGTTGAGAAAGGAGTAGGTCTTGGCTATTACATATTTGGCTTATGGAAAGTTATCTGTGCTAATTTCAGTCTCTGGTTTTATGCAGCACCCCAAGGCACCTTTTCCCATAGGCAAGCACTAGTTGGTTTTCTAAATTTGAGACCCTGTTCTGTTTTGTAATTCAGTTCATGTGTAGTCAAGTTTACATTCCGTGTATTAGTGATATCTTATGATGTTTCTTTTTCTGTGTGATGTAGTTCACGTAGAATCACCGTAACTGCATCCACTCACTATGCCGCTATGTGGGAAGCCGTTGTTCTGCCATGTCGCAGATAACACTTATCAGGGAGTAGCCCCAAGGCTATGTGCAAGGCTATGTGCCAGGCTATGTGCCACACATGCGCCACGACGAGCCAATATGCTAATGAAGGATCAGAATTGCAACCAATAAATTGTGAACAGCACATATCTTGTTGAGTTAACCAGCCAACCACAGGTTGAGTTAACCAGCCAACCACAGGTTGAGTTAACCAGCCAACCACAGGTTGCCACAGGTTATAGTGCATTATAAAAAGCCAGTGGGAACAAAGCTCGGGATCTTCCTTCCATCTGTCTATAACCAAGCTGCACTCCAATAAAGTGTGATACGAGAAGAATCTAGCGTGTGGTGACTCGTCTTTCTGCTGGTCAGAAGCGGCTCGCCGCAAGTGGTGCCGAAACCCGGGAACTTCGCACCCCGCATGGGAGACCGATTCAGAACTCGACACACGGAGTGGACCGTTGGTGAGTAGTCCAGGTATGTTTTTTTCACTTTAATAAGTTGTTTGTTTAGAAAAGTGAAAATATAGGGACTACAGTAGATAGGCCTAAGACTCCTAGGAAAAGGAGAGAAAAACAAACAGAAAAATCGGATCCAAGAGAAAAACAAACAGAAAAATCGGATGCAACGCCAGGATTGTATCCACTTTTAGATGAATTTAAAGCGCTTTATTTGTCTCAGGATGAGTTGAATCCCAAGGAGGAGGCGGATCTGGAAGCTATGCTGGATTTAATTATAGAAGGAAAGGTATTTTCCGGTCTGGTTGATACTGGGGCTGATCGCAATATTATTACTGCCACCTACTGGCCAAAATCCTGGCCTTTACAGACCTCCTCTCAGACCTTACAGGGTTTAGGATATGCCAAAGCACCCCAAATTAGCTCAAAAACACTGACTTGGCATTTTGAAAATCAGAGGGGGAAATTTCAACCCTTTGTGGTTGAAGGATTGCCACTTAATCTATGGGGAAGGGATGTGCAAAGCCAGATGAAATTAAAACTTACTAATGATTATTCCGAGACTGCACAGCAAATGCTGCTTAGGTCTGGTTTTATACCAGGCAGAGGGATAAAGAAAAATTTACAAGGTATTGCTACTCCTATAGAAGCTCAGGGAAACCCCAATCGCAGGGGGCTGGGTTTTTCTCAGGGGTCACTGAGTTTATGATTCCTATTACATGGAAGACCACGATGCCCGTGTGGATTCCTCAGTGGCCGTTGTCTAAGGAGAAATTGGAAGCAGCGTCGCAACTTGTGGAAGAACAATTACAATTGGGACACTTGGAACCCTCTCAATCACCCTGGAATACTCCTATTTTTGTTATTAAGAAAAAATCAGGGAAGTGGCGCTTGCTCCATTATTTAAGAGCAATAAATCAACAAATGCAAGTTATGGGACCCATACAGCGCGGTCTACCGGCCTTGACAGCCATCCCGCAAGGGTGGCCTGTTATAGCTGTTGATATAAAAGATTGTTTTTTCTCTATCCCATTGAATAAGAAAGACAAAAAGAAGTTTGCCTTTACATTACCCTCAATTAATCATGAAAGACCTGATAAAAGGTATCAATGGGTCGTGCTTCCTCAGGGTATGGCCAATAGCCCCACCATGTGCCAGCTTTATGTTGACACTGCCTTACAGCCAGTACGGGAGAAGTTCCCGGATGTTAAAATCATTCATTACATGGATGATGTTTTGCTGTCAGCCCCTAGCATGACACTGCTTGAACAGGTTTTAGGAGATTTATCAATGAATTTGGAGACTAGAGGTTTATATTTGGCCCCTGAAAAAATTCAAAAGGGAGATTCTATTAGTTTTTTGGGAGCCGTTATAAATAAGACCACAATAATACCTCAGAAAATTGAAATTAGAACTAATCATTTAACAACTTTGAATGATTTTCAGAAATTGCTTGGGGATATTAATTGGCTTCGACCGTATTTGAGTCTGACTCGCTTTGAACTACAGCCTTTGTTTGCTGTATTGGAAGGTAATCCTGATCTTAATTCCCCGCGTCAGATGACCCCCGAGGCCCAAACAACTCTTCAGAAGGTGGAACAGGCTCTTATGAAAGCACAATTACAGCGTTATAACAATGCCTTGTCTATTTGGATGTGTGTTCTTCCAACCTTAGGATTTCCAACAGGTGTTCTTTGGCAAGATGGGCCTTTGCTTTGGATTCATACCAAGTCTCTGGGGATGAAGACGCTGTCTCACTATCCATCTATGGTTGCTGAGGTTGCCTTCTTGGGTATTAAACAATGTGTTTCCGCCTTTGCAATGTTGCCGGAAAAACTTGTAGTTCCCTATACTAAAGATCAAATAGAAATATTAACTGCCACTACCTCTGAGTGGTCTATACTTATGTATACCTTTTCTGGAATTATTGATAACCACTTGCCCAAGAGTGAAATTTTGAAATTCGTTATCCAGCAACCTGTCATTTTTCCAAGGGTCACTGTAGAGCGACCACTAAATGATGCCCTGACCATTTATACGGACGGATCAAAATCCGGAAAAGGAGCTTATATGGTTCAGGGTCAGCATCCTGTCGTTATAGACTATCGACCTGATGCTCCTCAAGTGGTGGAATGTCATGTGGTTTTGGAAGTTTTTCAACGATTTCAAGAACCTTTTAATTTGATCTCTGATTCATTGTACGTGGTTAATGCAGTGAAACATCTTGCAGTGACCCCCCATATTCGCTCATCCAACACAGTGGCATCCTTGTTGGCCGGGATAAGGTTTCAGATATTGCGCCGCCAACACCCCTTTTATGTTACCCATATACGGGCTCATTCCCTGTTGCCTGGTCCAATGGCAAAAGCCAATGAACAAGTTGATATGGCAACGCGTGTTTTCTTATCCTTGGATCAAAAGCAGCAAGCACAAGAATTTCATGAGCTATATCATGTATCATCTGCAGTGTTGAGAAAGAAGTTTTTCATTACTAGAGCCGAGGCCAGACATATTGTTAAGTCTTGTTCCACTTGTGCCCAATTTTTGCCGGCCCAAAAGACTGGTGTGAATCCCAGAGGTTTGTCCCCAAACGAGCTGTGGCAAATGGATGTCACTCATGTTCCCTCCTTTGGGAAGCTCCAGTATGTTCATGTGTCTGTGGATACCTATTCCAGGGTGGTACATGCTACCCCTCTCTCTGGAGAATGGGTTCAACATGTTATTACTCATTGCCTTGAAGCCTGGGCAGCCTGGGGCAAGCCTGCTACACTAAAGACAGATAACGGCCCAGCTTATAGTTCCAAGAGCTTTGCTCTCTTTTGTCAAAAAATGCAAATAGAACATGTTACGGGCCTGCCTTACAATCCACAAGGCCAAGGTATAATAGAGCGAACTAATCGCACACTTAAAGAATTGCTTTTAAAACAAAAAGGGGGAATAGCGGAGAATTGCACCCCGAAGCAGAAATTGTCGCTTGCCTTATTTACTCTTAATTTTTTAAATTTACATGATGAGAAAGAAACTTCTGCTGAAAGCCATACTATACATGAACAAAAGGAACATGGTATAGTGATGTGGAAAGATGTATTGACCAATCGATGGAAAGGCCCGGATCGCGTTGTTGCGCGGTCCAGGGGATCTCTTTGTGTTTTTCCGCAGGATCAAGATCCAATTTGGGTCCCAACAAGATTAACAAGAGTCGTGGAAGAGGATCCCAAGGGCGATGCAGGGCGCTCAAGGGATGATGCTGAGCTGGATGGTGTTGATGAGCCTTTCCCTACTCAAGGCGGAGGACAAGATGCCCTGAACCGGAGCAGGGAGATTGGCACTTTCCTGGGAGGAAATTGGTCCCGAGAGGCTGAATTGATGCTGTTAAACCAGAAGATACAGATTAAGACTTTAAATGCTACTAGGCTATACCCCGTTACGCTTGGGGACTTTACTACCTGGCTGTCCTCTACCTTTACTTTCTTTAAGGAGTGGGTCAATGTAGGGATGTTTGCAGTGTGTTGCATGGCGGGACTTGTGGTGTGCCTGTGGTTGATATGTCGTTTGCGAACTCGGACAAAGCGAGATAAGATGTTGTTCACGCAGGCATTGGTGGCCATTAGTCAAGGCGACTCCCCTGGCGCCTGGCTCTCCATCTTGAACGACCCGTAGTGATTGCCCTTGCACAAAAAGGTTTATGACCATTGCACTTTTGATGGGAATCACGAGGCAACATCAGCCCCTGCACTCCGCGGTCTGTATGGACATTGCACGACGGGGAGGGTGATGAGCCAGCTTCTCGAACTAGCTCTTGCTCAGCGAGCATCCCATGGGGTGAGCGTTTGTGCGGGCATTGTTCGAGTTCAGCTCCTGGGTCTAAGAAAACAAAAAGGGGGAGATGTGGGAAGCCGTTGTTCTGCCATGTCGCAGATAACACTTATCAGGGAGTAGCCCCAAGGCTATGTGCAAGGCTATGTGCCAGGCTATGTGCCACACATGCGCCACGACGAGCCAATATGCTAATGAAGGATCAGAATTGCAACCAATAAATTGTGAACAGCACATATCTTGTTGAGTTAACCAGCCAACCACAGGTTGAGTTAACCAGCCAACCACAGGTTGAGTTAACCAGCCAACCACAGGTTGCCACAGGTTATAGTGCATTATAAAAAGCCAGTGGGAACAAAGCTCGGGGTCTTCCTTCCATCTGTCTATAACCAAGCTGCACTCCAATAAAGTGTGATACGAGAAGAATCTAGCGTGTGGTGACTCGTCTTTCTGCTGGTCAGAAGCGGCTCGCCGCACCGCTACGGGCCTGATGACACAGATTTCATTGCTCAGTGATATTGCATTGTACGTACGTGCCACAACTTCTTTATCCATTTTTTGCTTTCTGGGATATTTACCTGATACTGTAGACGAGCTTTTGTGAACACAGCCGTCCCAAATATTGGGGTGGCTGTCTGTTTTTGATTTTAATTTCCGTAAGCTATAGGACCATAAGTGGAAATGCCATAGGCTGTGTTGCTTTGTTTCTTACGCGTTTCAGGAAACACCATACACTTCTCCAGGGTGGCTGCTGGCAATTTACATCCTGCCAATCAGCATAACAAGGCTCCCTGTTCTCCATATCCTGTCCTACCTTTCTGGATTTTACACTTTTTTCAGATGGCCCTCTTGCCCGGGGGGCAGTGAGACTTCATTGTAGTGCAGATTTCCTTACAGGCTTGCTTGGTTGGCCAAAAAGGGCGTATGCGTTTTTTCCTGAATATATTCAGGAAAAAACGCATACGCCCTTTTTGGCCAAGTGCATCATTGTCGACGTTGTGCCTATTTTCCTATGCTTTCAGGGCAGTTCCAGTCTACCCCCTGCAATCGTTTTCCTGAAATTCTTCCCCGCTTTCAAGTCCCCTTCGCAGGCTTACTTCAATATACTTTTGGAAGATAGCTGTCATTTATAACTCTGCAGGTTTGTGAATTACAGTGCCCCTGAGCTCCTTTCTTCAACTCGCTTTCTTGTGAGCTGGGCACAAAACCGCAGGATTGCTTCAGGTCCTAAACTGTTTCCAGCAGGGCACACTGAGCCTTTGTTTAATTCCTCTTCCTGGTAGGCAATGAGCGTTACATTTGCCCGTGCAGACACCTACAGCTAGTCTCTCATTGGTTCTCCCTATTCCTGTTCATCTTGCACAGAAATTGCATGCTGTGCCAAAGAGGAGGTTAAAGGCACTGACTCTCCAAGCGGGGAGAGTGTTAGTAAAGCATCTGGAATGGTGAACCGGAGGACCAGGATACGAAAACTGAGATGCATTTTAAATCGTTTCCCAATCACACGGTGGACGATACGCTGGGTTTCCCATGCATGTTTTAGCTGGAGGAAGAATCACTTGAACCTGGAGAGTTGGGACCCATGGAATGGGTACCATGCAGTATGACTTCAAAGGGTGTGCATTTGCTCACCGAAACTCACCAATGCTATCAGCCTGAAGTGTCCAGCCTTATGTCTCAACCAGCTCTGGGTGTAGATGTGGTCAATCCCGGTTGCATCACATGCCCTGAGTGAATTATTTAAGAATTGCTCTCTATTTCACTGTCTTTGTGTTTTGTTTTCGAAATTTATTTTGATAATGGGATTTATCAGATTTTCACTGCTGCGTTTCGGCCGCAGTACACACGTTTGATTCTCTTACCTAGACATATATATCCATGGGTTTTAAGATTCTTCCTAGTCAGGTATATTCCTAGTCGTTGAATATGTGGTGTTGGGTCCATTTCGTTGAGCAAGGAGTAGGTCTTGTCTATTACATATTTGGCTTATGGAAAGTTATCTGTGCTAATTTCAGTCTCTGGTTTTATGCAGCTCCCCAAGGCACCTTTCCCCATAAGCAAGCACTAGTTGGTTTTCTAAATTTGAGACCCTGTTCTGTTTTGTAATTCAGTTCATGTGTAGTCAAGTTTACATTCCGTGTATTAGTGATATCTTATGATGTTTCTTTTTCTGTGCGACGTAGTTCACGTAGAATCACCGTGCCTGCATCCACTAACTATGCCGCTACGGGCCTGATGACACAGATTTCAATGCTGAGTGATATTGCATTGTACGTACGTGCCACAACTTCTTTATCCATTTTTTGCTTTCTGGGATATTTACCTGATACTGTAGACGAGCTTCTTGTGAACACAGCCGTCCCAAATATTGGGGTGGCTGTCTGTTTTTGATTTTAATTTCCGTAAGCTATAGGACCATAAGTGGAAGTGCCATAGGCTGTGTTGGTTTGTTTCTTACGTGTTTCAGGAAACACCATACACTTCTCCAGGGTGGCTGCTGGCAATTTACATCCTGCCAATCAGCATAACAAGGCTCCCTGTTCTCCATATCCTGTCCTACCTTTCTGGATTTTACACTTTTTTCAGATTGCCCTTTTGCCCGGCGGGCACTCAGACATCATTGTAGTGCAGATTTCTTTAAAGGCTTGCTTGGTTGGCCAAAAAGGGCGTATGCGATTTTTCCAGAATATATTCAGGAAAAAACGCATACACCCTTTTTGGCCAAGTGCATCATTTTCGACGTTGTGCCTCTTTTCCTATGCTTTCAGGGCAATTCCAGTCTACCCCCTGCAATCGTTTTCCTGAAATTCTGCCCCGCTTTCAAGTCCCCTTCGCAGGCTTACTTCAATATATTTTTGGAGGATAGCTGTCATTTATAACTCTGCAGGTTTGTGAATTACAGTGCCCCTGAGCTCCTTTCTTCAACTCGCTTTCTTGTGAGCTGGGCACAAAACCGCAGGATTGCTTCAGGCCCTAATCTGTTATCAGCAGGGCATGCTGAGCCTTTGTTTAATTCCTCTTCCTGGTGGGAAATGAGCGTTATATTTGCCCGTGCAGACACCTACAGCTAGTCTCTCATTGGTTCTCCCTATTCCTGTTCATCTTGCACAGAAATTGCAAGCTGTGCCAAACAGGAGGTTAAAGGCACTGACTCTCCAAGCGGGGAGAGTGTTAGTAAAGCATCTGGAATGGTGAAGCCGAGGACCAGGATACGAAAACTGAGATGCATTTTAAATCGTTTCCCAATCACACGGTGGACCATACTCTGGGTTTCCCATGCATGTTTTAGCTGGAGGAAGAATGCCTTGAACCTGGAGAGTTGGGACCCATGGAATGGATACCATGCAGTATGACTTCAAAGGGTCTGCATTTGCTCACCGAAACTCACCAATGCTATCAGCCTGAAGTGTCCAGCCTTATGTCTCAACCAGCTCTGGGTGTAGATGTGGTCAATCCCGGTTGCATCACATGCCCTGAGTGAATTATTTAAGAATTGCTCTCTATTTCACTGTCTTTGTGTTTTGTTTTCGAAATTTATTTTGATAATGGGATTTATCGGATTTTCACTGCTGCGTTTCGGCCGCTGTACACACGCTTGATTCTCTTACAGAGACATATATATCCATGGGTTTTAAGATTCTTCCTAGTCAGGTATATTCCTAGGCGTTGAATATGTGGTGTTGGGTCCATTTCGTTGAGCAAGGAGTAGGTCTTGTCTATTACATATTTGGCTTATGGAAAGTTATCTGTGCTAATTTCAGTCTCTGGTTTTATGAAGCACCCCAACGCACCTTTCCCCATAAGCAAGCACTAGTTGGTTTTCTAAATTTGAGACCCTGTTCTGTTTTGTAATTCAGTTCATGTGTAGTCAAGTTTACATTCCGTGTATTAGTGATATCTTATGATGTTTCTTTTTCTGTGTGACGTAGTTCACGTAGAATCACCGTACCTGCATCCACTCACTATGCCGCTACGGGCCTGATGACACAGATTTCATTGCTGCGTGATATTGCATTGTACGTACGTGCCACAACTTCTTTATCCATTTTTTGCTTTCTGGGATATTTACCTGATACTGTAGACGAGCTTCTTGTGAACCCAGCCGTCCCAAATACTGGGGTGGCTGTCTGTTTTTGATTTTAATTTCCGTAAGCTATAGGACCATAAGTGGAAGTGCCATAGGCTGTGTTGCTTTGTTTCTTACGTGTTTCAGGAAACACCATACACTTCTCCAGGGTGGCTGCTGGCAATTTACATCCTGCCAATCAGCATAACAAGGCTCCCTGTTCTCCATATCTTGTCCTACCTTTCTGGATTTTACACTTTTTTCAGATTGCCCTTTTGCCCGGCGGTCAGTCAGACATCATTGTAGTGCAGATTTCCTTTACAGGCTTGCTTGGTTGGCCAAAAAGTGCGTATGCTTTTTTTTCTGAATATATTCAGGAAAAAACGCATATGCCCTTTTTGGCCAAGTGCATCATTTTCGACGTTGTGCCTCTTTTCCTATGCTTTCAGGGAAATTCCAGTCTACCCCCTGCAATCGTTTTCCTGAAATTCTGCCCCGCATTCAAGTCCCCTTCGCAGGCATACTTCAATATATTTTTGGAGGATAGCTGTCATTTATAACTCTGCAGGTTTGTGAATTACTGTGCCCCTGAGCTCCTTTCTTCAACTCGCTTTCTTGTGAGCTGGGCACAAAACCGCAGGATTGCTTCAGGCCCTAATCTGTTTTCAGCAGGGCACGCTGAGCCTTTGTTTAATTCCTCTTCCTGGTGGGAAATGAGCGTTACATTTGCCCGTGCAGACACCTACAGCTAGTCTCTCATTGGTTCTCCCTATTCCTGTTCATCTTGCACAGAAATTGCAAGCTGTGCCAAACAGGAGGTTAAAGGCACTGACTCTCCAAGCGGGGTGAGTGTTAGTAAAGCATCTGGAATGGTGAAGCCGAGGACCAGGATACGAAAACTGAGATGCATTTTAAATCGTTTCCCAATCACACGGTGGACCATAATGTGGGTTTCCCATGCATGTTTTAGCTGGAGGAAGAATCCCTTGAACCTGGAGAGTTGGGACCCATGGAATGAGTACCATGCAGTATGACTTCAAAGGGTCTGCATTTGCTCACCGAAACTCACCAATGCTATCAGCCTGAAGTGTCCAGCCTTATGTCTCAACCAGCTCTGGGTGTAGATGTGGTCAATCCCGGTTGCATCACATGCCCTGAGTGAATTATTTGAGAATTGCTCTCTATTTCACTGTCTTTGTGTTTTGTTTTCGAAATTTATTTTGATAATGGGATTTATCGGATTTTCACTGCTGCGTTTCGGCCGCTGTACACACGCTTGATTCTCTTACGGAGACATATATATCCATGGGTTTTAAGATTCTTCCTAGTCAGGTATATTCCTAGGCGTTGAATATGTGGTGTTGAGTCCATTTCGTTGAGCAAGGAGTAGGTCTTGTCTATTACATATTTGGCTTATGGAATGTTATCTGGGCTAATTTCAGTCTCTGGTTTTATGCAGCACCCCAACGCACCTTTCCCCATAAGCAAGCACGAGTTGGTTTTCTAAATTTGAGACCCTGTTTTGTTTTGTAATTCAGTTCATGTGTAGTCAAGTTTACATTCCGTGTATTAGTGATATCTTATGATGTTTCTTTTTCTGTGTGACGTAGTTCACGTAGAATCACCGTACCTGCATCCACTCACTATGCCGCTACGGGCCTGATGACACAGATTTCATTGCTGAGTGATATTGTATTGCACGTACGTGCCACAATTTCTCTATCCATTTTTTGCTTTCTGGGATATTTACCTGGTACTGTAGACGAGCTTCTTTGGAACACAGCCGTCCCAAATTTTGGGGTGGCTCTCTGTTTTTGATTTTAATTTCCCTAAACAATAGGACCATAAGTGCAATTGCCATAGGCTGTGTTGCTTTATTTCTTACGTGTTTCAGGAAACACCATACACTTCTCCAGGGTGGCTGTTGGCAATTTACATCCTGCCAATCAGCATAACAAGGCTCCCTCTTCTCCATATCCTGTCCTACCTTTCTAGATTTTACACTTTTTTCAGATGGCCCTCTTGCCTGGGGGGCAGTGAGACTTCATTGTAGTGCAGATTTCCTTTACAGGCTTGCTTGGTTGGCCAAAAAGGGCGTATGCGTTTTTTCCTGAATATATTCAGGAAAAAACGCATACGCCCTTTTTGGCCAAGTGCATCATTGTCGACGTTGTGCCTATTTTCCTATGCTTTCAGGGCAATTCCAGTCTACCGCCTGCAATCGTTTTCCTGAAATTCTGCCCCGCTTTCAAGTCCCCTTCGCAGGCTT
Source organism: Phocoena phocoena (assembly GCF_963924675.1). NCBI lineage: Eukaryota > Metazoa > Chordata > Mammalia > Artiodactyla > Phocoenidae > Phocoena > Phocoena phocoena. The sequence goes on from NW_027077518.1 coordinate 472,153, forward strand.
ACTTCAATATACTTTTGGAAGATAGCTGTCATTTATAACTCTGCAGGGTTGTGAATTACAGTGCCCCTGAGCTCCTTTCTTCAACTCGCTTTCTTGTGAGCTGGGCACAAAACCGCAGGATTGCTTCAGGTCCTAATCTGTTTCCAGCAGGGCACACTGAGCCTTTGTTTAATTCCTCTTCCTGGTGGGCAATGCGCGTTACATTTGCCCGGGCAGACACCTAAAGCTAGTCTCTCATTGGTTCTCCCTATTCCTGTTCATCTTTCACAGAAATTGCAAGCTGTGCCAAAGAGGAGGTTAAAGGCACTGACTCTCCAAGCGGGGAGAGTGTTAGAAAAGCATCTGGAATGGTGAACCGGAGGACCAGGATACGAAAACTGAGATGCATTTTAAATCGTTTCCCAATCACACGGTGGAAGATACTCTGGGTTTCCCATGCATGTTTTAGCTGGAGGAAGAATCCCTTGAACCTGGAGAGTTGGGAACCATGGAATGGGTACCATGCAGTATGACTTCAAAGGGTCTGCATTTGCTCACCGAAACTCACCAATGCTATCAGCCTGAAGTGTCCAGCCTTATGTCTCAAACAGCTCTGGGTGTAGATGTGGTCAATCCCGGTTGCATCACATGCCCTGAGTGAATTATTTAAGAATTGCTCTCTATTTCACTGTCTTTGTGTTTTGTTTTCGAAATTTATTTTGATAATGGGATTTATCGGATTTTCACTGCTGCGTTTCGGCCGCTGTACACACGCTTGATTCTCTTACGGAGACATATATATCTATGGGTTTTAAGATTCTTCCTAGTCAGGTATATTCCTAGGCGTTGAATATGTGGTGTTGGGTCCATTTCGTTGAGCAAGGAGTAGGTCTTGTCTATTACATATTTGGCTTATGGAAAGTTATCTGTGCTAATTTCAGTCTCTGGTTTTATGCAGCACCCCAAGGCACCTTTCCCCATAAGCAAGCACTAGTTGGTTTTCTAAATTTGAGACCCTGTTCTGTTTTGTAATTCAGTTCATGTGTAGTCAAGTTTACCTTCCGTGTATTAGTGATATCTTATGATGTTTCTTTTTCTGTGTGACGTAGTTCACGTAGAATCACCGTACCTGCATCCACTCACTATGCCGCTACGGGCCTGATGACACAGATTTCATTGCTGAGTGATATTGCATTGCACGTACGTGCCACAACTTCTTTATCCATTTTTTGCTTTCTGGGATATTTACCTGATACTGTAGACGAGCTTCTTGTGAACACAGCCGTCCCAAATATTGGGGTGGCTGTCTGTTTTTGATTTTAATTTCCGTAAGCTATAGGACCATAAGTGGAAGTGCCATAGGCTGTGTTGCTTTGTTTCTTACCTGTTGCAGGAAACACCTTACACTTCTCCATGGTGGCTGTTGGCAATTTACATCCTGCCAATCAGCATAACAAGGCACCCTGTTCTCCATATCCTGTCCTACCTTTCTGGATTTTACACTTTTTCCAGATGGCCCTTTTGCCCGGGGGGCAGTGAGACTTCATTGTAGTGCAGATTTCCTTTACAGGCTTGCTTGGTTGGCCAAAAAGTGCGTATGCGTTTTTTCCTGAATATATTCAGGAAAAAACGCATACGCCCTTTTTGGCCAAGTGCATCATTGTCGACGTTCTGCCTCTTTTCCTATGCTTTCAGGGCAATTCCAGTCTACCCCCTGCAATCGTTTTCTGAAATTCTTCCCCCGTTTCAAGTCCCCTTCGCAGGCTTACTTCAATATATTTTTGGAGGATAGCTGTCATTCATAACTCTGCAGGTTTGTGAATTACAGTGCCCCTGAGCTCCTTTCTTCAACTCGCTTTCTTGTGAGCTGGGCACAAAACCGCAGGATTGCTTCAGGCACTAATCTGTTTCCAGCAGGGCACACTGAGCCTTTGTTTAATTCCTCTTCCTGGTGGGCAATGTGTGTTACATTTGCCCGTGCAGACACCTACAGCTAGTCTCTCATTGGTTCTCCTTATTCCTGTTCATCTTGCACAGAAATTGCAAGCTGTGCTAAACAGGAGGTTAAATGCACTGACTCTCCAAGCGGGGATAGTGTTAGTAAAGCGTCTGGAATGGTGAACCCGAGGCCCAGGATACGAAAACTGAGATGCATTTTTAATCATTTCCCAATCACACGGTGGACGATACTCTGGGTTTCCCATGCATGTTTTAGCTGGAGGAAGGATCCCGTGAACCTGGAGTGTTGGGACCCATGGAATGAGTACCATGCAGTATGACTTCAAAGGGTCTGCATTTACTCACCGAACCTCACCAATGCTATCAGCCTGAAGTGTCCAGCCTTATGTCTCAACCAGCTCTGGGTGTAGATGTGGTCAATCCCGGTTGCATCACATGCCCTGAGTGAATTATTTAAGAATTACTCTCTATTTCACTGTCTTTGTGTTTTATTTTTGAAATTTATTTTGATAATGGGATTTATCGGATTTTCACTGCTGCGTTTCGGCCGCTGTACACACGCTTGATTCTCTTACGGAGACATATATATCCATGGGTTTTAAGATTCTTCCTAGGCAGGTATATTCCTAGGCGTTGAATATGTGGTGTTGGGTCCATTTCGTTGAGCAAGTAGTAGGTCTTGTCTATTACATATTTGGCTTATCGAAAGTTATCTGTGCTAATTTCAGTCTCTGGTTTTATGCAGCACCCCAACACACCTTTCCCCATAAGCTAGCACTAGTTGGTTTTCTAAATTTGAGACCCTGTTCTGTTTTGTAATTCAGTTCATGTGTAGTCAAGTTTACATTCCGTGTATTAGTGATATCTTATGATGTTTCTTTTTCTGTGTGACGTAGTTCACGTAGAATCACCGTACCTGCATCCACTCACTATGCCGCTACGGGCCTGATGACACAGATTTCATTGCTTAGTGACATTGCATTGCACGTACGTGTCACAATTTCTTTATCCATTTTTTGCTTTCTGGGATATTTACCTGGTACTGTAGACGAGCTTCTTGGGAACACAGCCGTCCCAAACTTTGGGGTGGCTCTCTGTTTTTGATTTTCATTTCCCTAAGGAATAGGACCATAAGTGGAAGTGCCATAGGCTGTGTTGCTTTGCTTCTTACGTTTTTCAGGAAACACCATACACTTATCCAGGGTGGCTGCTGGCAATTTACATCCTGCCAATCAGCATAACAAGGCTCCCTGTTCTCCATATCCTGTCCTACCTTTCTGGATTTTACACTTTTTTCAGATGGCCCTCTTGCCCGGGGGGCAGTGAGACTTCATTTTAGTGCAGATTTCCTTTACAGGCTTGCTTGTTTGGCCAAAAAGGGCGTATGCGTTTTTTCCTGAATATATTCAGGAAAAAACGCATACGCCCTTTTTGGCCAAGTGCATCATTGTCGACATTCTGCCTCTTTTCCTATACTTTCAGGGCAATTCCAGTCTACCCCCTGCAATCGTTTTCCTGAAATTCTGCCCCGCTTTTAAGTCCCCTTCGCAGGCTTACTTCATTATACTTTTGGAAGATAGCTGTCATTTATAACTCTGCAGGTTTGTGAATTACAGTGCCCCTGAGCTCCTTTCTTCAACTCGCTTTCTTGTGAGCTGGGCTCAAAACCGCAGGATTGCTTCAGGCCCTAATCTGTTTCCAGCAGGGCACAATGAGCCTTTGTTTAATTCCTCTTCCTGGTGGGCAATGAGCGTTACATTTGCCCGTGCAGACACCTACAGCTAGTCTCTCATTGGTTCTCCCTATTCCTGTTCATCTTGCACAGAAATTGCAAGCTGTGCCACAGAGGAGGTTAAAGGCACTGACTCTCCAAGCGGGGAGAGTGTTAGTAAAGCATCTGGAATGGTGAACCCGAGGACCAGGATACGAAAACTGAGATGCATTTTAAATCGTTTCCCAATCACACGTGGACGATACTCTGGGTTTCCCATGCATGTTTTAGCTGGAGGAAGAATCCCTTGGACCTGGAGTGTTGGGACCCATTGAATGGGTACCATGCAGTATGACTTCAAAGGGTCTGCATTTGCTCACCGAAACTCACCAATGCTATCAGCCTGAAGTGTCCAGCCTTATGTCTCAACCAGCTCTGGGTGTAGATGTGGTCAATCCCGGTTGCATCACATGCCCTGAGTGAATTATTTAAGAATTGCTCTCTATTTCACTGTCTTTGTGTTTTTTTTTCGAAATTTATTTTGATAATGGGATTTATCGGATTTTCACTCCTGAGTTTTGGCCGCTGTACACACGATTGATTCTCTTACAGAGACATATATATCCATGGGTTTTAAGATTCTTCCTAGACAGGTATATTCCTAGGCGTTGAATATGTGGTGTTGGGTCCATTTCGTTGAGCAAGGAGTAGGTCTTGTCTATTACATATTTGGCTTATGGAAAGTTATCTGTGCTAATTTCAGTCTCTGGTTTTATGCAGCACCCCAAGGCACCTTTCCCCATAAGCAAGCACTAGTTGGTTTTCTAAATTTGAGACCCTGTTCTGTTTTGTAATTCAGTTCATGTGTACTCAAGTTTACATTACGTGTATTAGTGATATCTTATGATGTTTCTTTTTCTGTGTGACGTAGTTCACGTAGAATCACCGTACCTGCATCCACTCACTATGCCGCTACGGGCCTGATGACACAGATTTCATTGCTGAGTGATATTGCATTGTATGTACGTGCCACAACTTCTTTATCCATATTTTGCTTTCTGGGATATTTACCTGATACTGTAGACGAGCTTCTTGTGAACACAGCCGTCCCAAATATTGGGGTGGCTGTCTGTTTTTGATTTTAATTTCCATAAGCTATAGGACCATAAGTGGAAGTGCCATAGGCTGTGTTGCTTTGTTTCTTACGTGTTTCAGGAAACACCATACACTTCTCCAGGTTGGCTGCTGGCAATTTACATCCTGCCAATCAGCATAACAAGGCTCCCTGTTGTCCATATCCTGTCCTACCTTTCTGGATGTTACACTTTTTTCAGATGGCCCTTTTGCCCGGGGGGCAGTGAGACTTCATTGTAGTGCAGATTTCCTTTACAGGCTTGCTTGGTTGGCCAAAAAGAGCGTATGCGTTTTTTCCTGAATATATTCAGGAAAAAACGCATACGCCCTTTTTGGCCATGTGCATCATTGTCAACGTTCTGCCTCTTTTCCTATGCTTTCAGGGCAATTCCAGTCTACCCCCTGCAATCGTTTTCCTGAAATTCTGCCCCGCTTTCAAGTCCCCTTCGCAGGCTTACTTCAATATATTTTTGGAGGATAGCTGTCATTTATAACTCTGCAGGTTTGTGAATTACAGTGCCCCTGAGCTCCTTTCTTCAACTCGCTTTCTTGTGAGCTGGGCACAAAACCGCAGGATTGCTTCAGGCCCTAATCTGTTTTCAGCAGGGCACGCTGAGCCTTTGTTTAATTCCTCTTCCTGGTCGGCAATGAGCGTTACATTTGCCCGTGCAGACACCTACAGCTAGTCTCTCATTGGTTCTCCTTATTACTGTTCATCTTGCACAGAAATTGCAAGCTGTGCCACAGAGGAGGTTAAAGGCACTGACTCTCCAAGCGGGGAGAGTGTTAGTAAAGCATCTGGAATGGTGAACCCGAGGACCAGGATACGAAAACTGAGATGCATTTTAAATCATTTCCCAATCACACGGTGGACGATACTCTGGGTTTCCCATGCATGTTTTAGCTGGAGGAAGAATCCCTTGAACCTGGAGAGTTGGGACCCATGGAATGAGTACAATGCAGTATGACTTCAAAGGGTCTGCATTTGCTCACCGAAACTCACCAATGCTATCAGCCTGAAGTGTCCAGCCTTATGTCTCAACCAGCTCTGGGTGTAGATGTGGTCAATCCCGGTTGCATCACATGCCCTGAGTGAATTATTTAAGAATTGCTCTCTATTTCACTATCTTTGTGTTTTGTTTTCAAAATTTATTTTGATAATGGGATTTATCGGATTTTCACTGCTGCGTTTCGGCCGCTGTACACACGCTTGATTCTCTTACGGAGACATATATATCCATGGGTTTTAAGATTCTTCCTAGTCAGGTATATTCCTAGGCGTTGAATATGTGGTGTTGTGTCCATTTCGTTGAGCAAGGAGTAGGTCTTGTCTATTACATATTTGGCTTATGGAAAGTTATCTGTGCTAATTTCAGTCTCTGGTTTTATGCAGCACCCCAAGGCACCTTTTCCCATAAACAAGCACTAGTTGGTTTTCTAAATTTGAGACCCTGTTCTGTTTTGTAATTCAGTACATGTGTAGTCAAGTTTACATTCCGTGTATTAGTGATATCTTATGATGTTTCTTTTTCTGTGTGACGTAGTTCACGTAGAATCACCGTACCTGCATCCACTCACTATGCCGCTACGGACCTGATGACACAGATTTCATTGCTGAGTGATATTGCATTGCACGTACGTGCCACAACTTCTTTATCCATTTTTTGCTTTCTGGGATATTTACCTGGTACTGTAGACGAGCTTCTTGTGAACACAGCCGTCCCAAACATTGGGGTGGCTGTCTGTTTTTGATTTTAATTTCCGTAATCTTTGGGACCATAAGTGGAAGTGCCATAGGCTGTGTTGCTTTGTTTCTTACGTGTTTCAGGAAACACCATACACTTCTCCAGGGTGGCTGCTGGCAATTTACATCCTGCCAATCAGCATAACAAGGCTCCCTGTTCTCCATATCCTCTCCTACCTGTCTGGATGTTACACTTTTTTCAGATGGCCCTTTTGCCCGGGGGGCAGTGAGAATTCATTGTAGTGCAGATTTCCTTTACAGGCTTGCTTGGTTGGCCAAAAAGGGCGTATGCGTTTTTTCCTGAATATATTCAGGAAAAAACGCATACGCCCTTTTTGGCCAAGTGCATCATTGTCGACGTTGTGCCTCTTTTCCTATGCTTTCAGGGCAATTCCAGTCTACCCCCTGCAAACGTTTTCCTGAAATTCTGCCCCGCTTTCAAGTCCCCATCGCAGGCTTACTTCAATATATTTTTGGAGGATAGCTGTCATTTATAACTCTGCAGGTTTGTGAATTACAGTGCCCCTGAGCTCCTTTCTTCAACTCGCTTTCTTGTGAGCTGGGCACAAAACCGCAGAATTGCTTCAGGCCCTAATCTGTTTCCAGCAGGGCACACTGAGCCTTTGTTTAATTCCTCTTCCTGGTGGGCAATGAGTGTTACATTTGCCCGTGCAGACACCTACAGCTAGTCTCTCATTGGTTCTCCCTATTCCTGTTCATCTTGCACAGAAATTGCAAACTGTGCAAAACCGGAGGTTAAAGCACTGACTCTCCAAGTGGGGAGAGTGTTAGTAAAGCGTCTGGAATGGTGAACCCGAGGACCAGGATACGAAAACTGAGATCCATTTAAAATCATTTCCCAATCACACGGTGGACGATACTCTGGGTTTCCCATGCATGTTTTAGCTGGAGGAAGAATCCCTTGAACCTGGAGAGTTGGGACACATGGAATGGGTACCATGCAGTATGACTTCAAAGGGTCTGCATTTGCTCACCGAAACTCACCAATGCTGTCAGCCTGAAGTGTCCAGCCTTATGTCTCAACCAGCTCTTGGTGTAGATGTGGTCAATCCCGGTTGCATCACATGCCCTGAGTGAATTATTTAAGAATTGCTCTCTATTTCACTGTCTTTGTGTTTTGTTTTCGAAATTTATTTTGATAATGGTATTTATCGGATTTTCAATGCTGCGTTTCGGCCGCTGTACACACGCTTGATTCTCTTACGGAGACATATATATCCATGGGTTTTAAGATTCTTCCTAGTCAGGTATATTCCTAGGTGTTGAATATGTGGTGTTGGGTCCATTTCGTTGAGCAAGGAGTAGGTCTTGTCTATTACATATTTCGCTTATGGAAAGTTATCTGTGCTAATTTCAGTCTCTGGTTTTATGCAGCACCCCAACGCACCTTTACCCATAAGCAAGCACTAGTTGGTTTTCTAAATTTGAGACCCTGTTCTGTTTTGTAATTCAGTTCATGTGTAGTCACGTTTACATTCCGTGTATTAGTGTTATCTTATGATGTTTCTTTTTCTGTGTGACGTTGTTCACGTAGAATCACCGTACCTGCATGCACTCAATGTGCCGCTACGGGCCTGATGACACAGATTTCATTGCTGAGTTATATTGCATTGCACGTACGTGCCACAACTTCTTTATCCATTTTTTGCTTTCTGGGATATGTACCTGGTACTGTAGACGAGCTTCTTGGGAACACAGCCGTCCCAAACTTTGGGGTGGCTCTCTGTTTTTGATTTTAATTTCCATAAGCTATAGGACCATAAGTGGAAGTGCCATAGGCTGTGTTGCTTTGTTTCTTATATGTTTCAGGAAACACCATACACTTCTCCAGTATGGCTGTTGGCAATTTACATCCTGCCAATCAGCATAACAAGGCTCCCTGTTCTCCATATCCTCTCCTACCTGTCTGGATTTTACACTTTTTTCAGATGGCCCTTTTGCCCGGGGGGCAGTGAGACTTCATTGTAGTGCAGATTTCCTTTACAGGCTTGCTTGGTTGGCCACAAAGTGTGTATTCGTTTTTTCCTGAATATATTCAGGAAAAAACGCATACGCCCTTTTTGGCCAAGTGCATCATTGTCGACGTTGTGCCTCTTTTCCTATACTTTCAGGGCAATTCCAGTCTACCCCCTGCCATCGTTTTCCTGAAATACTGCTCCGCTTTCAAGTCCCCTTTGCAGGCTTACTTCAATATATTTTTGGAGGATAGCTGTCATTTATAACTCTGCAGGTTTGTGAATTACAGTGCCCCTGAGCTCCGTTCTTCAAATCGCTTTCTTGTGAGCTGGGCACAAAACCGCAGGATTGCTTCAGGCCCTAATCTGTTTCCAGCAGGGCACACTGAGCCTTTGTTTAATTCCTCTTCCTGGTGGGCAATGAGCATTACATTTGCCCGTGCAGACACCTACAGCTAGTCTCTCATTGGTTCTCCCTATTCCTGTTCATCTTGCACAGAAATTGCAAGCTGTGCCACAGAGGAGGTTAAAGGCACTGACTCTCCAAGCGGGGAGAGTGTTAGTAAAGCATCTGGAATGGTGAACCCGAGGACCAGGATACGAAAACTGAGATGCATTTTAAATCGTTGCCCAATCACACGGTGGACGATACTATGGGTTTCCCATGCATGTTTTAGCTGGAGGGAGAATGCCTTGAACCTGGAGAGTTGGGACCCATGGAATGAGTACCATGCAGTATGACTTCAAAGGGTCTGCATTTGCTCACCGAAACTCAACAATGCTATCAGCCTGAAGTGTCCAGCCTTATGTCTCAACCAGCTCTGGGTGTAGATGTGGTCAATCCCGGTTGCATCACATGCCCTGAGTGAATTATTTAAGAATTGCTCTCTATTTCACTGTCTTTGTGTTTTGTTTTCGAAATTTATTTTGATAATGGGATTTATCGGATTTTCACTGCTGCGTTTCGGCCGCTGTACACACGCTTGATTCTCTTACGGAGACATATATATCCATGGGTTTTAAGATTCTTCCTAGTCAGGTATATTCCTAGGCGTTGAATATGTGGTGTTGGGTCCATTTCGTTGAGCAAGGAGTAGGTCTTGTCTATTACATATTTGGCTTATGGAAAGTTATCTGTGCTAATTTCAGTCTCTGGTTTTATGCAGCACCCCAAGGCACCTTTTCCCATAAGCAAGCACTAGGTGGTTTTCTAAATTTGAGACCCTGTTCTGTTTTGTAATTCAGTTCATGTGTAGTCAAGTTTACATTCCGTGTATTAGTGATATCTTATGATGTTTCTTTTTCTGTGTGACGTAGTTCACGTAGAATCACCGTACCTGCATCCACTCACTATGCCGCTACGGGCCTGATGACACAAATTTCATTGCTGAGTGATATTGCATTGCACGTACGTGTCACAACTTCTTTATCCATTTTTTGCATTCTGGGATATTTACCTGGTACTGTAGACGAGCTTCTTGTGAACACAGCCGTCCCAAACATTGGGGTGGCTATCTGTTTTTGATTTTAATTTCCGTAATCTTTGGGATCATAAGTGGAAGTACCATAGGGTGTGTTGCTGTGTTTCTTACGTGTTTCAGGAAACACCATACACTTCTCCAGGGTGGCTGCTGGCAATTTACATCCTGCCAATCAGCATAACAAGGCTCCCTGTTCTCCATATCCTGGCCTACCTTTCTGGATTTTACACTTTTTTCAGATTGCCCTTTTGCCCGGGGGGCAGTGAGACTTCATTGTAGTGCAGATTTCCTTTACAGGCTTGCTTGGTTGGCCAAAAATGGCGTATGCGTTTTTTCCTGAATATATTCAGGAAAAAACGCATACTCCCTTTTTGGCCAAGTGCATCATTGTCGACGTTCTGCCTCTTTTCCTATGCTTTCAGGGCAATTCCAGTCTACCACCTGCAATCGTTTTCCTGAAATTCTGCCCTGCTTTCAAGACCCCTTCGCAGGCTTACTTCAATACACTTTTGGAAGATAGCTGTCATTTATAACTCTGTAGGTTTGTGAATTACAGTGCCCCTGAGCTCCTTTCTTCAACTCGCTTTCTTGTGAGCTGGGCACAAAACCCAGGATTGCTTCAGGCCCTAATCTGTTTCGGGCAGGGCATGCTGAGCCTTTGTTTAATTCCTCTTCCTGGTGGGCAATGAGCGTTACATGTGCCCGTGCAGACACCTACAGCTAGTCTCTCATTGGTTCTCCCTATTCCTGTTCATCTTGCACAGAAATTGCAAGCTGTGCCAAAGAGGAGGTTAAAGGCACTGACTCTCCAAGCGGGGAGAGTGTTAGTAAAGCGTCTGGAATGGTGAACCCGAGGACCAAGATACGAAAACTGAGATGCATTTTAAATCATTTCCCAATCACACGGTGGACGATACTCTGGGTTTCCCATGCATGTCTTAGCTGGAGGAAGAATCCCTTGAACCTGGAGTGTATGGACCCATGGAATGGGTACCATGCAGTATGACTTCAAAGGGTCTGCATTTGCTCACCGAAACTCAACAATGCTATCAGCCTGAAGTGTCCAGCCTTATGTCTCAACCAGCTCTGGGTGTAGATGTGGTCAATCCCGGTTGCATCACATGCCCTGAGTGAATTATTTAAGAATTGCTCTCTATTTCACTGTCTTTGTGTTTTGTTTTCAAAATTTATTTTGATAATGGGATTTATCGGATTTTCACTGCTGCGTTTCGGCCGCTGTACACACGCTTGATTCTCTTACGGAGACATATATATCCATGGGTTTTAAGATTCTTCCTAGTCAGGTATATTCCTAGGCGTTGAATATGTGGTGTTGGGTCCATTTCGTTGAGCAAGGAGTAGGTCTTGTCTATTACATATTTGGCTTATGGAAAGTTATCTGTGCTAATTTCAGTCTCTGGTTTTATGCAGCACCCCAAGGCACCTTTTCCCATAAGCAAGCACTAGGTGGTTTTCTAAATTTGAGACCCTGTTCTGTTTTGTAATTCAGTTCATGTGTAGTCAAGTTTACATTCCGTGTATTAGTGATATCTTATGATGTTTCTTTTTCTGTGTGACGTAGTTCACGTAGAATCACCGTACCTGCATCCACTCACTATGCCGCTACGGGCCTGATGACACAAATTTCATTGCTGAGTGATATTGCATTGCACGTACGTGTCACAACTTCTTTATCCATTTTTTGCATTCTGGGATATTTACCTGGTACTGTAGACGAGCTTCTTGTGAACACAGCCGTCCCAAACATTGGGGTGGCTATCTGTTTTTGATTTTAATTTCCGTAATCTTTGGGATCATAAGTGGAAGTACCATAGGGTGTGTTGCTGTGTTTCTTACGTGTTTCAGGAAACACCATACACTTCTCCAGGGTGGCTGCTGGCAATTTACATCCTGCCAATCAGCATAACAAGGCTCCCTGTTCTCCATATCCTGGCCTACCTTTCTGGATTTTACACTTTTTTCAGATTGCCCTTTTGCCCGGGGGGCAGTGAGACTTCATTGTAGTGCAGATTTCCTTTACAGGCTTGCTTGGTTGGCCAAAAATGGCGTATGCGTTTTTTCCTGAATATATTCAGGAAAAAACGCATACTCCCTTTTTGGCCAAGTGCATCATTGTCGACGTTCTGCCTCTTTTCCTATGCTTTCAGGGCAATTCCAGTCTACCACCTGCAATCGTTTTCCTGAAATTCTGCCCTGCTTTCAAGACCCCTTCGCAGGCTTACTTCAATACACTTTTGGAAGATAGCTGTCATTTATAACTCTGTAGGTTTGTGAATTACAGTGCCCCTGAGCTCCTTTCTTCAACTCGCTTTCTTGTGAGCTGGGCACAAAACCGCAGGATTGCTTCAGGCCCTAATCTGTTTCGGGCAGGGCATGCTGAGCCTTTGTTTAATTCCTCTTCCTGGTGGGCAATGAGCGTTACATGTGCCCGTGCAGACACCTACAGCTAGTCTCTCATTGGTTCTCCCTATTCCTGTTCATCTTGCACAGAAATTGCAAGCTGTGCCAAAGAGGAGGTTAAAGGCACTGACTCTCCAAGCGGGGAGAGTGTTAGTAAAGCGTCTGGAATGGTGAACCCGAGGACCAAGATACGAAAACTGAGATGCATTTTAAATCATTTCCCAATCACACGGTGGACGATACTCTGGGTTTCCCATGCATGTCTTAGCTGGAGGAAGAATCCCTTGAACCTGGAGTGTATGGACCCATGGAATGGGTACCATGCAGTATGACTTCAAAGGGTCTGCATTTGCTCACCGAAACTCACCAATGCTATCAGCCTGAAGTGTCTAGCCTTATGTCTCAACCAGCTCTTGGTGTAGATGTGTTAAATCCCGGTTGCATCACATGCCCTGAGTGAATTATTTAAGAATTGCTCTCTATTTCACTGTCTTTGTGTTTTGTTTTCGAAATTTATTTTGATAATGGGATTTATCGGATTTTCACTGCTGCGTTTCGGCCGCTGTACACACGCTTGATTCTCTTACGGAGACATATATATCCATGGGTTTTAGGATTCTTCTTAGTCAGGTATATTCCTAGGCGTTGAATATGTGGTGTTGGGTCCATTTCGTTGAGCAAGGAGTAGGTCTTGTCTATTACATATTTGGCTTATGGAAAGTTATCTGTGCTAATTTCTGTCTCTGCTTTTATGCAGCACCCCAATGCACCTTTCCCCATAAGCAAGCACTAGTTGGTTTTCTAAATTTGAGACCATGTTCTGTTTTGTAATTCAGTTCATGTGTAGTCAAGTTTACATTCCGTGTATTAGTGATATCTTATGATGTTTCTTTTTCTGTGTGACGTAGTTCACGTAGATTCACCGTATCTGCATCTACTGATTATGCCGCTACGGGCCTGATGACACAGATTTCATTGCTGAGTGATATTGCATTGTACGTACGTGCCACATCTTCTTTATCCATTTTTTGCTTTCTGGGATATTTACCTTATACTGTAGACGAGCTTCTTGTGAACACAGCCGTCCCAAATATTGGGGTGGCTCTCTGTTTTTGATTTTAATTTCCGTAAGCTATAGGACCATAAGTGGAAGTGCCATAGGCTGTGTTGCTTTGTTTCTTACGTGTTTCAGGAAACACCATACACTTCTCCAGGGTGGCTGCTGGCAATTTACATCCTGCCAATCAGCATAACAAGGCTCCCTGTTCTCCATATCCTGTCCTACCTTTCTGGATTTTACACTTTTTTCAGATGGCCCTTTTGCCCGGGGGGCAGTGAGACTTCATTGTAGTGCAGATTTCCTTTACAGGCTTGCTTGGTTGGCCAAAAAGTGCGTATGCGTTTTTTCCTGAATAAATTCAGGAAAAAACGCATACGCCCTTTTTGGCCAAGTGCATCATTGTCTACGTTCTGCCTCTTTTCCTATGCTTTCAGGGCAATTCCAGTTTACCCCCTGCAATCGTTTTCCTGAAATTCTGCCCCGCTTTCAAGTCCCCTTCGCAGGCTTACTTCAATATATTTTTGTAGGATAGCTGTCATTTATAACTCTGCAGGTTTGTGAATTACAGTGCCCCTGAGCTCCTTTCTTCAACTCGCTTTCTCGTGAACTGGACACAAAACCGCAGGATTGCTTCAGGCCCTAATCTGTTTCCGGCAGGGCACGCTGAGCCTTTGGTTAATTCCTCTTCCTGGTGGGCAATGAGCGTTACATTTGCCCATGCAGACACCTACAGCTAGTCTCACATTGGTTCTCCCTATTCCTGTTCATCTTGCACAGAAATTGCAAGCTGTGCCAAACAGGAGTTTAAAGGCACTGACTCTCCAAGCGGGGAGAGTGTTAGTAAAGCATCTGGAATGGTGAACCCGAGGACCAGGATACGAAAACTGAGATGCATTTTAAATCGTTTCCCAATCACACGGTGGACCATACTCTGGGTTTCCCATGCATGTTTTAGCTGGAGGAAGAATCCCTTGAACCTGGAGAGTTGGGACCCATGGAATGGGTACCATGCAGTATGACTTCAAAGGGTCTGCATTTGCTCACCGAAACTCAACAATGCTATCAGCCTGAAGTGTCCAGCCTTATGTCTCAACCAGCACTGGGTGCAGATGTCGTCAATCCCGGTTGCATCACATGCCCTGAGTGAATTATTTAAGAATTGCTCTCTATTTCACTGTCTTTGTGTTTTGTTTTCGAAATTTATTTGGATAATGGGATTTATCGGATTTTCAATGCTGCGTTTCGGCCACTGTACACACGCTTGATTCTCTTATGGAGACATATATATCCATGGGTTTTAAGATTCTTCCTAGTCAGGTATATTCCTAGGCATTGAATATGTGGTGTTGGGTCCATTTCGTTGAGCAAGGAGTAGGTCTTGTCTATTACATATTTGGCTTATGGAAAGTTATCTGAGCTAATTTCAGACTCTGATTTTATGCAGTACCCAAAGGCACCTTTCCCCATAAGCAAGCACTAGTTGGTTTTCTAAATTTGAGACCCTGTTCTGTTTTGTAATTCAGTTCATGTGTAGTCAAGTTTACATTCCGTGTATTAGTGATATCTTATGATGTTTCTTTTTCTGTGTGACGTAGTTCACGTAGAATCACCGTATCTGCATCCACTCACTATGCCGCAATGGGCCTGATGACACAGATTTCATTGCTGAGTGATATTGCATTGTACGTACGTGCCACAACTTCTTTATCCATTTTTTGCTTTCTGGGATATTTACCTGATACTGTAGACGAGCTTCTTGTGAACACAGCCGTCCCAAATATTGGGGTGGCTGTCTGTTTTTGATTTTAATTTCCGTAAGCTATAGGACCATAAGTGGAAGTGCCATAGGCTGTGTTGCTTTGTTTCTTACGTGTTTCAGGAAACACCATACACTTCTCCAGGGTGGCTGCTGGCAATTTACATCCTGCCAATCAGCATAACAAGGATCCCTGTTCTCCATATCCTGTCCTACCTTTCTGGATTTTACACTTTTTTCAGATGGCCCTTTGGCCCGGGGGGGCAGCGAGATTTCATTGTAGTGCAGATTTGCTTTACAGGCTTGCTTGGTTGGCCAAAAAGGGCATATGCGTTTTTTCCTGAATATATTCAGGAAAAAACGCATACGCCCTTTTTGGCCAAGTGCATCATTGTCGACGTTCTGCCTCTTTTCCTATGCTTTCAGGGCAATTCAGTCTACCCCCTGCAATCGTTTTCCTGAAATTCTGCCCCGCTTTCAAGTCCCCTTCGCAGGCTTACTTCAATATATTTTTGGAGGATAGCTGTCATTTATAACTCTGCAGGTTTGTGAATTACCGTGCCCCTGAGCTCCTTTCTTCAACTCGCTTTCTTGTGAGATGGGCACAAAACCGCAGGATTGCTTCAGGCCGTAATCTGTTTTCAGCAGGGCACGCTGAGCCTTTGTTTTAATTCCTCTTCCTGGTCGGCAATGAGCGTTACATTTGCCCGTGCAGACACCTACAGCTAGTCTCTCATTGGTTCTCCCTATTCCTGTTTATCTTGCACAGAAATTGCAAGCTGTGCAAACAGGAGGTTAAAGGCACTGACTCTCCAAGCGGGGAGAGTGTTAGTAAAGCATCTGGAATGGTGAACCCGAGGACCAGGATACGAAAACTGAGATGCATTTTAAATCGTTTCCCAATCACACGGTGGACGATACTCTGGGTTTCCCATGCATGTTTTAGCTGGAGGAAGAATCCCTTGAACCTGGAGAGTTGGGACCCATGGAATGGGTACCATGCAGTATGACTTCAAAGGGTCTGCATTTGCTCACCGAAACTCACCAATGCTATCAGCCTGAAGTGTCCAGCCTTATGTCTCAACCAGCTCTGGGTGTAGATGTGGTCAATCCCGGTTGCATCACATGCCCTGAGTGAATTATTTAAGAATTGCTCTCTATTTCACTGTCTTTGTGTTTTGTTTTGAAATTTATTTTGATAATGGGATTTATCGGATTTTCACTGCTGTGTTTCGGCCGCTGTACACACGCTTGATTCTCTTACGGAGACATATAAATCCATGGGTTTTAAGATTCTTCCTAGTCAGGTATATTAGTAGGCGTTGAATATGTGGTGTTGAGTCCATTTCGTTCAGCAAGGAGTAGGTCTTGTCTATTACATATTTGGCTTATGGAATGTTATCTGTGCTAATTTCTGTCTCTGGTTTTATGCAGCACCCCAACGCACCTTTCCCCATAAGCAAGCACTAGTTGGTTTTCTAAATTTGAGACCCTGTTCTGTTTTGTAATTCAGTTCATGTGCAGTCAAGTTTACATTCCGTGTATTAGTGATATCTTATGATATTTCTTTTTATGTGTGACGTAGTTCACGTAGAATCACCGTACCTGCATCCACTCACTATGCCGCTACGGGCCTGATGACACAGATTTCATTGCTGAGTGATATTGCATTGCACGTACGTGCCACAACTTCTTTATCCATTTTTTGCTTTCTGGGATATTTACCTGATACTGTAGACGAGCTTCTTGGGAACACAGCCGTCCCAAACTTTGGGGTGGCTGTCTGTTTTTGATTTTAATTTCCCTAAGCAATAGGACCATAAGTGCAATTGCCATAGGCTGTGTTGCTTTATTTCTTACGTGTTTCAGGAAACACCATACTCTTCTCCAGGGTGGCTGTTCACATTTTACATCCTGCCAATCAGCATAACAAGGCTCCCTGTTCTCCATATCCTGTCTTACCTTTCTGGATTTTACACTTTTTTCAGATGGCCCTTTTGCCCGGGGGGCAGTTAGACTTCATTGTAGTGCAGATTTCATTTACAGGCTTGCTTGGTTGGCCAAAAAGGGCGTATGCGTTTTTTCCTGAATAAATTCAGGAAAAAATGCATACGCACTTTTTGGCCAAGTGCACCATTTTCGACGTTCTGCCTCTTTTCCTATGCTTTCTGGGCAATTCCAGTCTACCCCCTGCAATCGTTTTCCTGAAATTCTGCCCCGCTTTCAAGTCCCCTTCGCAGGCTTACTTCAATATATTTTTGGAGGATAGCTGTCATTTATAACACTGCAGGTTTGTGAATTACAGTGCACCTGAGCTCCTTTCTTCAACTCGTTTTCTAGTGAGCTGGGCACAAAACCACAGGATTGCTTCAGGCCCTAATCTGTTTCCGGCAGGGCATGCTGAGCCTTTGGTTAATTCCTCTTCCTGCTGGGAAATGAGCCTTACATTTTCCCGTGCAGACACCTATAGCTAGTCTCTCATTGGTTCTCCCTATTCCTGTTCATCTTGCGCAGAAATTGCAAGCTGTGCCAAACAGGAGGTTAAAGGCACTGACTGTCCAAGCGGGGAGAGTGTTAGTAAACCGTCTGGAATGCTGAACCCGAGGACCAGGATACGAAAACTGAGATGCATTTTAAATCGTTTCCTAATCACACGGTGGACCATACTCGGCGTTTCCCACGCATGTTTTAGCTGAAGAAAGAATCCCTTGAACCTGGAGAGTTGGGACCCTTGGAATGGGTACCATGCAGTATGACTTCGAAGGATCTGCATTTGTTCACCGAAACTCACCAATGCTATCAGCCTGAAGTGTCCAGCCTTATGTCTCAACCAGCTCTGGGTGTAGATGTGGTAAATCCAGGTTGCATCACATGCCCTGTGTGAATTATGTAAGAATTGCTACCTATTTCACTGTCATTGTGTTTTGTTTTTGAAATTTATTTTAGTAATGGGATTTATCGGATTTTCACTGCTTCGTTTATGCCGCTGTACACGCGCTTGATTCTCTTACGGAGACGTATAAGTCCATGGGTTTTAAGATTCTTACTAATCCGGTATATTCTTAGGCATTGAATATGGCGTGTTGAGTCCATTTCGTTGAGCAAGGAGTAGGTCTTGACTATTACATATTTGGCTTATGGAATGGTATCTGTGCTAATTTCAATCTGTGGTTTTATGCAGCACCCCAACTCACCTTTCCCCTTAAGGAAGCATAAGTTGGTTTTCTTAATTTGAAACCCTCTTCTCTTTTGTAATTCAGTTCATGTGTAGCCATGTTAACATTCCATGTATTAGTGATATCTTTTGTCTTTTTCTTTTTGAATTATGTGACTTCGAATGATCACACGTAACTCCTCTGGAGTTGTTATAACTGGCCGTATTTCATTGATTTCCAGGCTGAGTAATATTCCACTCTACATAAGCACCACATCTCTGTCCGTTTTTTCTCTGCAGATACATTTAAGTTATATCCTAGTCGAGGATCTTTTAAACAGAGAGGTGGTAAACATTGGGGTGCCTGTGTCCTCTCGATTTTTGTTTTTCCCAAGATATACGTCCATGAGTGCAAGTGCCCTGTGCTCGGTAGCTCATTTTTTAGATGCTTTAGTAAACACAATAGACTTATCCAGAGTGACCGTTTGCAATATACATTTCCACTATAAGACTCACAGGGCTCCCTTTTCTCCTTGCCCTGTCCTGCATTTCTGGTGTTTACACTTTATGAGGACGGCTCTTCTGACAGATGCAAAGTGATATGTTTTGTAGTATTGATTTCCACTGCCCACCTGTTTGGTTGGCTAAAAAAGTGTATGCCCTTTTCTTGAATATATACAGAAAAAGACGCATACACCCTTTTTGGCCAACTGCAATGTTGGCAATGTTCAGCCCCTTTTCTTGTGCTTAATGGCGAGTCCTTTCTACCTCTTCCAATCCCTTTCCTGCCATTCTCCGTTGCTTACAAGTCCTTTTCTCTGACTTTCCTCAAGACATTTTTCAGTGATAGATATTTTCAACTCTGCAGTTTCGTGAATTTTAGTGCCCCTGAGTTCCATTTTCCAACTTGTGTTTATGGGAACTGGCCACAAAGCATCAGGATTCCTCAAGCCCTATTCTGTTTCCATGGGCAACCCTAGCCTTTGGTCAATTCGTCTTCCTGATTGGAAATTAGAGTGGCATGTGCCTGTCCGAACACCTAGGACTTGTCTCTCATTGTTCCTCCTCCTTCTGCTTCATCCTCTGGACAAATTCCAAACTGTATGCAACAGGATGTTGACAGTGCTGACATCTCCAAGTGGGGAGACTGTTAGTAAAGACGCTGGAGTGGTGAACCCTAGCACCAAGAGATGAGGAGATGAGATGCCTTTTCCAAACTTTTCCCGATCAGACGGTATACCATCCTCTGGGTGTGACAGGCATGTTTTAGGTGTAGGAAGGGTCCCATTCATGTGAGGAGAACACCAGGGGATTTTAAATATCAGTGTCTCTCCGCAACCCAAACTGGGGAATTTTTTAAGCTACGGCTACACATATGTTCATTAAGGGCCTTGGGAAGTAGGCAGAGTCCAAACTTTAGATGATTGAAGTCTTCAGGGTCAGAAGCACTCACCACTGTCTTCCCTTAGATTCCATTTTTACTGTCATTGATGGATGATGTCAATAAAAATATCTATTCTTTTTCAGATCATTTCCCCTTATAGGTTATTGCAAAATATTGAGTGTAGTTCCCTGTGCTATACAGTAGTTCCTTGCTGATGATTTCATACATAGCAGTGTGTATGTGTTAATCCCAAACTGTTAATTTATCCCTCCTCCTACCATTTCCCTTTGGTAATAATAAATTATAAGATTTTATGCTTCTCAGAAATGGGGGAGCTGAAAGAGAGGTATCATTTTAAATGCAAAAGCATTTAAAACAAGATTGAAGCTTTAACCAAGATTATTAGATGTACATCCTTGGAAAGAAATCACTTTGTTTCTCTAATATTGACCTGACAAAGAAGACAAACCTTTTCACTGAACTTGCTTATAAGAAAGTGATGGAAATATCAAATGGAAGTGTTAGAAACATCTTATTTTACCCGAGCCTTATACACTGTTCTATGTTAATTACAGTTTGGCTCACACATCTGTTCATTGAAGTTACAATGTTCTCAATTTCTGTTACTGATCCTCCAGAGTGGACGCCAACAAGTGTCCCCCTGCCCAGTGTCATTGGAGCCAATAGATCGAGACTGAGTTTGGTTCAAAAGCAAAGGAAACTTTATATTTTGATCAGAGAATGGAGAGGTGCTACCCTGTGGGCTGTGGGCTGGGCTGCTGTGTAGAGATCCTGTCAGAGTCACTGGGAGGGAGGGGGCTGAGCTCTCGAGGACCTGGTTGGCTGCAGCTCAGGCTCTATGTCACGGAGTCTGAACTGGGCCCCAGGAGCTGAAGTGTCATCGAGCCATTCTGCTCTAGGAAATCTGGTCTGAAGTGCTGGGTGTGGAACCTCTGTATGCGGGACACTAGGAGCACCTGAAATTAGACAAAGCACAAAGGATAAAAATGGTTAGACTTTATTTTATTGCCCAGATTCTATTTTTATCTCCCAGGCATTTTTAAGGGGCTTTGCCTGGGACAAACTTCTCTTCTGCCTTTTGTCCCTTTCCTCATTCTTGGAGTGCTGCGGGTGCAGACCCTTCTTCTGTAACTGCTGAGTGCTGAGTTAGGAGGCTTCATACCCGTGGGCGAGGGTCAGAACTTCTCCCCAGCAGCCTCCAGGTGACGTTGATTGTCCCCAGGCCTCCTGCCTCCCTGCTCGTCCACCTGAGCACCAGTATTGGAAGTGTTATAGATTCTAATGACCTTTAAGGGTCCAGAAAGGAGATGTGCAGTGGCGCTGTGAGGTCCAGTTTCACTCCGCCCCACATTTGTTCGGCCACCTTAGGCTGACCGTTTCTGCCAGCCTAGATGCTCTGACTGACCGTTTCTGCCAGCCTAGATGCTCTGACCAACAGTCTGCGCTTCCTTCCATTAGGCCCCTGAATTAACGTAAAAACAGCACCAGGTGTCAGGATCCTGCCCGCTCAGCTCCCAGACAGTCCAGGGTCAGTGGTGATGAAGGATCATGATGGTCACTGAGTCAAGAGCCTTTGGAAGTAAACAGGAGTCCAGCCGGTCTTATTGGCCACCATCATCAGGGTGTCTGTAGGCTTTTCTATGGTGACAGCATGATATACGGTTCCCCCGCCAAGATTATTAGCTCCCCTCTGGGTACAGTAAGTACTGCAAGCAGTAGTCTACTCTTTTGGGACACACTCTTGTTGTTTTATGAGAGAAACTCCAGGTCAAGTGATGGTCACACGGGTCGTCATGGTGCCCCGTTGTCCCCGGTTATTTCTCTGGAGGTTGGAGTTGGAGGGCCTCCTCAATCGAGGTCAGTGTGCCCACGGAGCAAACCCTGCAACTTCAGGGCATGGTTGGGGGTTAGGATCACCATGTGGGGTCTGTTTCCCTTAGAAGGGAGGTGGCCTTTTGGGCTGCTGATTTCCAGGTTTTCAGATACCACCAGTATCTTGGCCAGATGTGGCGGTGGGCCAAGCCCCTTGGTGACCATAGTTTATCCTACCTGGATGGCATTCTTGCATTGTTCCATTTCAAGTGGTCCCAGTTTTTGCACTAATACTCCAGTGGCGATTCACCTTTCACCAGGAATGTAAAGGTCAAAGGGTTTAGCTAAATTAGGGAGTTCCAGGGCAAGGGTCTGAATTGACTGCTCTTTCCATTCTTGAAAGGCCACTTCTGGATTCTATTCAAAAGGATCATCATCTTTTCCTTTCAGTGTTTCATATAGAGGCCCAGCTGGTAGACTGTAGTTAGGGATCCAGAGGCAGGAAACCCTGGCTTCCCCAGGAACCCCTAAGCTGTCTTCTAGTTTCAGAAACGGGTAAGGCTGTAAATTGTTTCTTCCCTTTCCTGGGATGGGCTTCTCCGACCTTCTGTGAGAATGAAGCCCAGGCAGGTCACCGTAGTCTGTGATACTTGAGCTTTTTCGTGGACAACTTCTATCCTTTATTGGCTTGGTAGTTCTGAGGCCTCCTTAGTAGGGCTGGCGATCAGAATGTCGTCTGAATATTGAAGGAGTGTTTCCTTTTCCAGAGGTAGAACTTTTAGGTCTTTAGCTGAGCTTTCCCCAAAGATGGTGTGGGAATTTTTGAACCCTTGGGGCAAGACAGCCTGGAAGTATTGTTTTAGTTGTATGTTGAGTCCTGTCACTCACAAGCCAAAATTTCTTGTGACTCTGGGACTAATGGAATACAAAAGAAGGCATCAGTGAAGACTAATACAGAATACCAAGTCCTGGTGGTTGGTAGAATGACCAGCAGGGTGTAGGATTTAGGAACTACTGGAGGTATATCCTCAGTGGCTTCACTGACTGTCCTGACATCCTTTACCAGGACTCCAGCAGCCCATGGTGCTCTCGAGGTCAGGCCAATCCCAGGATATGGAGCTCACCTGGGCAGGTACCCTACCCCCACCCCAGCCCACGGGGCTCTCGTGTTCAGGCCTTTCCCAGGATATGGGATTCCCTGGGCAGGTCCTCTGCAGTCCATGGGGCTCCCGTGGTCAGGCCCCTCCCAGGATACAGAGCTACCCTTGCAGGTACCTTGGCAGGGCTGGGCACACAGGAACCGTGCACATAGCCCTCATTGCAGAGCACTCCCAGCTCACCTGTCGCTCAGATCTGACACAGAGCACCTCAGAGCAGGACTTGAACTAACAAACAGCAGCTCTGACAGGTCTGTGACCCTGGGCATCACTCTGTGCGGCCTCCTCCACCTGGTCTTCCAGAGACTTCCACTGCACCCGGGGCACCAGGCCTCTGTCTCCAACCACCACCCACCCCTCCTCTCCCTGACTCCTGGGTTCCTCTCATTAGGAGAGGGTTTTCTTGAAGTTGTCTCCCACTCATGGGCCAGATAATATAATTAGAAAACAAGCCAGAGCTGCAGCCCCTTGTCTATCCTGACTCTCAGGAGCCCACACCTGTTCCTTGGACCTGGCCAATTCAGCAAGTTCCATTTTCAGCAACTGTGAGCCCCTGAGGGGTGATTATTGGCTGGCTTGGGAAGCCTGACCGTGCCGGCCAGCCCTCCCCAGGTGTGCCTGGGTTGAGATCAATATAAACACCGCTCCAGGCAGCAAGAGCCCCTGCAGCTGTGCCTGACGCCATTTTCTCTGCCCTGTCAGCAGTCTCGGGGCTGGGCTGGTGGGAGGGAGTGAGAGGCCACGGCTTTGTGGGTGTCCCAGTGTGAGTGGGGCTCTGCTGGACTTTCTGCAGCAGTTGCCAAGATGCTACCTGCTAAAGAAGAGGATGTGTCACCCACACCTGCTGCTGGAATTTCTCCCTGGGCACAGGTGAGGAAGGAAGAAAGCAGTGGGGGCCGGGACAGCAGGGGTATCTCAGGCAGGGAAATGGAGAGCTTCCAGAAGAGCACCCAGGGCCAGGACCATCCTGGCTGGCCTGCAGGCACCAAGTCGGCTGGCATGCTGTCCCTCATGTGGCTCCATGGCCCTTCCTCTAGGTTTTCAAGTCCTTGTACATATTCAGGTGTTTAGCCTTGGAAGGGTGGGAACATTTCAGCAGCAGCTGGCCTGGGGCTCGGCCCACGTTTACTCACAGATACCTCGGCACGGTCCCCCAGCTTTGCAGTGAGGACGCTTGTTGCGAGGAGCATGCTGGCTGAATGGGAGATGATTCCCCACCACTGACCAACTTCAGAATTGTTTGCAATTGGAGCAAGTGCCCTGAAACGGTTTTCCTCTTTGTAACTGGTGGGTTCTGTTCTTTTTTATCTTTTTTTCGTTTTTGGTTCAAGGTAGATTTTATTCCTCTTTTGTGTATTTACAGATATAAGCATGGAAATAATTTATTCATATAAATACATGTATGTGAAGGGAAGAATATTTTTTCTGTTTTACTTTTTTTAATTTTATTTTTGTATTTTGAATTTAATTTTATATTTTTATACAGCAGGTTGTTTTTGGTTATCTACTTTATACATATAAATGTATACATACCAATCCCAATATCTCAACTCCTCCCACCACCATCCCCAACAGCTTTCCCCCCTTGTTGTCCATACGTTTGTTGTATACATGTATTGCTCTATTTCTGCCTTGCAAAACGGTTCATCTGTACAATTTTTCTAGGTTCCACATATATGCATTAATATACAAGATTTGTTTTTCTCTTTCTGACTTACTTCACTCTGTATGACAGTCTCTAGATCCATCAACGTCTCTACAAATGTCCCAATTTCATTCCTTTTTATGGCTTAATAATATTCCATTTTATATATGTACCACATCTTTATGCATTCGTCTGTCTGTGGGCATTTAGGTTGCTTCCATTTCCTGGATAGTGTAAATAGTGATGCAATGAACATTGTGGTGAATGTCTCTTTTTGATTTATGGTTTTGTCTGGGTATATGCCCAGTAGAGGGATTGCTGTATCATATGGTAATTCTATTCTTAGTTTTATAAGAAACTCCATAATGTTCTCCACAGTGACTGTATCAATTTACGTTCCCAACAATAGTGGAAGAGGATTCCTTATCTCCACACCGTTTCCAGCATTTGTTGTTTGTAGATTTTCTGATGATGCCCATTCTAATAGGTGTGAGGTGATACACCATGGATGAGTCTATTTCGTTGAGCAAAGAGTAGGTCTTGTTTATTACGTATTTGGCTTATGGAATGGTATGTGTGCTAATTTCAATCTGTTTTTATACAGCAGCCCAACTCAACTTTCCCCTTAAGCAAGCATAAGGTTTTTATCTAACTATGAGACTCTGTTCGGTTTTGTAATTCAGTTTATGTGTAGCCAAGTTTACACTCCCTCTATTAGTGATATCTTATGATAATTATCTTTCTTTGTGTGACATATTTCTCTTAGAATCATCATAATTAAATCCACTCAATTTGCTGCTACAGGCCTGATGACATTGATTTCACTGCTGAGTGATATTCCGTTGTACGTAAGTAGCACAACTTCTTTATCCATTTTTTTCTTTCTGGGATATTTAATTTGTACTGGACTCGAGGTTCTTGTAAACACAGCAGCCCTAAATTTTGTGTTGGCTGTGTCTTGTTGATTTTAATTTTCCTAAGCTATAGGGCCAAAAGTGGAAGTGCCCTAGGCTCTGTAGCTTTGTTTTTTAGATGTTTCAGGATACACCATGAACATCTCCAGAGTGTCTGTTGGCAATTTACATCCCGCCCATCAGCATAACACGGCTCCCTGTTCTCCATGGCCTGTCCTGTGTTTCTGGTTTTTACACTTTATTCAGATGGCCTTTTTGACGAATGGGAAATGTGACTTCATTGTAGTGTGGATTTCCATTGCTGGAGTGCTTGGTTGGCCAAAATGTTCATATGCGTTTTTTCCTGAATATATTCAGGAAAAATGTATACGCACTTTTTGTCCATGTGCATCACTGTCAAAGATCTGCCGCTTTTCATATGCTTTAAATGCAATTCCAATCTACCTCTTGAAATATGATTCCTGCAATTCTGCCTCGTTTTCAAGTCCTCTTTGCAGACTTACTTCGATATATTTTTGCCAATAGCTGTCATTTATCTCTGCAGGTTTGTGAATTACAGTGCCCCTGAGCTCCTTTCTTAACTCGCTTCCTTGTAAGCTGGCCACAAAACTGCAGGTTTGCTTCAGGCCATAATCAGGGTCCGGCACGGCACTCTGAGCCTTTGGTTAATTCCTCTTCCTGGTGGGAAATTAGAGTTAAATGTGCCCCTCCAGATACCTGCCTCACTCCCAGCCACATGGTGATGTATGTCCTCAGGTTTGAGGCCATATGTGATGGGTTCCTCATCTTTTGATGATGTGGCCCCACTGGTGTGTGGACACTCCTGCCTGGTTCCCATCCCCTTGGTGATGTGGGCCCTCTGGTGAGACTCTGATCCTGGTTGGGTTCCTCACACATCCGTGAGGTGAGCCCTCTTCTCTGAGGTCACTCCTGCCTGGCTGGCACAACCCGCCTTGTTGACTTCGGCACCCTGGTGGCAGTTGGAGCCTGCTGGGAGCCTCCTTCCCGCGGTGATGAGGCCCTCTGGCGTCAGACCCTAATGGCGGGGTTCCCACATTTCTGATACGTGCTAAGTGGTACGAGGGCACTCCTGCCAGGTTCCCATCCTCATGAGCGTGTGGGCCTTCTGTTCTGCGGTCCTAACGGCTGGGTTGCTCACACTTTCATGATGTGGGCCCTCTGCTGTGAGGTCAATCCTGCCTGGCTGGCGCACGTCGCCTTGGCGACGTGGACCCTCTGGTGGCAGTTGGAGCGTGCTGGGGCCTCCTCCCCTCAGTGATGAGGGCCTTCTGGTGTCAGGCCCTAAGTGCTGGGCTCCACACATTTTCTGATGTGTGCCCAGTGGTGCGAGTCACTCCTGCCAGGTTCCCATCCCCATGGGCATGTGGGACTTCTGTTCTGTGGTCCCAACTGCTGGGTTGCTCACAGTTTCATGATGTGGGCCCTTTGCTGTGTGTTCACTCTGGCCTGTATCCCATAGTGTCAGTGCTCTGGGCCTCCAGCTTGGAGTTTCCAACTTCTCGATTCCTCACCTTTTTTATTCTATGGGCCCTCGGTTGTGCGTCTCCTCCTGCATGCCTCACTCCCAGCCCCTTCGTGATGTGTGTCCCCTTGTTTGAGGCCACATGTGCTGTGTTCCTCACCTTTCTATAATGTGGCCACACTGGTGTGAGGACACTCTTGCCTGGTTCCCATTCCCTTGGTGATGTTGGCCCCACTGCTGTTAGGACAGTCTTGCCTGGTTCCCATCACCTTGGTGATGTTGGCCCTCTGGTGAGAGTCTGATCCTGGTTAGGTTCCTCACCCTTCTGTGAGGTGGGCCCTCTGCTCTGAGGTCACTCCTGCCTGGCTGGCACACCCCGCCTTGGCAACGTCGGCCATATGGTGGCAGTTGGAGCCTGCTGGGAGCCTCCTCCCCTCGGTGATGAGGGCCCTCTGGCCTCAGGCCCTAACTGCTGGGTTCCCACATTTTCTGATTCGTGCTAAGTGGTGCAAGGACACTCCTGCCAGGTTCCCATCCCCATGGGGATGTGAGCCTTCTGCTCTGAGGTCCCAACGGCTGTGTTGCTCACAGTTTCATGATGAGGGCCCTCTGGTGTGAGTTCACTCCTGCCTAGATCCCATAGCCTCGCTGCTCCTGGCTGCCTGCCGGAGGTTCCAACTGTGGGATTCCTCACCTTTTTTATTCTATGGTCCCTCTGTTTTGAGGATCCTCTGGCCTGCCTCACTCCCAGCCCCTTGGTGATGTGTGTCCTCAGGTTTGAGGCCACGTGTGCTGGGTCCCTCAAATTATGGTGATGTAGCCCCACTGGTGTGAGGACACTCCTGCCTGGTTCCCATTCCCTTGGTGATGTTGGCCCTCTGGTGACAGTCTGATCCTTGTTGGGTTCCTCACACTTCTGTGAGGTGGGCTTTCTGCTCTGAGGTCACTCCTGCCTGGTTGGCACACCCCTCCTTGGTGACATCGGCCTTATGGTGGCAGTTGGAGCCTGCTGGGAGCCTCCTCCCCTCGGTGATGAGGGTCCTCTGGCCTCAGGTCCTAACTGCTGGGTTCCCACATTTTCTGATTCGTGGAAGTGGGCCGAGGACACTCCTGTCAGGTTCCCATCCCCATAGGGATGTGGGCCTTCTGCTCTGAGGTCCCATCCGCCGGGTTGCTCACAGTTTCATCATGTGGGACCTCTGCTGTGAGTTTGCTGTGGCCTGGATCCCATAGACTCTGTGCTCTGGGCGGCCTACTGGCCGGTTCCAACTGCTGGATTCCTCACAACTTTTATTCTGTGGGCTCTGTTTTGTGAGGATACTCCTGCTTGCCTCACTCCTAGCCCCTTGGAGATGTGGGTCCCCTGTTTTAGGCCACATGTTCTGGGTTCCTCACCTTTCTATAATGTGGCCACACTGGTGTGAGGACCCTCCTGCCTGGTTCCGATCCCCTTGGTGATGTGGGCCCTCTGGTGAGAGTCTTATCCTGGCTGGTTTCCTCACCCTTCTGTGAGGTAGGCCCTCTGCGGTGAGGTCACTCCTGCCTGGCTGGCACACATCACCTTGGTGATGTGGGCCCTCAGTTGGGAGTTGGTGTCTGCTGCGAGTCTCCGTCCCTCGGTAATGAGGGCCCTCTTGCGTCAGACCCTAACTCCTGGGCTCCCAAAATTTGCAGATGTGCGACCTGTGGTGCGAGTACACTCCTGTCAGGTTCCCAACCACATGGGAATTTGGGCCTTCTGCTCTGAGGTCCCAACGGCTGGGGTGCTCACAGTTTCATGATGAGGGCCCTCTGATGTGCGTTCATTCCGGCCTAGATCCCATAGGCTTGCTGCTCCTGGGCGCCTGCTGGGAGGTACCAACTGCGGGATTCCTCACCTTTTTTATTCTATGGGCCCTCTGTTTTGAGGTTCCTCCTGCCTGCCTCAATCCCAGCCCCGTTGTGATGTGTGTCCTCTGGTGTGAGGCCACGTGTGCTGGGTCCCTCACCTTTCGATGATGTGGCCCCAATGGTGTGAGGACACTCGTGCCTGTTTCCCCGCCCCTTGGTGATGTGGCCCCTCTGGTGAGAGTCTGATCCTGGCTGGGTTCCTTACCGTTCTGTGAGGTGGGCCCTGTGCTCTGAGGTAACTCCTGCCTGGCTTGCTCTCATTGCCTTGGTGACGTCGGCCCTCTGGTGGCAGTTAGATCCTTTTGGAGACTCCTGTCCTCGGTGATGAGGTCCCTCTGGCGTCAGGCTCTAACTGCTGGGCTCCCCAGGTTTTCTGATGTGAGCCCAGTGATGCCAGGACACTCGTGAAATGTTCCCATCCCCATGGCGATATGGGCCTTCTGCTCTGAGGTTCCAACGACTGGGTTGCTCACAGTTTCCTGATGTTAGCTCTATGGTGTTAGTTCACTCATTCCTAGATCCCATAGCCTCTGTACTCTGGGCCGCCTGCTGGGAAGTTCCAACTGCTGGGTTCCTCACCTTTTTTATTCTTTGGGCCCTGTGTTGGGAGGCTCCTCCTGCCTGTGTCACTCCCAGCCCCTTGGTGATGTAGGTCCTCTGGTTTGTGGCCACATGTGCCAGTTTCCTCATCTTTTAGTGATGTGACCCCACTGGTGTGAGGACACTCGTGCCTGGTTCCCGTCCCCTTGGTGATATGGGCCCTCTGGTGAGAGTCTGATCCTGGTTGGGTTCCTCGCACTTCTTTGAGGTGGGCCGTCTGCTGTGAGGTCACTCCTGCCTGGCTGGCACACCCCGCCTTGGCGACGTGGGCCCTCTTGTGGTAGTTGGAACATGCTGGGAGCCTCCTCCCCTCAGTGATGAGGGCCCTCTGGCGTCAGGCCCTAACTGCTTGGTACCCACATTTTCTGATATGTGCTAAGTGGTGCGAGGACACTCCTGCCATGCTCCCAACACCTTGGGGATGTGGACCTTCTGCTCTGAGGTCCAAATGGCTGGGTTGCTCGCAGTTTCATGATGTGGACCCTCTGCTGTGAGTTTACTGCGGCCTGAATCACATAGACTTGGTGCTCTTGGTCGCCTGCTGGGAGGTTCCCATTGCTGGATTCCTCAGCTTTTTTATTCTATGGGCCCTGTGTTGTGAGGCTACTCCTGCCTGCCTCATTCCGAGCCCCTTGGAGATGTGGGTCTTCTGGTTTAGGCCACATGTGCTGGGTTCCTCACCTTTCTATGATGTGGCCACACTGGTGTGAAGACTCTCCTGCCTGGTTCTGATCACCTTGGTGATGTGGGCCCTCTGGTGAGAGTCTTATCCTGGCTGTGTTCCTCACCCTTCTGTGAGGTAGGCCCTCTGCGGTGAGGTCACTCCTACCTGGCTGTCACACGTCACCTTGGCGACGTGGGACCTCAGTTGGGTGTTGGTGCCTGATTGGAGTCTCCTCCCCTTGGTAATGAGGGCCCTCTGGCGTCAGGCCCTAACTCCTGGGTTCCCTAAATTCTCTGCTGTGTGCCCTGTGGTGCGAGTACACTTCTGACAGGTTCCCAACCCCATGGGAATGTGGGCCTTCTGCTCTGAGATCCCAACGCCTAGGTTGCTCACAGTTTCATGATGACGGCCCTCTGGTGTGAGATCACTCCGGCCTGGATCCCATAGTCTCGCTGCTCCTGGCCGCCTGCTGGGAGGTTCCAACTACGGGATTCTTCACCTCTTTAATTCTATGGTCCCTCTGTTTTGAGGCTCCTCCTGCCTGCCTCAATCCCAGCTCCCTTGTGATGTGTGTCCTCTGGTTTGAGGCCACGTGTGCTGGGTCCCTCACTTTTCGGTGATGTGGCCCCACTAGTGTGAGGACACTCCTGCCTGGTTCCCATTCCCTTGGTGATGTGGGCCCTCTGGTGAGAATCTGATCCTCTTTGGTTCTTCACACTTCTGTGAGGTTGACCCTCTGCTCTGAGGTCACTCCTGCCTGGTTGTCGCACTCCGCATTGGCGACGTCGCCCCTCTGGTAGCAGTCGGAGCTGGCTGGGAGCCACCGCCCCTCGGTGATGAGGGCCCTCTGGCATCAGGCACTAATTGCTGGGCTCCCCACATTTTTTCATGTGTGTCCACTCTTGCGATGACACTCCTACTTGTTTCCCTTCCCCATGGGGATGTGGGCCTTCTGCTCTGAGGTCACAACGGCTGGGTTGCTTACAGAATCACAATGAGGGCCCTCTGTTGTGAGTTCATGCCGGCCTGGATCTCATAGCCTCAGTGCTCTGGGCCGCCTGCTAGGAAGATCCAACTGCTGGTTTCCACACCTTTTGTATACAATGGGACATGTGTTGTGAGGTTAATCCTGCCTGCCTCACTCCGAAACCCATGGTGATGTGGGTCCTCTGGTTTGAGGCCACATGTGCTGGGTACCTCAACTTTTGATGATGTGGCCCCACGGGTGTGAGGACACTCCTGCCTGGTTCCCATCACCTTGGTGATGTGGGCCCTCTGGGGAGAGTCTGATCCTGGCTGGGTTCCCTACCATTCTGTGAGGTGGGCCCTCTGATGTCAGGTCAATCCTGCCTGGCTAGCTCACATCGCCTTGGCGACGTGGGCCCTCTGTTGGCCACTGGAGCATGCTGGGAGCCTCCTACTCCCGTGAATGATGGCCCTGGAAAAAATGCATATGCCCTTTTTGGCCAAGTGCTTCATTGACGAGGTTCTGCCACTTCTCTTATGCTTTCAGAGCAATTCACGTCTACCTCCTGAAATCGGATTCCAGCAATTCTGCCCCACTTTCAAGTCCTCTTCGCAGCCTTAATTCAATATATTTTTGTACGATTTCTGTCATTTATAAGTCTGCAGGTATGTGAATGTCAGTGCCCCTGAGATCCTTTCCTCAACTCGCTTTCTTGTGAGCTAGCCACAAAACCGCAGGATTGCTTCAGGCCCTAATCTTGTTCCAGCATGGCATGCTGAGCCTTTGGTTAATTCCTTTTCCTCTTGGGAAATGAGTGTTAAAATTGCCCGTGCATACTGGGCATATACCCTGAGAAAACCAAAATTCAAAAAGAGTCATGTACCAAAATGTTCATTGCAGCTCTATTTACAATAGCCCGGAGATGGAAAGAACCTAAGCGCCCATCATCGGACGAATGGATAAAGAAGATGTGGCACATATACACAATGGAATATTACTCAGCCTTAAAAAGAAATGAAACTGAGTTATTTGTAATGAGATGGATAGACCTAGAGTCTGTCATACAGAGTGAAGTAAGTCAGAAAGAAAAAGACAAATAGCGTATGCTAACACATATATATGGAATTTAAAGGAAAAAATTGTCATGAAGAACCTAGGGATAAGACAGGAATAGAGGCGCAGACCTACTGGAGAACGGAATTGAGGATATGGGGAGGGGGAATGGTGAGTTCTGACAGGGCGAGAGAGAGTCATGGACATATACACACTAACAAATGTAGTAAGGTAGATAGCAAGGGGGAAGCAGCCGCAAGGCACAGGGATATTAGCTCGGGGCATTGGGACAGCCTGGAGGGGTGGAAGGGGGAGAGAGGGAGGGAGGGAGACACAAGAGGGAAGACACAGGGAGCATATGTATATGTATAGCTGATTCACTTTGTTATAAAGCAAAAACTAACACACCATTGTAAAGCAATTATACCCCAATAAAGATGTTAAAAAAAATATTTGCCCGTGCACACACCTACAGATAGTCTCCCATTGGTTCTCCGTATTCCTGTTCATCTTGGGCAGAAATTGCAAACAGTGCCAAACAGGAGGTTAAAGGCACTGACTCTCCAAATGGGGAGAGTGTAAGAAAAGGGTCTGGAATGGTGAACCTGAGTACCAGGGGACGAAAACAGACATGCATGTAAAAAGGTTTCCCAGTCACACGGTGGAGCATACTCTGGGTTTCCCATGCAAATTTTAGCAGAAGGAAGAATCCCTTGAACCTGGAGAGTTGGGAACCATGGAATGGGTACCAGGCAGTATGACATCAAAGGGTCTGCATTTGCTCACTGAACCTCACCAATGCTATCAGCCCAAAGGGTCCAGCCTTATCTCTCACCCAGCTCTGGGTGTAGATGTGGTAAACCAGGTTGCATCACATGCCCTGTGTGAGTTATTTAAGAATTGCTCTCTATTTCACTATCATTGTGTTTTGTTTTTGAAATTTTTTTTTTGCCACTGGGATTTATCGGATTTTCACTGCTGCGTTAATGCCGCTGTACACACTCTTGATTCTCTTACGGAGACATAAATATCCACGGGTTTTAAGATTCTTCCTAGTCAGGTATATTCCTAGGCGTTAAATATGTGGTTTTGAGTCCATTTCGTTGAGCAAGGAGTAGGTCTTGTCTATTACATATTTGGCTTATGGAACGGTATCTGTGCTAATTTCAGTCTCTGGTTTTATGCAGCACTCCAACGCACTTTTCTCCATAAGAAAGCACAAGTTGGTTTCCTAAATTTGAGACTGTTCTGTTTTGTAATTCAGTTCATGTGTAGTCAAGTTTACATACTGTGTATTAGTGATATTTTATGATGTTTCTTTTTATGTGTGACTTATTTCACGTAGAATCACCATACCTGAATCCACTCACTATGCCGCTACAGGCCTGATGACACAGATTTCATTGCTGAGTGATATTCCATTGTACGTACGTACCACAACTTCTTTATCCATTGTTTGCTCTCTGAGATATTTACCTGGTACTGTAAACGAGGTTCTTGTGAACAGAGAGGTCCCAAACTTTGAGGTGGCTGGGTGTTTTTGATTTTAATTTCCCTAAGCTGTAGGACCATAAGTGGAAGTGCCATAGGCTGTGTTGCTTTGTTTCTTATGTTTTTCAGGAAACACAAAACACTTCTCCAGAATGACTGTCGGCAATTTACATCATATGCATCAGCATAATAAGGATCCCTGTTTTCCATTGCCTGTCCTCCGTTTCTGGATTTTAAAATTTTTTTAAATGGCCCTTTTGCCCTGGGGGACACTGAGACTTCATTGTAGTGCAGGTTTATTTACAAGCTTGCTTGGTTGGCCAAAAAGTGCGTATGCGTTTTTTCCTGAATATATTTAGGGAAAAAAGCATCCGCACTTTTTGGACAAGTGCATCATTATCGACGTTCTGCCTCTTTTCCTATTCTTGAAGTGCAATTCCAGTTTAACCCTTCAATCGTTTTCCTGAATTTCTGCCCCGCTTTCAAGTCCCCTTTGCAGGCTTACTTCAATATATTTTTGGAGGATAGCTGTCATGTATAACTCTGCAGGTTTGTGAATTACAGTGCCCCTGAGCTCCTTCAACTCGCTTTCTTGTGAGCTGGGCACAAAACCGCAGGATTGCTTCAGGCACTAATCTCTTTCCAGCAGGGCACGCTGAGCCTTTGGTTAATTCCTCTTCCTGGTGGGAAATGAGCATTACATTTGCCCGTGCAGACAACTACAGCTAGTCTCTCTTTGGTTCTCCCTATTCCTGTTCATCTTGCACAGAAATTGCAAGCTGTGCCAAAGAGGAGGTTAAAGGCACTGACTCTCCAAGCGGGGAGAGTGTTAGTAAAGCATGTGGAATGGTGAACCCGAGGACCAGGATACGAAAACTGAGATGCATTTTAAATCGTTTCCCAATCACACGGTGGATGATACTCTGGGTTTCCCATGCATGTTTTAGCTGGAGGAAGAATCCCTTGAACCTGGAGAGTTGGGACCCATGGAATGGGTACCATGCAGTATGATTTCAAAGGGTCTGTATTTGCTCACCGAAACTCACCAATGCTATCAGCCTGAAGTGTCCAGCCTTATGTCTCAACCAGCTCTGGGTGTAGATGTGGTCAATCCCGGTTGCATCACATGCCCTGAGTGAATTGTTTAAGAATTGCTCTCTATTTCACTGTCTTTGTGTTTTTTTTTGAAATTTATTTTGATAATGGGATTTATCGGATTTTCACTGCTGCGTTTATGCCACTGTACACACGCTTGATTCTCTTACGGAGACATATAAATCCATGGGTTTTAAGATTCTTCGTAGTCAGGTATATTCCTAGGCATTGAATATGTGGTGTTGAGTCCATTTCGTTGAGCAAGGAGTAGGTCTTGTCTATTACATATTTGGCTTATGGAAAGTTATCTGTGCTAATTTCAGTCTCTGGTTTTATGCAGCATCCCAACGCACATTTCCCCATAAGCAAGCACTAGTTGGTTTTCCAAATTTGAGACCCTGTTCTGTTTTGTAATTCAGTTCATGTGTAGTTAAATTTACATTCCGTGTATTAATGATATCTTATGATGTTTCTTTTTCTTTGTGATGTAGTTCACGTAGAATCACCATACCTGCATCCACTCACTATGCCGCTATGGGTCTGATGACACAGATTTCATTGCTGAGTGATATTGCATTGCACGTACGTGCCACAACTTCTTTATCCATTTTTTGCTTTCTGGGATATTTACCTGATACTGTAGACGAGCTTCTTGTGAACACAGCCGTCCCAAATATTGGGGTGGCTGTCTGTTTTTGATTTTAATTTCCGTAAGCTATAGGACCATAAGTGGAAGTGCCATAGGCTGTGTTGCTTTGTTTCTTACGTGTTTCAGGAAACACCATACACTTCTCCAGGGTGGCTGCTGGCAATTTACATCCTGCCAATCAGCATAACAAGGCTCCCTGTTCTCCATATCCTGTCCTACCTTTCTGGATTTTACACTTTTTTCAGATGGCCTTTTTGCCCGGGGGGCGGTGAGACTTCATTGTAGTGCAGATTTCCTTTACAGGCTTGCTTGGTTGGCCAAAAAGGGCGTATTCGTTTTTTCCTGAATATATTCAGGAAAAAACGCATACGCCCTTTTTGGCCAAGTGCATCATTGTCGACGTTCTGCCTCTTTTCCTATGCTTTCAGGGCAATTCCAGTCTACCCCCTGCAATCGTTTTCCTGAAATTCTGCCCCACCTTCAAGTCCCCTTCGCAGGCTTACTTCAATATATTTTTGGAGGATAGCTGTCATTTATAACTCTGCAGGTTTGTGAATTACAGTGCCCCTGAGCTCGTTTCTTCAACTTGCTTTCTTTTGAGCTGGGCACAAAACCGCAGGATTGCTTCTGGCCCTAATCTGTTTTCAGCAGGGCACGCTGCGCCTTTGTTTAATTCCTCTTCCTGGTCGGCAATGAGCGTTACATTTGCCCGTGCAGACACCTACAGCTAGTCTCTCATTGGTTCTCCCTATTCCTGTTCATCTTGCACAGAAATTGCAAGCTGTGCCAAACAGGAGTTTAAAGGCACTGACTCTCCAAGCGGGGAGAGTGTTAGTAAAGCATCTGGAATGGTGAACCTCAGGACCAGGATACGAAAACTGAGATGCATTTTAAATCGTTTCCCAATCACACGGTGGACGATACTCTGGGTTTCCCATGCATGTTTCAGCTGGAGGAAGAATGCCTTGAACCTGGAGAGTTGGGACCCATGGAATGGGTACCATGCAGTATGACTTCAAAGGGTCTGCATTTGCTCACCGAAACTCACCAATGCTATCAGCCTGAAGTGTCCAGCCTTATGTCTCAACCAGCTCTGGGTGTAGATGTGGTAAATCCAGGTTGCATCACATGCCCTGAGTGAATTATTTAAGAATTGCTCTCTATTTCACTGTCTTTGTGTTTTGTTTTCGAAATTTATTTTGATAATGGGATTTATCGGATTTTCACTGCTGCGTTTCGGCCGCTGTACACACGCTTGATTCTCTTACGGAGACATATATATCCATGGGTTTTAAGATTCTTCTTGGTCAGGTATATTCCTAGGCATTGAATATGTGGTGTTGGGTCCATTTCGTTGAGCAAGGAGTAGGTCTTTTCTATTACATATTTGGCTTATGGAAAGTTATCTGTGCTAATTTCAGTCTCTGGTTTTATGCAGCACCCCAAGGCACCTTTTCCAATAAGCAAGCACTAGTTGGTTTTCTAAATTTGAGACCCTGTTCTGTTTTGTAATTCAGTTCATGTGTAGTCAAGTTTACATTCCGTGTATTAGTGATACCTTATGATGTTTCTTTTTCTGTGTGACATAGTTCACGTAGAATCACCGTACCTGCATCCACTCACTATGCCGCTATGGGCCTGATGACACAGATTTCATTGCTGAGTGATATTGCATTGTACGTACGTGCCACAACTTCTTTATCGATTTTTTGTTTTCTGGGATATTTACCTGATACTGTAGACGAGCTTCTTGTGAACACAGCCGTCCCAAATATTGGGGTGGCTGTCTGTTTTTGATTTTAATTTCCGTAAGCTATAGGACCATAAGTGGAAGTGCCATAGGCTGTGTTGCTTTGTTTCTTACGTGTTTCAAGAAACACCATACACTTCTCCAGGGTGGCTGCTGGCAATTTGCATCCTGCCAATCAGCATAACAAGGCTCCCTGTTCTCCATATCCTGTCCTACCTTTCTGGATTTTACACTTTTTTCAGATGGCCCTTTTGCCCGGTGGGTGGTGAGACTTCATTGTAGTGCAGATTTCCTTTACAGGCTTGCTTGGTTGGCCAAAAAGGGCGTATGCGTTTTTTCCTGAATATATTCAGGAAAAAACGCATACGCCCTTTTTGGCCAAGTGCATCATTGTCGACATTCTGCCTCTTTTCCTCTGCTTTCAGGGCAATTCCAGTCTAAACCCTGCAATCGTTTTCCTGAAATTCTGCCCCGCTCTCAAGTCTGCTTCGCAGGCTTACTTCAATATATTTTTGGAGGATAGCTGTCATTTATAACCCTGCAGGTTTGTGAATTACAGTGCCCCTGAGCTCCTTTCTTCAACTCGCTTTCTTGTGAGCTGGGCACAAAACCGCAGGATTGCTTCAGGCCCTAATCTGTTTCCGGCAGGGCACGCTGAGCCTTTGGTTAATTCCTCTTCCTGGTGGGAAATGAGCGTTACATTTGCCCGTGCAGACACCTACAGCTTGTCTCTCATTGGTTCTCCCTATTCCTGTTAATCTTGCACAGAAATTGCAAGCTGTGCCAAACAGGAGGTTAAAGGCACTGACTCTCCAAGCAGGGAGAGTGTTAGTAAAACATCTGGAATGGTGAACCCGAGGACCAGGATACGAAAACTGAGATGCATTTTAAATCGTTTCCCAATCACACAGTGGACCATACTGTGGGTTTCCCATGCATGTTTTAGCTGGAGGAAGAATCCCTTCAACCTGAAGAGTTGGGACCCATGGAATAGGTACCATGCAGTATGACTTAAAAGGGTCTGCATTTGCTCACCGAAACTCGTCAATGCTATCAGCCTGAAGTGTCCAGGCTTATGTCTCAACCAGCTCTGGGTGTAGATGTGGTCAATCCCGGTTGCATCACATGCCCTGAGTGAATTATTTAAGAATTGCTCTCTATTTCACTGTCTTTGTGTTTTGTTTTCGAAATTAATTTTGATAATGGGATTTATCGGATTTTCACTGCTGCGTTTCGGCCGCTGTACACACGCTTGATTCTCTTACAGAGACATATATATCCATGGGTTTTAAGATTCTTCCTAGTCAGGTATATTCCTAGGCGTTGAATATGTGGTGTTGAGTCCATTTCGTTGAGCAAGGAGTAGGTCTTGTCTATTACATATTTGGCTTATGGAATGTTATCTGTGCTAATTTCAGTCTCTGGTTTTATGCAGCACCCCAAGGCACCTTTCCCCATAAGCAAGCACTAGTTGGTTTTCTAAATTTGAGACCGTGTTCTGTTTTGTAATTCAGTTCATGTGTAGTCAAGTTTACATTCCGTGTATTAGTGATACCTTATGATGTTTCTTTTTCTGTGTGACGTAGTTCACGTAGAATCACCGTACCTGCATCCACTCACTATGCCGCTACGGGCCTGATGACACAGATTTCATTGCTGAGTGATATTGCATTGCACGTACGTGCCACAACTTCTTTATCCATTTTTTGCTTTGTGGGATATTTACCTGGTACTGTAGACGAGCTGCTTGGGAACACAGCCGTCCCAAACTTTGGGGTGGCTCTCTGTTTTTGATTTTAATTTCCCTAAGGAATAGGACCATAAGTGCAATTGCCATAGGCTGTGTTGCTTTAGTTCTTACGTGTTTCAGGAAACACCATACAC
This sequence comes from Phocoena phocoena, assembly GCF_963924675.1. Taxonomy (NCBI): domain Eukaryota; kingdom Metazoa; phylum Chordata; class Mammalia; order Artiodactyla; family Phocoenidae; genus Phocoena; species Phocoena phocoena. Next base: position 510,987 of record NW_027077518.1, read on the forward strand.
TTCTCCAGGGTGGCTGTTGGCAATTTACATCCTGCCAATCAGCATAACAATGCTCCCTGATCTCCATATCCTGTCCTACCTTTCTGGATTTTACACTTTTTTCAGATGGCCCTTTTGCCCGGGGGGCAGTGAGACTTCATTGTAGTGCAGATTTCCTTTACAGGCTTGCTTGGTTGGCCAAAAAGGGCGTATGCGTTTTTTCCTGAATGTATTCAGGAAAAAACTCATACGCCCTTTTTGGCCAAGTGCATCATTGTCGACGTTGTGCCTCTTTTCCTATGCTTTCAGGGCAATTCCAGTCTACCCCCTGCAATCGTTTTCCTGAAATTCTGCCCCGCTTTCAAGTCCCCTGCGCAGGCTTACTTCAATATATTTTTGGAGGATAGCTGTCATTTATAACTCCGCAGGTTTGTGAATTACAGTGCCCCTGAGCTCCTTTATTCAACTCGCTTTCTTGTGAGCTGGGCACAAAACCTCAGGATTGCTTCAGGCCCTAATCTGTTTCCGGCAGGGCACACTGAGCCTTTGTTTAATTCCTCTTCCTGGTCGGCAATGAGCGTTACATTTGCCCGTGCAGACACCTACAGCTAGTCTGTCATTGGTTCTCCCTATTCCTGTTCATCTTGCACAGAAATTGCAAGCTGTGCCAAAGAGGAGGTTAAAGGCACTGACTCTCCAAGCGGGGAGAGTGTTAGTAAAGCATCTGGAATGGTGAACCCGAGGACCAGGATACGAAAACTGAGATGCATTTTAAATCGTTTCCCAATCACACGGTGGACGATACTCTGGGTTTCCCATGCATGTTTTACCTGGAGGAAGAATGCCTTGAACCTGGAGAGTTGGGACCCATGGAATGGGTACCATGCAGTATGACTTCAAAGGGTCTGCATTTGCTCACTGAAACTCACCAATGCTATCAGCCTGAAGTGTCCAGCCTTATGTCTCAACCAGCTCTGGGTGTAGATGTGGTCAATCCCGGTTGCATCACATGCCCTGAGTGAATTATTTAAGAATTGCTCTCTATTTCACTGTCTTTGTGTTTTGTTTTCGAAATTTCTTTTGATAATGGGATTTATCGGATTTTCACTGCTGCGTTTTGACCGCTGTACACACGCTTGATTCTCTTACGGAGACATATATATCCATGGGTTTTAAGATTCTTCCTTGTCAGGTATATTCCTAGGCGTTGAATATGTGGTGTTGAGTCCATTTCGTTGAGCAAGGAGTAGGTCTTGTCTATTACATATTTGGCTTATGGAATGTTATCTGTGCTAATTTCAGTCTCTGGTTTTATGCAGCACCCCAAGGCACCTTTCCCCATAAGCAAGCACTTGTTGGTTTTCTAAATTTGAGACCCTGTTCTGTTTTGTAATTCAGTTCATGTGTAGTCAAGTTTACATTCCGTGTATTAGTGATATCTTATGATGTTTCTTTTTCTGTGTGACGTAGTTCACGTAGAATCACCGTACCTGCATCCACTCACTATGCCGCTACGGGCCTGATGACACAGATTCATTGCTGAGTGTTATTGCATTATACCTACGTGCCACAACTTCTTTATCCATTTTTTGCTTTCTGGGATATTTACCTGATACTGTAGACGAGCTTCTTGTGAACACAGCCGTCCCAAATATTGGGGTGGCTGTCTGTATTTGATTTTAATTTCCGTAAGCTATAGGACCATAAGTGGAAGTGCCATAGGCTGTGTTGCTTTGTTTCTTACGTGTTTCAGGAAACACCATACACTTCTCCAGGGTGGCTGCTGGCAATTTACATCCTGCCAATCAGCATAACAAGGCTCCCTGTTTTCCATATCCTGTTCTACCTTTCTGGATTTTACACTTTTTTCAGATGGCGCTTTTGCCCAGGGGGCAGTGAGACTTCATTGTAGTGCAGATTTCCTTTACAGGCTTGCTTGGTTGGCCAAAAAGGGCGTATGCGTTTTTTCCTGAATATATTCAGGAAAAAACGCATACGCCCTTTTTGGCCAAGTGCATCATTGTTGACGTTCTGCCTGTTTTCCTATGCTTTCAGGGCAATTCCAGTCTACCCCCTGCAATCGTTTTCCTGAAATTCTGCCCCACTTTCAAGTCCCCTTCGCAGGCTTACTTCAATATATTTTTGGAGGATAGCTGTCATTTATAACTCTGCAGGTTTGTGAATTACAGTGCCCCTGAGCTCCTTTCTTCAACTCGCTTTCTTGTGAGCTGGGCACAAAACCGCAAGATTGCTTCAGGCCCTAATCTGTTTCCGGCAGGGCATGCTGAGCCTTTGGTTAATTCCTCTTCCTGGTGGGAAATGAGCGTTACATTTGCCCGTGCAGACACCTACCGCTAGTCTCTCATTGGTTCTCCCTATTCCTGTTCATCTTGCACAGAAATTGCAAGCTGTGCCAAACAGGAGGTTAAAGGCACTGACTCTCCAAGCAGGGAGAGTGTTAGTTAAGCATCTGGAATGGTGAACCCGAGGACCAGGATACGAAAACTGAGATGCATTTTAAATCGTTTCCCAATCACACGGTGGACCATACTGTGGGTTTCCCATGAATGTTTTAGCTGGAGGGTGAATCCCTTGAACCTGAAGAATTGGGACCCATGGAATAGGTACCATGAAGTTTGACTTACAAGGGTCTGCATTTGCTCACGGAAACTCACCAATGATATCAGCCTGAAGTGTCCAGCCTTATGTCTCAACCAGCTCTGGGTGTAGATGTGGTAAATCCCGGTTGCATCACATGCCCTGAGTGAATTATTTAAGAATTGCTCTCTATTTCACTGTCTTTGTGTTTTGTTTTCGAAATTTATTTTGATAATGGGATTTATCGGATTTTCAGTGCTGCGTTTCGGCCGCAGTACACACGCTTGTTTATCTTACGGAGACATATATATCCATGGGTTTTAAGATTCTTCCTAGTCAGGTATATTCCTACGCATTGAATATGTGGTGTGGAGTCCATTTCGTTGAGCAAGGAGTAGGTCTTGTCTGTTACATATTTGGCTTATGGAATGTTATCTGTGCTAATTTCAGTCTCTGGATTTATGCAGCACCCCAAGGCACCTTTCCCCATAAGCAAGCACTAGTTGGTTTTCTAAATTTGAGACCCTGTTCTGTTTTGTAATTCAGGTCATGTGTAGTCAAGTTTACATTCCGTGTATTAGTGATATCTTATGATGTTTCTTTTTCTGTGTGACGTAGTTCACGTAGAATCACCGTACCTGCATCCACTTACTATGCCGCTACGGGCCTGATGACACAGATTTCATTGCTGAGTGATATTGCATTGCACGTACGTGCCACAACTTCTTTATCCATTTTTTGCTTTCTGGGATATTTACCTCATACTGTAGACGAGCTTCTTGTGAACACAGCCGTCCCAAATATTGGGGTGGCTGTCTGTTTTTGATTTTAATTTCCGTAAGCTATAGGACCATAAGTGGAAGTGCCATAGGCTGTGTTGCTTTGTTTCTTACGTGTTTCAGGAAACACCATACACTTCTCCAGGGTGGCTGCTGGCAGTTTACATCCTGCCAATCAGCATAACAAGGCTTGCTGTTCTCCATATCCTGTCCTACCTTTCTGGATTTTACACTTTTTTCAGTTGGCCCTTTTGCCCGGGGGGCAGTTAGACTTCATTTTAGTGCAGATTTCCTTTACAGGATTGCTTGGTTGGCCAAAAAGGGCGTATGTGTTTTTTCCTGAATATATTCAGGAAAAAACGCATACGCCCTTTTTGGCCAAGTGCATGATTGTCGACGTTCTGCCTCTTTTCCTATGCTTTCAGGGCAATTCCAGTCTACCCCCTGCAATCGTTTTCCTGAAATTCTGCCCCGCTTTCAAGTCCCCTTCGCAGGCTTACTTCAATATAGTTTTGGAGGATAGCTGTCATTTATAACTCTGCAGGTTTGTGAATTACAGTGCCCCTGAGATCCTTTCTTCAACTCGCTTTCTTGTGAGCTGGGCACAAAACTGCAGGATAGCTTCAGGCCCTAATCTGTTTTCAGAAGGGCACGCTGAGCCTTTGTTTAATTCCTCTTCCTGGTCAGCAATGTGCGTTACATTTGCCCGTGCAGACACCTACAGCTAGTCTCTCATTGGTTCTCCCTATTCCTGTTCATCTTGCACAGAAATTGCAAGCTGTGCCAAAGAGGAGGTTAAAGGCAGTGACTCTCCAAGCGGGGAGAGTTTTAGTAAAGCATCTGGAATGGTGAACCCGAGGACCAGGATACGAAAACTGAGATGCATTTTAAATCATTTCCCAATCACACGGTGGACGATACTCTGGGTTTCCCATGCATGTTTTAGCTGGAGGAAGAATGCCTTGAACCTGGAGAGTTGGGACCCATGGAATGGGTACCATGCAGTATGACTTCAAAGGGTCTGCATTTGCTCAACGAAACTCACCAATGCTATCAGCCTGAAGTGTCCAGCCTTATATCTCAACCAGCTCTGGGTGTAGATGTGGTCAATCCCGGTTGCATCACATGCCCTGAGTGAATTATTTAAGAATTGCTCTCTATTTCACTGTCTTTGTGTTTTGTTTTCGAAATTAATTTTGATAATGGGATTTATCGGATTTTCACTGCTGCGTTTCGGCCGCAGTACACATGCTTGATTCCCTTACGGAGACATATATATCCATGGGTTTTAAGATTCTTCCTATTCAGGTATATTCCTAGGCGTTGAATATGTGGTGTTGTGTCCATTTCGTTGAGCAAGGAGTAGGTCTTGTCTATTACATATTTGGCTTATGGAAAGTTATCTGTGCTAATTTCAGTCTCTGGTTTTATGCAACACCCGAAGGCACCTTTCCCCATAAGCAAGCACTAGTTGGTTTTCTAAATTTGAGACCCTGTTCTGTTTTGTAATTCAGTTCATGTGTAGTCAAGTTTACATTCCGTGTATTAGTGATATCTTATGATGTTTCTTTTTCTGTGTGACGTAGTTCACGTAGAAACACCATACCTGCATCCACTCACTATGCCGCTACGAGCCTGATGACACAGATTTCATTGCTGAGTGATATTGCATTGCACGTACATGCCACAACTTCTTTATCCATTTTTTGCTTTCTGGGATATTTACCTGATACTGTAGACGAGCTTCTTGTGAACACAGCCGTCCCAAATATTGGGGTGGCTGTCTGTTTTTGATTTTATTTTCCGTAAACTATAGGACCATAAGTGGAAGTGCCATAGGCTGTGTTGCTTTGTTTCTTACGTGTTTCAGGAAACACCATACACTTCTCCAGGGTGGCTGTTCAAAATTTACATCCTGCCAATCAGCATAACAAGGCTCCCTGTTCTCCATATCCTGTCCTTCCTTTCTGGATTTTACACTTTTTTCAGATGGCCCTTTTGCCCGGGGAGCATTGAGATTTCACTGTAGTGCAGATTTCCTTTACAGGCTTGCTTGGTTGGCCAAAAAGTGCGTATGCGTTTTTTCCTGAATATATTCAGGAAAAAATGCATACGCCCTTTTTGGCCAAGTGCATCATTGTCGACGTTGTGCCTCTTTTCCTATGCTTTCAGGGCAATTCCAGTCTACCCCCTGCAATCGTTTTCCTGAAATTCTGCCCCGCTTTCAAGTCCCCTTCGCAGGCTTACTTCAATATACTTTTGGAAGATAGCTGTCATTTATAACTCTGCAGGTTTGTGAATTACAGTGCCCCTGAGCTCCTTTCTTCAACGCGCTTTCTTTTGAGCTGGGCACAAAACTACATGATTGCTTAAGGCCCTAATCTGTTTCCAGCACGGCACACTGAGCCTTTGTTTAATTCCTATTCCTGGTGGGCAATGAGGGTTACATTTGCCCGTGCAGACACCTACAGCTAGTCTCTCATTGGTTCTCCCTATTCCTGTTCATCTTGCACAGAAATTGCAAGCTGTGCCAAAGAGGAGGTTAAAGGCACTGACTCTCCAAGTGGGGAGAGTGTTAGTAAAGCATCTGGAATGGTGAACCCGAGGACAAGGATACGAAAACTGAGATGCATTTTAAATCGTTTCCCAATCACATGGTGGACGATACTCTGGGTTTCCCATGCATGGTTTAGCTGGAGGAAGAATCCTTTGAAACTGGAGAGTTGGGACCCATGGAATGGGTACCATGCAGTATGACTTCAAAGGGTCTGCATTTGCTCACCGAAACTCACCAATGCTATCAGCCTGAAGTGTCCAGCCTTATGTCTCAACCAGCTCTGGGTGTAGATGTGGTCAATCCCGGTTGCATCACATGCCCTGAGTGAATTATTTAAGAATTGCACTCTATTTCACTGTCTTTGTGTTTTGTTTTCGAAATTTATTTTGATAATGGGATTTATCGGATTTTCACTGCTGCGTTTCGGCCCCTGTACACACGCTTGATTCTCTTATGGAGACATATATATCCATGGGTTTTAAGATTCTTCCTATTCAGGTATATTCCTAGGCGTTGAATATGTGGTGTTGTGTCCATTTCGTTGAGCAAGGAGTAGGTCTTGTCTATTACATATTTGGCTTATGGAAAGTTATCTGTGCTAATTTCAGTCTCTGGTTTTATGCAACACCCAAAGGCACCTTTCCCCATAAGCAAGCACTAGTTGGTGTTCTAAATTTGAGACCCTGTTCTGTTTTGTAATTCAGTTCATGTGTAGTCAAGTTTACATTCCGTGTATTAGTGATATCTTATGATGTTTCTTTTTCTGTGTGACGTAGTTCACGTAGAAACACCATACCTGCATCCACTCACTATGCCGCTACGAGCCTGATGACACAGATTTCATTGCTGAGTGATATTGCATTGCACGTACATGCCACAACTTCTTTATCCATTTTTTGCTTTCTGGGATATTTACCTGATACTGTAGACGAGCTTCTTGTGAACACAGCCGTCCCAAATATTGGGGTGGCTGTCTGTTTTTGATTTTAATTTCCGTAAACTATAGGACCATAAGTGGAAGTGCCATAGGCTGTGTTGCTTTGTTTCTTACGTGTTTCAGGAAACACCATACACTTCTCCAGGGTGGCTGTTCAAAATTTACATCCTGCCAATCAGCATAACAAGGCTCCCTGTTCTCCATATCCTGTCCTTCCTTTCTTGATTTTACACTTTTTTCAGATGGCCCTTTTGCCCGGGGGGCATTGAGATTTCATTGTAGTGCAGATTTCCTTTACAGGCTTGCTTGGTTGGCCAAAAAGTGCGTATGCGTTTTTTCCTGAATATATTCAGGAAAAAATGCATACGCCCTTTTTGGCCAAGTGCATCATTGTCGACGTTGTGCCTCTTTTCCTATGCTTTCAGGGCAATTCCAGTCTACCCCCAGCAATCGTTTTCCTGAAATTCTGCCCCGCTTTCAAGTCCCCTTCGCAGGCTTACTTCAATATACTTTTGGAAGATAGCTGTCATTTATAACTCTGCAGGTTTGTGAATTACAGTGCCCCTGAGCTCCTTTCTTCAACGCGCTTTCTTTTGAGCTGGGCACAAAACTACATGATTGCTTAAGGCCCTAATCTGTTTCCAGCACGGCACACTGAGCCTTTGTTTAATTCCTATTCCTGTTGGGCAATGAGGGTTACATTTGCCCGTGCAGACACCTACAGCTAGTCTCTCATTGGTTCTCCCTATTCCTGTTCATCTTGCACAGAAATTGCAAGCTGTGCCAAAGAGGAGGTTAAAGGCACTGACTCTCCAAGCGGGGAGAGTGTTAGTAAAGCATCTGGAATGGTGAACCCGAGGACAAGGATACGAAAACTGAGATGCTTTTTAAATCGTTTCCCAATCACATGGTGGACGATACTCTGGGTTTCCCATGCATGGTTTAGCTGGAGGAAGAATCCTTTGAAACTGGAGAGTTGGGACCCATGGAATGGGTACCATGCAGTATGACTTCAAAGGGTCTGCATTTGCTCACCGAAACTCACCAATGCTATCAGCCTGAAGTGTCCAGCCTTATGTCTCAACCAGCTCTGGGTGTAGATGTGGTCAATTCCGGTTGCATCACATGCCCTGAGTGAATTATTTAAGAATTGCACTCTATTTCACTGTCTTTGTGTTTTGTTTTCGAAATTTATTTTGATAATGGGATTTATCGGATTTTCACTGCTGCGTTTCGGCCCCTGTACACACGCTTGATTCTCTTATGGAGACATATATATCCATGGGTTTTAAGATTCTTCCTAGTCAGGTATATTCCTAGGCGTTGAATATGTGGTGTTGGGTCCATTTCGTTGAGCAAGGAGTAGGTCTTGTCTATTACATATTTGGCTTATGGAAAGTTATCTGTGCTAATTTCAGTCTCTGGTTTTATGCAGCACCCCAACGCACCTTTCCCCATAAGCAAGCACTAGTTGGTTTTCTAAATTTGAGACCCTGTTCTGTTTTGTAATTCAGTTCATGTGTAGTCAAGTTTACATTCCGTGTATTAGTGATATCTTATGATGTTTCTTTTTCTGTGTGACGTAGTTCACGTAGAATCACCGTACCTGCATCCACTCACTATGCCGCTATGGGCCTGATGACACAGAATTCATTGCTGAGTGATATTGCATTGTACGTACGTGCCACAACTTCTTTATCCATTTTTTGCTCTCTGGGATATTTACCTAGTCCTGTAGACGAGCTTCTTGGGAACACAGCCGTCCCACACTTTGGGGTGGCTCTCTGTTTTTGATTTTAATTTCCCTAAGTAATAGGACCATAAGTGCAATTGCCATAGGCTGTGTTGCTTTATTTTTTACGTGTTTCAGGAAACACCATACACTTCTCCAGGGTGGCTGTTCAAAATTTACATCCTGCCAATCAGCATAACAAGGCTCCCTGTTCTCCATATCCTGTCCTTCCTTTCTGGATTTTACACTTTTTTCAGATGGCCCTTTTGCCCGGGGGGCAGTGAGATTTCATTGTAGTGCAGATTTCCTTTACAGGCTTGCTTGGTTGGCCAAAAAGTGCGTATGCGTTTTTTCCTGAATATATTCAGGAAAAAATGCATACGCCCTTTTTGGCCAAGTGCATCATTGTCGACGTTGTGCCTCTTTTCCTATGCTTTCAGGGCAATTCCAGTCTACCCCCTGCAATCGTTTTCCTGAAATTCTGCCCCGCTTTCAAGTCCCCTTCGCAGGCTTACTTCAATATACTTTTGGAAGATAGCTGTCATTTATAACTCTGCAGGTTTGTGAATTACAGTGCCCCTGAGCTCCTTTCTTCAACTCGCTTTCTTGTGAGCTGGGCACAAAACTACAGGATTGCTTAAGGCCCTAATCTGTTTCCAGCACGGCACACTGAGCCTTTGTTTAATTCCTCTTCCTGGTGGGCAATGAGGGTTACATTTGCCCGTGCAGACACCTACAGCTAGTCTCTCATTGGTTCTCCCTATTCCTGTTCATCTTGCACAGAAATTGCAAGCTGTGCCAAAGAGGAGGTTAAAGGCACTGACTCTCCAAGCGGGGAGAGTGTTAGTAAAGCATCTGGAATGGTGAACCCGAGGACCAGGATACGAAAACTGAGTGCATTTTAAATCGATTCCCAATCACATGGTGGACGATACTCTGGGTTTCCCATGCATGGTTTAGCTGGAGGAAGAATCCCTTGAAACTGGAGAGTTGGGACTCATGGAATGGGTACCATGCAGTATGACTTCAAAGGGTCTGCATTTGCTCACCGAAACTCACCAATGCTATCAGCCTGAAGTGTCCAGCCTTATGTCTCAACCAGCTCTGGGTGTAGATGTGGTCAATCCCGGTTGCATCACATGCCCTGAGTGAATTATTTAAGAATTGCTCTCTATTTCACTGTCTTTGTGTTTTGTTTTCGAAATTTATTTTGATAATGGGATTTATCGGATTTTCACTGCTGCGTTTCGGCCGCTGTACACACGCTTGATTCTCTTACGGAGACATATATATCCATGGGTTTTAAGATTCTTCGTAGTCAGGTATATTCCTAGGCGTTGAATATGTGGTGTTGGGTCCATTTCGTTGAGCAAGGAGTAGGTCTTGTCTATTACATATTTGGCTTATGGAAAGTTATCTGTGCTAATTTCAGTCTCTGGTTTTATGCAGCACCCCAAGGCACCTTTCCCCATAAGCAAGCACTAGTTGGGTTTCTAAATTTGAGACCCTGTTCTGTTTTGTAATTCAGTTCATGTGTAGTCAAGTTTACATTCCGTGTATTAGTGATATCTTATGATGTTTCTTTTTCTGTGTGACGTAGTTCACGTAGAATAACCGTATCTGCATCCACTGCCTATGCCGCTACGGGCCTGATGACACAGATTTCATTGCTGAGTGATATTGCATTGTACGTACGTGCCACAACTTCTTTATCCATTTTTTGCTTTCTGGGATATTTACCTGATACTATAGATGAGCTTCTTGTGAACACAGCCGTCCCAAATATTGGGGTGGCTGTCTGTTTTTTATTTTAATTTCCGTAAGCTATAGGACCATAAGTGGAAGTGCCATAGGCTGTGTTGCTTTGCTTCTTTCGTGTTTCAGGAAACACCATACACTTCTCCAGGGTGGCTGCTGGCAATTTACATCCTGCCAATCAGCATAACAAGGCTCCCTGTTCTCCATATCCTGTCCTACCTTTCTGGATTTTACACTTTTTTCAGATGGCCCTTTGGCCCGGGGGGCAGTGAGACTTCATTGTAGTGCAGATTTCCTTTACAGGCTTGCTTGGTTGGCCAAAAAGGGCGTATGCGTTTTTTCCTGAATATATTCAGGAAAAAACGCATACGCCCTTTTTGGCCAAGTGCATCATTGTCGACATTGTGCCTCTTTTCCTATGCTTTCAGGGCAATTCCAGTCTGCCCCTTGCAATCGTTTTCCTGAAATTCTGCCCCGCTTTCAAGTCCCCTTCGCAGGCTTACTTCAATATATTTTTGGAGGATAGCTGTCATTTATAACTCTGCAGGTTTGTGAATTACAGTGCCCCTGAGCTCCTTTCTTCAACTTGCTTTCTTGTGAGCTGGGCACAAAACTGCAGGATTGCTTCAGGCCTTAATCTGTTTCCAGCAGGGCACACTGAGCCTTTGTTTAATTCCTCTTCTTGGTGGGCAATGAGTGTTACATTTGCCCATGCAGACACCTACAGCTAGTCTCTCATTGGTTCTCCCTATTCCTGTTCATCTTGCACAGAAATTGCAAACTGTGCCAAACAGGAGGTTAAAGGAACTGACTCTCCAAGCACGGAGAGTGTTAGTAAAGCGTCTGGAATGGTGAACCCGAGGACAAGGATACGAAAACTGAGATCCATTTTAAATCGTTTCCCAATCTCACGGTGTACCATACACTGTGTTTCCCATGCATGTTTTAGCTGAAGGAAGAATCCCTTGACCCTGGAGAGTTGGGACCCATGGAATGGGTACCATGCAGTGTGACTTCAAAGGGTCTGCATTTGCTCACCGAAACTCACCAATGCTATCAGCCTGAAGTGTCCAGCCTTATGTCTCAACCAGCTCTGGGTGTAGATGTGGTCAATCCCGGTTGCATCACATGCCCTGAGTGAATTATTTAAGAATTGCTCTCTATTTCACTGTCTTTGTGTTTTGTTTTCGAAATTTATTCTGATAATCGGATTTATCGGATTTTCACTGCTGCGTTTCGTCCGCTGTACACACGCTTGATTCTCTTACGGAGACATATATATCCATGTGTTTTAAGATTCTTCCTAGTCAGGTATATTCCTAGGCGTTGAATATGTGGTGTTGGGTCCATTTCGTTGAGCAAGGAGTAGGTCTTGTCTATTACATATTTGGCTTATGGAAAGTTATCTGTGCTAATTTCAGTCTCTGGTTTTATGCAGCACCCCAACGCACCTTTCCCCATAAGCAAGCACTAGTTGGTTTTCTAAATTTGAGACCCTGTTCTGTTTTGTAATTCAGTTCATGTGTAGTCAAGTTTACATTCCGTGTATTAGTGATATCTTATGATGTTTCTTTTTCTGTGTGACGTAGTTCACGTAGAATCACCGTACCTGCATCCACTCACTATGCCGCTATGGGCCTGATGACACAGAATTCATTGCTGAGTGATATTGCATTGTACGTACGTGCCACAACTTCTTTATCCATTTTTTGCTCTCTGGGATATTTACCTAGTCCTGTAGACGAGCTTCTTGGGAACACAGCCGTCCCACACTTTGGGGTGGCTCTCTGTTTTTGATTTTAATTTCCCTAAGTAATAGGACCATAAGTGCAATTGCCATAGGCTGTGTTGCTTTATTTTTTACGTGTTTCAGGAAACACCATACACTTCTCCAGGGTGGCTGTTCAAAATTTACATCCTGCCAATCAGCATAACAAGGCTCCCTGTTCTCCATATCCTGTCCTTCCTTTCTGGATTTTACACTTTTTTCAGATGGCCCTTTTGCCCGGGGGGCAGTGAGATTTCATTGTAGTGCAGATTTCCTTTACAGGCTTGCTTGGTTGGCCAAAAAGTGCGTATGCGTTTTTTCCTGAATATATTCAGGAAAAAATGCATACGCCCTTTTTGGCCAAGTGCATCATTGTCGACGTTGTGCCTCTTTTCCTATGCTTTCAGGGCAATTCCAGTCTACCCCCTGCAATCGTTTTCCTGAAATTCTGCCCCGCTTTCAAGTCCCCTTCGCAGGCTTACTTCAATATACTTTTGGAAGATAGCTGTCATTTATAACTCTGCAGGTTTGTGAATTACAGTGCCCCTGAGCTCCTTTCTTCAACTCGCTTTCTTGTGAGCTGGGCACAAAACTACAGGATTGCTTAAGGCCCTAATCTGTTTCCAGCACGGCACACTGAGCCTTTGTTTAATTCCTCTTCCTGGTGGGCAATGAGGGTTACATTTGCCCGTGCAGACACCTACAGCTAGTCTCTCATTGGTTCTCCCTATTCCTGTTCATCTTGCACAGAAATTGCAAGCTGTGCCAAAGAGGAGGTTAAAGGCACTGACTCTCCAAGCGGGGAGAGTGTTAGTAAAGCATCTGGAATGGTGAACCCGAGGACCAGGATACGAAAACTGAGTGCATTTTAAATCGATTCCCAATCACATGGTGGACGATACTCTGGGTTTCCCATGCATGGTTTAGCTGGAGGAAGAATCCCTTGAAACTGGAGAGTTGGGACTCATGGAATGGGTACCATGCAGTATGACTTCAAAGGGTCTGCATTTGCTCACCGAAACTCACCAATGCTATCAGCCTGAAGTGTCCAGCCTTATGTCTCAACCAGCTCTGGGTGTAGATGTGGTCAATCCCGGTTGCATCACATGCCCTGAGTGAATTATTTAAGAATTGCTCTCTATTTCACTGTCTTTGTGTTTTGTTTTCGAAATTTATTTTGATAATGGGATTTATCGGATTTTCACTGCTGCGTTTCGGCCGCTGTACACACGCTTGATTCTCTTACGGAGACATATATATCCATGGGTTTTAAGATTCTTCGTAGTCAGGTATATTCCTAGGCGTTGAATATGTGGTGTTGGGTCCATTTCGTTGAGCAAGGAGTAGGTCTTGTCTATTACATATTTGGCTTATGGAAAGTTATCTGTGCTAATTTCAGTCTCTGGTTTTATGCAGCACCCCAAGGCACCTTTCCCCATAAGCAAGCACTAGTTGGGTTTCTAAATTTGAGACCCTGTTCTGTTTTGTAATTCAGTTCATGTGTAGTCAAGTTTACATTCCGTGTATTAGTGATATCTTATGATGTTTCTTTTTCTGTGTGACGTAGTTCACGTAGAATAACCGTATCTGCATCCACTGCCTATGCCGCTACGGGCCTGATGACACAGATTTCATTGCTGAGTGATATTGCATTGTACGTACGTGCCACAACTTCTTTATCCATTTTTTGCTTTCTGGGATATTTACCTGATACTATAGATGAGCTTCTTGTGAACACAGCCGTCCCAAATATTGGGGTGGCTGTCTGTTTTTTATTTTAATTTCCGTAAGCTATAGGACCATAAGTGGAAGTGCCATAGGCTGTTTTGCTTTGCTTCTTTCGTGTTTCAGGAAACACCATACACTTCTCCAGGGTGGCTGCTGGCAATTTACATCCTGCCAATCAGCATAACAAGGCTCCCTGTTCTCCATATCCTGTCCTACCTTTCTGGATTTTACACTTTTTTCAGATGGCCCTTTGGCCCGGGGGGCAGTGAGACTTCATTGTAGTGCAGATTTCCTTTACAGGCTTGCTTGGTTGGCCAAAAAGGGCGTATGCGTTTTTTCCTGAATATATTCAGGAAAAAACGCATACGCCCTTTTTGGCCAAGTGCATCATTGTCGACATTGTGCCTCTTTTCCTATGCTTTCAGGGCAATTCCAGTCTGCCCCTTGCAATCGTTTTCCTGAAATTCTGCCCCGCTTTCAAGTCCCCTTCGCAGGCTTACTTCAATATATTTTTGGAGGATAGCTGTCATTTATAACTCTGCAGGTTTGTGAATTACAGTGCCCCTGAGCTCCTTTCTTCAACTTGCTTTCTTGTGAGCTGGGCACAAAACTGCAGGATTGCTTCAGGCCTTAATCTGTTTCCAGCAGGGCACACTGAGCCTTTGTTTAATTCCTCTTCTTGGTGGGCAATGAGTGTTACATTTGCCCATGCAGACACCTACAGCTAGTCTCTCATTGGTTCTCCCTATTCCTGTTCATCTTGCACAGAAATTGCAAACTGTGCCAAACAGGAGGTTAAAGGAACTGACTCTCCAAGCACGGAGAGTGTTAGTAAAGCGTCTGGAATGGTGAACCCGAGGACAAGGATACGAAAACTGAGATCCATTTTAAATCGTTTCCCAATCTCACGGTGTACCATACACTGTGTTTCCCATGCATGTTTTAGCTGAAGGAAGAATCCCTTGACCCTGGAGAGTTGGGACCCATGGAATGGGTACCATGCAGTGTGACTTCAAAGGGTCTGCATTTGCTCACCGAAACTCACCAATGCTATCAGCCTGAAGTGTCCAGCCTTATGTCTCAACCAGCTCTGGGTGTAGATGTGGTCAATCCCGGTTGCATCACATGCCCTGAGTGAATTATTTAAGAATTGCTCTCTATTTCACTGTCTTTGTGTTTTGTTTTCGAAATTTATTCTGATAATCGGATTTATCGGATTTTCACTGCTGCGTTTCGTCCGCTGTACACACGCTTGATTCTCTTACGGAGACATATATATCCATGTGTTTTAAGATTCTTCCTAGTCAGGTATATTCCTAGGCGTTGAATATGTGGTGTTGGGTCCATTTCGTTGAGCAAGGAGTAGGTCTTGTCTATTACATATTTAGCTTATGGAAAGTTATCTGTGCTAATTTCAGTCTCTGGTTTTATGCAGCACCCCAAGGCACCTTTCCCCATAAGCAAGCACTAGTTGGTTTTCTAAATTTGAGACCCTGTTCTGTTTTGTAATTCAGTTCATGTGTAGTCAAGTTTACATTCCGTGTATTAGTGATATCTTATGATGTTTCTTTTTCTGTGTGACGTAGTTCACGAAGAATCACCATACCTGCATCCTCTCATTATGCCGCTACGGGCCTGATGACACAGATTTCATTGCTGAGTGATATTGCATTGTACGTACGTGCCACAACTTCTTTATCCATTTTTTGCTTTCTGGGATATTTACCTGATACTGTAGACGAGCTTCTTGTGAACACAGCCGTCCCAAA
Source organism: Phocoena phocoena (assembly GCF_963924675.1). NCBI lineage: Eukaryota > Metazoa > Chordata > Mammalia > Artiodactyla > Phocoenidae > Phocoena > Phocoena phocoena. The sequence continues at coordinate 526,592 of NW_027077518.1, forward strand.
TATTGGGGTGGCTGTCTGTTTTTTATTTTAATTTCCGTAAGCTATAGGACCATAAGTGGAAGTGCCATAGGCTGTGTTGCTTTGTTTCTTACGTGTTTCAGGAAACACCATACACTTCTCCAGGGTGGCTGCTGGCAATTTACATCCTGCCAATCAGCATAACATGGCTCCCTGTTCTCCATATGCTGTCCTATCTTTCTGGATTTTACACTTTTCTCAGATGGCCCTTTTGCCCGGGGGGGGCAGTGAGATTTCATTGTAGTGCAGATTTCCTTTACAGGCTTGCTTGGTTGGCCAAAAATTGCGTATGCGTTTTTTCCTGAATATATTCAGGAAAAAACGCATACGCCATTTTTGGCCAAGTGCATCATTGTCGACATTGTGCCTCTTTTCCTATGCTTTCAGGGCAATTCCTGTCTACCCCCTGCAATCGTTTGCCTGAAATTCTGCCCCGCTTTCAAGTCCCCTTCGCAGGCTTACTTCAATATACTTTTGGAAGATAGCTGTCATTTATAACTCTGCAGGTTTGTGAATTACAGTGCCCCTGAGCTCCTTTCTTCAACTCACTTTCTTGTGAGCTGGGCACAAAACTGCAGGATTGCTTCAGGCACTAATCTGTTTACAGCAGTGCACGCTGAGCCTTTGGTTAATTCCTCTTCCTGGTGGGAAATGAGCGTTACATTTGCCCGTGCAGACACCTAGAGCTAGTCTCTCATTGGTTCTCCTTATTCCTGTTCATCTTGCACAGAAATTGCAAGCTGTGCCAAACAGGAGGTTAAAGGCACTGACTCTCCAAGCGGGGAGAGTGTTAGTAAAGTGTCTGGAATGGTGAACCCGAGGACCAGGATACAAAAACTGAGATGCATTTTAAATCATTTCCCAATCACACGGTGGACGATACTCTGGGTTTCCCATGCATGTTTTAGCTGGAGGAAGAATCCCATGAACCTGGAGAGTTGGGACCCATGGAATGGGTACCATGCAGTATGACTTCAAAGGGTCTGCATTTGCTCACCAAAACTCACCAATGCTATCAGCCTGAAGTGTCCAGCCTTATGTCTCAACCAGCTCTGGGTGTAGATGTGGTCAATCCCGGTTGCATCACATGCCCTGAGTGAATTATTTAAGAATTGCTCTCTATTTCACTGTCTTTGTGTTTTGTTTTCGAAATTTATTCTGATAATTGGATTTATCGGATTTTCACTGCTGCATTTCGGCCGCTGTACACACGCTTGATTCTCTTACGGAGACATATATATCCATGTGTTTTAAGATTCTTCCTAGTCAGGTATATTCCTAGGCGTTGAATATGTGGTGTTAGGTCCATTTCGTTGAGCAAGGAGTAGGTCTTGTCTATTACATATTTAGCTTATGGAAAGTTATCTGTGCTAATTTCAGTCTCTGGTTTTATGCAGCACCCCAACGCACCTTTCCCCATAAGCAAGCACTAGTTGGTTTTCTAAATTTGAGACCCTGTTCTGTTTTGTAATTCAGTTCATGTGTAGTCAAGTTTACATTCCGTGTATTAGTGATATCTTATGATGTTTCTTTTTCTTTGTGACGTAGTTCACGTAGAATCACCATACCTGCATCCACTCATTATGCCGCTACGGGCCTGATGACACAGATTTCATTGCTGAGTGATATTGCATTGTACGTACGTGCCACAACTTCTTTATCCATATTTTGCTTTCTGGGATATTTACCTGATACTGTAGACGAGCTTCTTGTGAACACAGCCGTCCCAAATATTGGGGTGGCTGTCTGTTTTTTATTTTAATTTCCGTAAGCTATAGGACCATAAGTGGAAGTGCCATAGGCTGTGTTGCTTTGTTTCTTACGTGTTTCAGGAAACACCATACACTTCTCCAGGGTGGCTGCTGGCAATTTACATCCTGCCAATCAGCATATCAAGGCTCCCTCTTCTCCATATGCTGTCCTATCTTTCTGGATTTTACACTTTTCTCAGATGGCCCTTTTGCCCGGGTTGGCAGTGAGATTTCATTGTAGTGCAGATTTCCTTTACAGGCTTGCTTGGTTGGCCAAAAATTGCGTATGCGTTTTTTCCTGAATATATTCAGGAAAAAACGCATACGCCATTTTTGGCCAAGGGCATCATTGTCGACATTGTGCCTCTTTTCCTATGCTTTCAGGGCAATTCCAGTCTACCCCCTGCAATCGTTTTCCTGAAATTCTGCCCCGCTTTCAAGTCCCCTTCGCAGGCTTACTTCAATATATTTTTGGAGGATAGCTGTCATTTATAACTCTGCAGTTTTGTGAATTACAGTGCCCCTGAGCTCCTTTCTTCAACTCGCTTTCTTGTGAGCTGGGCACAAACCCGCAGGATTGCTTCAGGCCCTAATCTGTTTCCGGCAGGGCATGCTGAGCCTTTGGATAATTCCTCTTCTTGGTGGGAAATGAGCATTACATTTGCCCGTGCAGAAACCTATAGCTAGTCTCTCATTGGTTCTCCCTATTCCTGTTCATCTTGCACAAAAATTGCAAGCTGTGCCAAAGAGGAGGTTAAAGGCACTGACTCTCCAAGCGGGGAGAGTGTTAGTAAAGCATCTGGAATGGTGAACCCGAGGACCAGGATACGAAAACTGAGATGCATTTTAAATCGTTTCCCAATCACACGGTGGACGATACTCTGGGTTTCCCATGCATGTTTTAGCTGGAGGAAGAATCCCTTGAACCTGGAGAGTTGGGACCCATGGAATGGGTACCATGCAGTATGACTTCAAAGGGTCTGCATTTGCTCACCGAAACTCACCAATGCTATCAGCCTGAAGTGTCCAGCCTTATGTCTCAACCAGCTCTGGGTGTAGATGTGGTCAATCCCGGTTGCATCACATGCCCTGAGTGAATTATTTAAGAATTGCTCTCTATTTCACTGTCTTTGTGTTTTGTTTTCGAAATTTATTTTGATAATGGCATTTATCAGATTTTCACTGCTGCGTTTCGGCCGCTGTACACACGCTTGATTCTCTTACGGAGACATATATATCCATGGGTTTTAAGATTCTTCCTAGTCAGGTATATTCCTAGGCGTTGAATATGTGGTGTTGGGTCCATTTCGTTGAGCAAGGAGTAGGTCTTGTCTATTACATATTTGGCTTATGGAAAGTTATCTGTGATAATTTCAGTCTCTGGTTTTATGCAGCACCCCAACGCACCTTTCCCCATAAGCAAGCCCTAGTTGGTTTTCTAAATTTGAGACCCTGTTCTGTTTTGTAATTCAGTTCATGTGTAGTCAAGTTTACATTCCGTGTATTAGTGATATCTTATGATGTTTCTTTTTCTGTGTGACGTAGTTCACGTAGATTCACCGTATCTGCATCCACTCACTATGCCGCTACTGGCCTGATGACACAGATTTCATTCCTGAGTGATATTGCATTGTACGTACGTGCCACAACTTCTTTATCCATTTTTTGCTTTCTGGGATATTTACCTTATACTGTAGACGACCTTCTTGTGAACACAGCCGTCCCAAATATTGGGGTGGCTGTCTGTTTTTTATTTTAATTTCCGTAAGCTATAGGACCATAAGTGGAAGTACCATAGGCTGTGTTGCTTTGTTTCTTACGTGTTTCAGGAAACACCATACACTTTTCCATGGTGGCTGCTGGCAATTTACATCCTGCCAATCAGCATAACAACCCTCCCTGTTCTCCATATCCTGTCCTACCTTTCTGGATTTTACACTTTTTTCAGATGGCCCTTTTGCCCGGGGGGCAGTGAGACTTCATTGTAGTGCAGATTTCCTTTACAGGCTTGCTTGGTTGGCCAAAAAGTGCGTATGCGTTTTTTCCTGAATATATTCAGGAAAAAACGCATACGCCCTTTTTGGCCAAGTGCATCATTGTCGACGTTCTGCCTCTTTTCCTATGCTTTCAGGGCAATTCCAGTCTACCCCCTGCAGTGGTTTTCCTGAAACTCTGCCCCGCTTTCTAGTCCCCTTCGCAGGCTTACTTCAATATATTTTTGGAGGATAGTTGTCACTTATAACTCTGCAGTTTTGTGAATTACACTGCCCCTGAGCTCCTTTCTTCAACTCGCTTTCTTGTGAGATGGGCACAAACCCGCAGGATTGCTTCAGGCCCTAATCTGTTTCCGGCAGGGCATGCTGAGCCTTTGGATAATTCCTCTTCTTGGTGGGAAATGAGCATTACATTTGCCCGTGCAGAAACCTATAGCTAGTCTCTCATTGGTTCTCCCTATTCCTGTTCATCTTGCACAAAAATTGCAAGCTGTGCCAAAGAGGAGGTTAAAGGCACTGACTCTCCAAGCGGGGAGAGTTTTAGTAAAGCATCTGGAATGGTGAACCCGAGGACCAGGATACGAAAACTGAGATGCATTTTAAATCGTTTCCCAATCACACGGTGGACGATACTCTGGGTTTCCCATGCATGTTTTAGCTGGAGGAAGAATCCCTTGAACCTGGAGAGTTGGGACCCATGGAATGGGTACCATGCAGTGTGACTTCAAAGGGTCTGCATTTGCTCACCAAAACTCACCAATGCTATCAGCCTGAAGTGTCCAGCCTTATGTCTCAACCAGCTCTGGGTGTAGATGTGGTCAATCCCGGTTGCATCACATGCCCTGAGTGAATTATTTAAGAATTGCTCTCTATTTCACTGTCTTTGTGTTTTATTTTCGAAATTTATTTTGATAATGGGATTTATCGGATTTTCACTGCTGCGTTTCGGCCGCTGTACACACGCTTGATTCTCTTACGGAGACATATATATCCATGGGTTTTAAGATTCTTCCTAGTCAGGTATATTCCTAGGCGTTGAATATGTGGTGTTGGGTCCATTTCGTTGAGCAAGGAGTAGGTCTTGTCTATTACATATTTGGCTTATGGAAAGTTATCTGTGCTAATTTCAGTCTCTGGTTTTATGCAGCACCCCAAGGCACCTTTCCCCATAAGCAAGCACTAGTTGGTTTTCTAAATTTGAGACCCTGTTCTGTTTTGTAATTCAGTTCATGTGTAGTCAAGTTTACATTCCGTGTATTAGTGATATCTTATGATGTTTCTTTTTATGTGTGACGTAGTTTACGTAGAATCACTGTACCTGCATCCACTCACTATGCCGCTACGGGCCTGATGACACAGATTTCATTGCTGAGGGATACTGCATTGCACGTACGTGCCACAACTTCTTTATCCATTTTTTGCTTTCTGGGATATTTACCTAGTCCTGTAGTCGAGCTTCCTGGGAACACAGCCGTCCCACACTTTGGGGTGGCTCTCTGTTTTTGATTTTAATTTCCCTAAGGAATAGGACCATAAGTGCAATTGCCATAGGTTGTGTTGCTTTATTTCTTACGTGTTTCAGGAAACACCATACACTTCTCCAGGGTGGCTGTTCAAAATTTACATCCTGCCCATCAGCATAACAAGGCTCCCTGTTCTCCCTATCCTCTCCTTCCTTTCTGGATTTTACACTTTTTTCAGATGGCCCTTTTGCCCGGGGGGCAGTGAGATTTCATTGTAGTGGAGATTTCTTTACAGGCTTGCTTGGTTGGCCAAAATTGCCTATGCGTTTTTTCCTGAATATATTCAGGAAAAAATGCATACGCCCTTTTTGGCAAAGTGCATCATTGTCGACGTTGTGCCTCTTTTCCTATGCTTTCAGGGCAATTCCAGTCTACCCCCTGCAATCGTTTTCCTGAAATTCTGCCCCGCTTTCAAGTCCCCTTCGCAGGCTTACTTCAATATACTTTTGGAAGATAGCTGTCATTTATAACTCTGCAGGTTTGTGAATTACAGTGCCCCTGAGCTCCTTTCTTCAACTCGCTTTCTTGTGAGCTGGGCACATAACCGCAGGATTGCTTCAGGCCCTAATCTGTTTCCGGCAGGGCACGCTGAGCCTTTGTTTAATTCGTCTTCCTGTTCGGCAATGAGTGTTACATTTGCCCGTGCAGACACCTACAGCTAGTCTCTCATTGGTTCTCCCTATTCCTGTTCATCTTGCACAGAAATTGAAAGCTGTGCCAAACAGGAGTTTAAAGGCACTGACTCTCCAAGCGGGGAGAGTGTTAGTAATGCGTCTGGAATGGTGAACCCGAGGACAAGGATACGAATACTGAGATCCATTTTAAATCGTTTCCCAATCTCACGGTGTACCATACTCTGTGTTTCCCATGCATGTTTTAGCTGAAGGAAGAATCCCTTGTACCTGGAGAGTTGGGACCCATGGAATGTGTACCATGCAGTATGACTTCAAAGGGTCTGCATTTGCTCACCGAAACTCACCAATGCTATCAGCCTGAAGTGTCCAGCCTTATGTCTCAACCAGCTCTGGGTGTAGATGTGGTCAATCCCGGTTGCATCACATGCCCTGAGTGAATTATTTAAGAATTGCTCTCTATTTCACTGTCTTTGTGATTTGTTTTCGAAATTTATTTTGATAATGGGATTTATCGGATTTTCACTGCTGCGTTTCGGCCTCTGTACACACGCTTGATTCTCTTACGGAGACATATATATCCATGGGTTTTAAGATTCTTCCTAGTCAGGTATATTCCTAGGCGTTGAATATGTGGTGTTGGGTCCATTTCGTTGAGCAAGGAGTAGGTCTTGTCTATTACATATTTGGCTTATGGAAAGTTTTCTGTGCTAATTTCAGTCTCTGTTTTTATGCAGCACCCCAACGCACCTTTCCCCATAAGCAAGCACTAGTTGGTTTTCTAAATGTGAGACCCTGTTCTGTTTTGTAATTCAGTTCATGTGTAGTCAAGTTTATATTCCGTGTATTAGTGATATCTTATGATGTTTCTTTTTCTGCGTGACGTAGTTCACGTAGAATCACCGTATCTGCATCCACTCAATATGCCGCTACGGGCCTGATGACACAGATTTCATTGCTGAGTGATATTGCATTGTACGTACGTGCCACAACTTCTTTATTCATTTTTTGCTTTCTGGGATATTTACCTGATACTGTAGAGGAGCTTCTTGTGAACACAGCCGTCCCAAATATTGGGGTGGCTCTCTGTTTTTGATTTTAATTTCCGTAAGCTATAGGACCATAAGTGGAAGTGCTATAGGCTGTGTTGCTTTGTTTGTTACGTGTTTCAGGAAACACCATACACTTCTCCAGGGTGGCTGCTGGCAATTTACATCCTGCCAATCAGCATAACAAGGCTCCCTGTTCTCCATATCCTGTCCTACCTTTCTGGATTTTACACTTTTTTCAGATGGCCCTTTTGCCTGGGGGGCATTGAGACTTCATTGTAGTGCAGATTTCCTTTACAGGCTTGCTTGGTTGGCCAAAAAGGGCGTATGCGTTTTTTCCTGAATATATTCAGGAAAAAACGCATACGCCCTTTTTGGCCAAGTGCATCATTGTCGACGTTCTGCCTCTTTTCCTATGCTTTCAGGGCAATTCCTGTCTACCCCCTGCAATCGTTTTCCTGAAACTCTGCCCCGCTTTCTAGTCCCCTTCGCAGGCTTACTTCAATATATTTTTGGAGGATAGCTGTCATTTATAACTCTGCAGTTTTGTGAATTACAGTGCCCCTGAGCTCCTTTCTTCAACTCGCTTTCTTGTGAGCTGGGCACAAACCCGCAGGATTGCTTCAGGCCCTAATCTGTTTCCGGCAGGGCATGCTGAGCCTTTGGATAATTCCTCTTCTTGGTGGGAAATGAGCATTACATTTGCCCGTGCAGAAACCTATAGCTAGTCTCTCATTGGTTCTCCCTATTCCTGTTCATCTTGCACAAAAATTGCAAGCTGTGCCAAAGAGGAGGTTAAAGGCACTGACTCTCCAAGCGGGGAGAGTGTTAGTAAAGCATCTGGAATGGTGAACCCGAGGACCAGGATACGAAAACTGAGATGCATTTTAAATCGTTTCCCAATCACACGGTGGACGATACTCTGGGTTTCCCATGCATGTTTTAGCTGGAGGAAGAATCCCTTGAACCTGGAGAGTTGGGACCCATGGAATGGGTACCATGCAGTATGACTTCAAAGGGTCTGCATTTGCTCACCGAAACTCACCAATGCTATCAGCCTGAAGTGTCCAGCCTTATGTCTCAACCAGCTCTGGGTGTAGATGTGGTCAATCCCGGTTGCATCACATGCCCTGAGTGAATTATTTAAGAATTGCTCTCTATTTCACTGTCTTTGTGTTTTGTTTTCGAAATTTATTTTGATAATGGCATTTATCAGATTTTCACTGCTGCGTTTCGGCCGCTGTACACACGCTTGATTCTCTTACGGAGACATATATATCCATGGGTTTTAAGATTCTTCCTAGTCAGGTATATTCCTAGGCGTTGAATATGTGGTGTTGGGTCCATTTCGTTGAGCAAGGAGTAGGTCTTGTCTATTACATATTTGGCTTATGGAAAGTTATCTGTGATAATTTCAGTCTCTGGTTTTATGCAGCACCCCAACGCACCTTTCCCCATAAGCAAGCCCTAGTTGGTTTTCTAAATTTGAGACCCTGTTCTGTTTTGTAATTCAGTTCATGTGTAGTCAAGTTTACATTCCGTGTATTAGTGATATCTTATGATGTTTCTTTTTCTGTGTGACGTAGTTCACGTAGATTCACCGTATCTGCATCCACTCACTATGCCGCTACTGGCCTGATGACACAGATTTCATTCCTGAGTGATATTGCATTGTACGTACGTGCCACAACTTCTTTATCCATTTTTTGCTTTCTGGGATATTTACCTTATACTGTAGACGACCTTCTTGTGAACACAGCCGTCCCAAATATTGGGGTGGCTGTCTGTTTTTTATTTTAATTTCCGTAAGCTATAGGACCATAAGTGGAAGTACCATAGGCTGTGTTGCTTTGTTTCTTACGTGTTTCAGGAAACACCATACACTTTTCCATGGTGGCTGCTGGCAATTTACATCCTGCCAATCAGCATAACAACCCTCCCTGTTCTCCATATCCTGTCCTACCTTTCTGGATTTTACACTTTTTTCAGATGGCCCTTTTGCCCGGGGGGCAGTGAGACTTCATTGTAGTGCAGATTTCCTTTACAGGCTTGCTTGGTTGGCCAAAAAGTGCGTATGCGTTTTTTCCTGAATATATTCAGGAAAAAACGCATACGCCCTTTTTGGCCAAGTGCATCATTGTCGACGTTCTGCCTCTTTTCCTATGCTTTCAGGGCAATTCCAGTCTACCCCCTGCAGTGGTTTTCCTGAAACTCTGCCCCGCTTTCTAGTCCCCTTCGCAGGCTTACTTCAATATATTTTTGGAGGATAGTTGTCACTTATAACTCTGCAGTTTTGTGAATTACACTGCCCCTGAGCTCCTTTCTTCAACTCGCTTTCTTGTGAGATGGGCACAAACCCGCAGGATTGCTTCAGGCCCTAATCTGTTTCCGGCAGGGCATGCTGAGCCTTTGGATAATTCCTCTTCTTGGTGGGAAATGAGCATTACATTTGCCCGTGCAGAAACCTATAGCTAGTCTCTCATTGGTTCTCCCTATTCCTGTTCATCTTGCACAAAAATTGCAAGCTGTGCCAAAGAGGAGGTTAAAGGCACTGACTCTCCAAGCGGGGAGAGTTTTAGTAAAGCATCTGGAATGGTGAACCCGAGGACCAGGATACGAAAACTGAGATGCATTTTAAATCGTTTCCCAATCACACGGTGGACGATACTCTGGGTTTCCCATGCATGTTTTAGCTGGAGGAAGAATCCCTTGAACCTGGAGAGTTGGGACCCATGGAATGGGTACCATGCAGTGTGACTTCAAAGGGTCTGCATTTGCTCACCAAAACTCACCAATGCTATCAGCCTGAAGTGTCCAGCCTTATGTCTCAACCAGCTCTGGGTGTAGATGTGGTCAATCCCGGTTGCATCACATGCCCTGAGTGAATTATTTAAGAATTGCTCTCTATTTCACTGTCTTTGTGTTTTATTTTCGAAATTTATTTTGATAATGGGATTTATCGGATTTTCACTGCTGCGTTTCGGCCGCTGTACACACGCTTGATTCTCTTACGGAGACATATATATCCATGGGTTTTAAGATTCTTCCTAGTCAGGTATATTCCTAGGCGTTGAATATGTGGTGTTGGGTCCATTTCGTTGAGCAAGGAGTAGGTCTTGTCTATTACATATTTGGCTTATGGAAAGTTATCTGTGCTAATTTCAGTCTCTGGTTTTATGCAGCACCCCAAGGCACCTTTCCCCATAAGCAAGCACTAGTTGGTTTTCTAAATTTGAGACCCTGTTCTGTTTTGTAATTCAGTTCATGTGTAGTCAAGTTTACATTCCGTGTATTAGTGATATCTTATGATGTTTCTTTTTATGTGTGACGTAGTTTACGTAGAATCACTGTACCTGCATCCACTCACTATGCCGCTACGGGCCTGATGACACAGATTTCATTGCTGAGGGATACTGCATTGCACGTACGTGCCACAACTTCTTTATCCATTTTTTGCTTTCTGGGATATTTACCTAGTCCTGTAGTCGAGCTTCCTGGGAACACAGCCGTCCCACACTTTGGGGTGGCTCTCTGTTTTTGATTTTAATTTCCCTAAGGAATAGGACCATAAGTGCAATTGCCATAGGTTGTGTTGCTTTATTTCTTACGTGTTTCAGGAAACACCATACACTTCTCCAGGGTGGCTGTTCAAAATTTACATCCTGCCCATCAGCATAACAAGGCTCCCTGTTCTCCCTATCCTCTCCTTCCTTTCTGGATTTTACACTTTTTTCAGATGGCCCTTTTGCCCGGGGGGCAGTGAGATTTCATTGTAGTGGAGATTTCCTTTACAGGCTTGCTTGGTTGGCCAAAATTGCCTATGCGTTTTTTCCTGAATATATTCAGGAAAAAATGCATACGCCCTTTTTGGCAAAGTGCATCATTGTCGACGTTGTGCCTCTTTTCCTATGCTTTCAGGGCAATTCCAGTCTACCCCCTGCAATCGTTTTCCTGAAATTCTGCCCCGCTTTCAAGTCCCCTTCGCAGGCTTACTTCAATATACTTTTGGAAGATAGCTGTCATTTATAACTCTGGAGGTTTGTGAATTACAGTGCCCCTGAGCTCCTTTCTTCAACTCGCTTTCTTGTGAGCTGGGCACAAAACTACAGGATTGCTTAAGGCCCTAATCTTTTTCCAGCAGGGCACACTGAGCCTTTGTTTAATTCCTCTTCCTGGTGGGCAATGTGGGTTACATTTGCCCGTGCAGACACCTACAGCTAGTCTCTCATTGGTTCTCCCTATTCCTGTTCATCTTGCACAGAAATTGCAAGCTGTGCCAAAGAGGAGGTTAAAGGCACTGACTCTCCAAGCGGGGAGAGTGTTAGTAAAGCATCTGGAATGGTGAACCCGAGGACCAGGATACGAAAACTGAGATGCATTTTAAATCGTTTCCCAATCACATGGTGGACGATACTCTGGGTTTCCCATGCATGGTTTAGCTGGAGGAAGAATCCCTTGAAACTGGAGAGTTGGGACCCATGGAATGGGTACCATGCAGTATGACTTCAAAGGGTCTGCATTTGCTCACCGAAACTCACCAATGTTATCAGCCTGAAGTGTGCAGCCTTATGTCTCATCCAGCTCTGGGTGTAGATGTGGTCAATCCCGGTTGCATCACATGCCCTGAGTGAATTATTTAAGAATTGCTCTCTATTTCACTGTCTTTGTGATTTGTTTTCGAAATTTATTTTGATAATGGGATTTATCGGATTTTCACTGCTGCGTTTCGGCCGCTGTACACACGCTTGATTCTCTTGCGGAGACATATATATCCATGGGTTTTAAGATTCTTCGTAGTCAGGTATATTCCTAGGCGTTGAATATGTGGTGTTGGGTCCATTTCGTTGAGCAAGGAGTAGGTCTTGTCTATTACATATTTGGCTTATGGAAAGTTATCTGTGCTAATTTCAGTCTCTGGTATTATGCAGCACCCCAAGGCACCTTTCCCCATAAGCAAGCACTAGTTGGTTTTCTAAATGTGAGACCCTGTTCTGTTTTGTAATTCAGTTCATGTGTAGTCAAGTTTATATTCCGTGTATTAGTGATATCTTATGATGTTTCTTTTTCTGCGTGACGTAGTTCACGTAGAATCACCGTATCTGCATCCACTCAATATGCCGCTACGGGCCTGATGACACAGATTTCATTGCTGAGTGATATTGCATTGTACGTACGTGCCACAACTTCTTTATTCATTTTTTGCTTTCTGGGATATTTACCTGATACTGTAGAGGAGCTTCTTGTGAACACAGCCGTCCCAAATATTGGGGTGGCTCTCTGTTTTTGATTTTAATTTCCGTAAGCTATAGGACCATAAGTGGAAGTGCTATAGGCTGTGTTGCTTTGTTTGTTACGTGTTTCAGGAAACACCATACACTTCTCCAGGGTGGCTGCTGGCAATTTACATCCTGCCAATCAGCATAACAAGGCTCCCTGTTCTCCATATCCTGTCCTACCTTTCTGGATTTTACACTTTTTTCAGATGGCCCTTTTGCCTGGGGGGCATTGAGACTTCATTGTAGTGCAGATTTCCTTTACAGGCTTGCTTGGTTGGCCAAAAAGGGCGTATGCGTTTTTTCCTGAATATATTCAGGAAAAAACGCATACGCCCTTTTTGGCCAAGTGCATCATTGTCGACGTTCTGCCTCTTTTCCTATGCTTTCAGGGCAATTCCTGTCTACCCCCTGCAATCGTTTTCCTGAAACTCTGCCCCGCTTTCTAGTCCCCTTCGCAGGCTTACTTCAATATATTTTTGGAGGATAGCTGTCATTTATAACTCTGCAGTTTTGTGAATTACAGTGCCCCTGAGCTCCTTTCTTCAACTCGCTTTCTTGTGAGCTGGGCACAAACCCGCAGGATTGCTTCAGGCCCTAATCTGTTTCGGGCAGGGCATGCTGAGCCTTTGGATAATTCCTCTTCTTGGTGGGAAATGAGCATTACATTTGCCCGTGCAGAAACCTATAGCTAGTCTCTCATTGGTTCTCCCTATTCCTGTTCATCTTGCACAAAAATTGCAAGCTGTGCCAAAGAGGAGGTTAAAGGCACTGACTCTCCAAGCGGGGAGAGTGTTAGTAAAGCATCTGGAATGGTGAACCCGAGGACCAGGATACGAAAACTGAGATGCATTTTAAATCGTTTCCCAATCACACGGTGGACGATACTCTGGGTTTCCCATGCATGTTTTAGCTGGAGGAAGAATCCCTTGAACCTGGAGAGTTGGGACCCATGGAATGGGTACCATGCAGTATGACTTCAAAGGGTCTGCATTTGCTCACCGAAACTCACCAATGCTATCAGCCTGAAGTGTCCAGCCTTATGTCTCAACCAGCTCTGGGTGTAGATGTGGTCAATCCCGGTTGCATCACATGCCCTGAGTGAATTATTTAAGAATTGCTCTCTATTTCACTGTCTTTGTGTTTTGTTTTCGAAATTTATTTTGATAATGGCATTTATCAGATTTTCACTGCTGCGTTTCGGCCGCTGTACACACGCTTGATTCTCTTACGGAGACATATATATCCATGGGTTTTAAGATTCTTCCTAGTCAGGTATATTCCTAGGCGTTGAATATGTGGTGTTGGGTCCATTTCGTTGAGCAAGGAGTAGGTCTTGTCTATTACATATTTGGCTTATGGAAAGTTATCTGTGATAATTTCAGTCTCTGGTTTTATGCAGCACCCCAACGCACCTTTCCCCATAAGCAAGCCCTAGTTGGTTTTCTAAATTTGAGACCCTGTTCTGTTTTGTAATTCAGTTCATGTGTAGTCAAGTTTACATTCCGTGTATTAGTGATATCTTATGATGTTTCTTTTTCTGTGTGACGTAGTTCACGTAGATTCACCGTATCTGCATCCACTCACTATGCCGCTACTGGCCTGATGACACAGATTTCATTCCTGAGTGATATTGCATTGTACGTATGTGCCACAACTTCTTTATCCATTTTTTGCTTTCTGGGATATTTACCTTATACTGTAGACGACCTTCTTGTGAACACAGCCGTCCCAAATATTGGGGTGGCTGTCTGTTTTTTATTTTAATTTCCGTAAACTATAGGACCATAAGTGGAAGTACCATAGGCTGTGTTGCTTTGTTTCTTACGTGTTTCAGGAAACACCATACACTTTTCCATGGTGGCTGCTGGCAATTTACATCCTGCCAATCAGCATAACAACCCTCCCTGTTCTCCATATCCTGTCCTACCTTTCTGGATTTTACACTTTTTTCAGATGGCCCTTTTGCCCGGGGGGCAGTGAGACTTCATTGTAGTGCAGATTTCCTTTACAGGCTTGCTTGGTTGGCCAAAAAGTGCGTATGCGTTTTTTCCTGAATATATTCAGGAAAAAACGCATACGCCCTTTTTGGCCAAGTGCATCATTGTCGACGTTCTGCCTCTTTTCCTATGCTTTCAGGGCAATTCCAGTCTACCCCCTGCAGTGGTTTTCCTGAAACTCTGCCCCGCTTTCTAGTCCCCTTCGCAGGCTTACTTCAATATATTTTTGGAGGATAGTTGTCACTTATAACTCTGCAGTTTTGTGAATTACACTGCCCCTGAGCTCCTTTCTTCAACTCGCTTTCTTGTGAGATGGGCACAAACCCGCAGGATTGCTTCAGGCCCTAATCTGTTTCCGGCAGGGCATGCTGAGCCTTTGGATAATTCCTCTTCTTGGTGGGAAATGAGCATTACATTTGCCCGTGCAGAAACCTATAGCTAGTCTCTCATTGGTTCTCCCTATTCCTGTTCATCTTGCACAAAAATTGCAAGCTGTGCCAAAGAGGAGGTTAAAGGCACTGACTCTCCAAGCGGGGAGAGTTTTAGTAAAGCATCTGGAATGGTGAACCCGAGGACCAGGATACGAAAACTGAGATGCATTTTAAATCGTTTCCCAATCACACGGTGGACGATACTCTGGGTTTCCCATGCATGTTTTAGCTGGAGGAAGAATCCCTTGAACCTGGAGAGTTGGGACCCATGGAATGGGTACCATGCAGTGTGACTTCAAAGGGTCTGCATTTGCTCACCAAAACTCACCAATGCTATCAGCCTGAAGTGTCCAGCCTTATGTCTCAACCAGCTCTGGGTGTAGATGTGGTCAATCCCGGTTGCATCACATGCCCTGAGTGAATTATTTAAGAATTGCTCTCTATTTCACTGTCTTTGTGTTTTATTTTCGAAATTTATTTTGATAATGGGATTTATCGGATTTTCACTGCTGCGTTTCGGCCGCTGTACACACGCTTGATTCTCTTACGGAGACATATATATCCATGGGTTTTAAGATTCTTCCTAGTCAGGTATATTCCTAGGCGTTGAATATGTGGTGTTGGGTCCATTTCGTTGAGCAAGGAGTAGGTCTTGTCTATTACATATTTGGCTTATGGAAAGTTATCTGTGCTAATTTCAGTCTCTGGTTTTATGCAGCACCCCAAGGCACCTTTCCCCATAAGCAAGCACTAGTTGGTTTTCTAAATTTGAGACCCTGTTCTGTTTTGTAATTCAGTTCATGTGTAGTCAAGTTTACATTCCGTGTATTAGTGATATCTTATGATGTTTCTTTTTATGTGTGACGTAGTTTACGTAGAATCACTGTACCTGCATCCACTCACTATGCCGCTACGGGCCTGATGACACAGATTTCATTGCTGAGGGATACTGCATTGCACGTACGTGCCACAACTTCTTTATCCATTTTTTGCTTTCTGGGATATTTACCTAGTCCTGTAGTCGAGCTTCCTGGGAACACAGCCGTCCCACACTTTGGGGTGGCTCTCTGTTTTTGATTTTAATTTCCCTAAGGAATAGGACCATAAGTGCAATTGCCATAGGTTGTGTTGCTTTATTTCTTACGTGTTTCAGGAAACACCATACACTTCTCCAGGGTGGCTGTTCAAAATTTACATCCTGCCCATCAGCATAACAAGGCTCCCTGTTCTCCCTATCCTCTCCTTCCTTTCTGGATTTTACACTTTTTTCAGATGGCCCTTTTGCCCGGGGGGCAGTGAGATTTCATTGTAGTGGAGATTTCTTTACAGGCTTGCTTGGTTGGCCAAAATTGCCTATGCGTTTTTTCCTGAATATATTCAGGAAAAAATGCATACGCCCTTTTTGGCAAAGTGCATCATTGTCGACGTTGTGCCTCTTTTCCTATGCTTTCAGGGCAATTCCAGTCTACCCCCTGCAATCGTTTTCCTGAAATTCTGCCCCGCTTTCAAGTCCCCTTCGCAGGCTTACTTCAATATACTTTTGGAAGATAGCTGTCATTTATAACTCTGCAGGTTTGTGAATTACAGTGCCCCTGAGCTCCTTTCTTCAACTCGCTTTCTTGTGAGCTGGGCACATAACCGCAGGATTGCTTCAGGCCCTAATCTGTTTCCGGCAGGGCACGCTGAGCCTTTGTTTAATTCGTCTTCCTGTTCGGCAATGAGTGTTACATTTGCCCGTGCAGACACCTACAGCTAGTCTCTCATTGGTTCTCCCTATTCCTGTTCATCTTGCACAGAAATTGAAAGCTGTGCCAAACAGGAGTTTAAAGGCACTGACTCTCCAAGCGGGGAGAGTGTTAGTAATGCGTCTGGAATGGTGAACCCGAGGACAAGGATACGAATACTGAGATCCATTTTAAATCGTTTCCCAATCTCACGGTGTACCATACTCTGTGTTTCCCATGCATGTTTTAGCTGAAGGAAGAATCCCTTGTACCTGGAGAGTTGGGACCCATGGAATGTGTACCATGCAGTATGACTTCAAAGGGTCTGCATTTGCTCACCGAAACTCACCAATGCTATCAGCCTGAAGTGTCCAGCCTTATGTCTCAACCAGCTCTGGGTGTAGATGTGGTCAATCCCGGTTGCATCACATGCCCTGAGTGAATTATTTAAGAATTGCTCTCTATTTCACTGTCTTTGTGTTTTGTTTTCGAAATTTATTTTGATAATGGGATTTACCGGATTTTCACTGCTGCGTTTCGGCCACTGTACACACGCTTGATTCTCTTACGGAGACATATATATCCATGGGTTTTAAGATTCTTCCTTGTCAGGTATATTCCTAGGCGTTGAATATGTGGTGTTAAGTCCATTTCGTTGAGCAAGGAGTAGGTCTTGTCTATTTCATATTTGGCTTATGGAATGTTATCTGTGCTAATTTCAGTCTCTGGTTTTATGCAGCACCCCAACGCACCTTTCCCCGTAAGCAAGCACAAGTTGGTTTTCTAAATTTGAGACCCTGTTCTGTTTTGTAATTCAGTTCATGTGTAGTCAAGTTTACATTCCGTGTATTAGTGATATCTTATGATCTTTCTTTTTCTGTGTGACGTAGTTCACGTAGAATCACCGTACCTGCATCCACTCACTATGCCGCTATGGGCCTGATGACACAGATTTCACTGCTGAGTGATACTGCATTGCACGTACGTGTCACAACTTCTTTATCCATTTTTTGCTTTCTGGGATATTTACCTGATACTGTAGACGAGCTTCTTGTGAACACAGCCGTCCCAAATATTGGGGTGGCTGTCTGTTTTTGATTTTAATTTCCGTAAGCTATAGGACCATAAGTGGAAGTGCCATAGGCTGTGTTGCTTTGTTTCTTACGTGTTGCAGGAAACACCATACACTTCTCCAGGGTGGCTGCTGGCAATTTACATCCTGCCAGTCAGCATAACAAGGCTCCCTGTTCTCCATATCCTGTCCTACCTTTCTGGATTTTACACTTTTTTCAGATGGCCCTTTTGCCCGGGGGGCAGTGAGACTTCATTGTAGTGCAGATTTCCTTTACAGGCTTGCTTGGTTGGCCAAAAAGGGCGTATGCGTTTTTCCCTGAATATATTCAGGAAAAAACGCATACGCCCTTTTTGGCCAAGTGCATCATTGTCGACGTTCTGCCTCTTTTCCTATGCTTTCAGGGCAATTCCAGCCTACCCCCTGCAATCGTTTTCCTGAAATTCTGCCCCGCTTTCAAGTCCCCTTCGCAGACTTACGTCAATATATTTTTGGAGGATAGTTGTCACTTATAACTCCGCAGGTTTGAGAATTACAGTGCCCCTGAGCTCCTTTCTTCAAATCGCTTTCTTGTGAGCTGGGCACAAAACCGCAGGATTGTTTCAGGCCCTGTTCTGTTTCCGGCAGGGCACACTGAGCCTTTGTTTAATTCCTCTTCCTGGTCGGCAATGAGCGTTACATTTGCCCGTGCAGAGACATACAGCTAGTCTCTCATTGGTTCTCCCTATTCCTGTTCATCTTGCACAGAAATTGCAAGCTGTGCCAAGCAGGAGGTTAAAGGCACTGACTCTCCAAGCAGGGAGAGTGTTAGTAAAGCATCTGGAATGGTGAACCCGAGGACCAGGATACGAAAACTGAGATGCATTTTAAATCGTTTCCCAATCACATGGTGGACGATACTCTGGGTTTCCCATGCATGTTTTACCTGGAGGAAGAATGCCTTGAACCTGGAGAGTTGGGACCCATGGAATGTGTACCATGCAGTATGACTTCAAAGGGTCTGCATTTGCTCACCGAAACTCACCAATGCTATCAGCCTGAAGTGTCCAGCCTTATGCCTCAACCAGCTCTGGGTGTAGATGTGGTCAATCCCGGTTGCATCACATGCCCTGAGTGAATTATTTAAGAATTGCTCTCTATTTCACTGTCTTTGTGTTTTGTTTTCGAAATTTATTTTGATAATGGTATTTATCGGATTTTCACTGCTGCATTTTGGCCACTGTACACGCGCTTGATTCTCTTACGGAGACATATATATCCATGGGTTTTAAGATTCCTCCTAGTCAGGTATATTCCTAGGCGTTGAATATGTGGTGTTGAGTCCATTTCGTTGAGCAAGGAGTAGGTCTTGTCTGTTACATATTTGGCTTATGGAATGTTATCTTTGCTAATTTCAGTCTCTGGTTTTATGCAGCACCCCAACGCACCTTTCCCCATAAGCAAGCACTAGTTGGTTTTCTAAATTTGAGACCCTGTTCTGTTTTGTAATTCAGTTCATGTGTAGTCAAGTTTACATTCCGTTTATTAGTGATATCTTATGATGTTTCTTTTTCTGTGTGACGTAGTTCACGTAGAATCACCGTACCTGCATCCACTCACTATGCCGCTACGGGCCTGATGACACAGATTTCATTGCTGAGTGATATTGCATTGCACGTACGTGCCACAATTTCTTTATCCATTTTTTGCTTTCTGGGATATTTACCTGATACTGTACACGAGCTTCTTGTGAACACAGCCGTCCCAAATATTGGGGTGGCTGTCTGTTTTTGATTTTAATTTCTGTAAGCTATAGGACCATAAGTGGAAGTAACTTAGGCTGTGTTGCTTTGTTTCTTACGTGTTTCAGGAAACACCATACACTTCTCCAGGGTGTCTGATGGCAATTTACATCCTGCCAATCAGCATAACAAGGCTCCCTGTTCTCCATATCCTGTCCTACCTTTCTGGATTTTACACTTTTTTCAGATGGCCCTTTTGCCCGGGGGGCAGTGAGACTTCATTGTAGTGCAGATTTCCTTTACAGGCTTGCTTGGTTGGCCAAAAAGGGCGTATGCGTGTTTTCCTGAATATATTCAGGAAAACACGCATACGCCCTTTTTGGCCAAGTGCATCATTGTCGACGTTCTGCCTCTTTTCCTATGCTTTCAGGGCAATTCCAGTCTACCCCCTGCAATCGTTTTCCTGAAATTCTGCCCCGCTTTCAAGTCCCCTTCGCAGGCTTACTTCAATATATTTTTGGAGGATAGCTGTCATTTATAACTCTGCAGGTTTGTGAATTACAGTGCCCCTGAGCTCCATTCTTCAACTCGCTTTCTTGTGAGCTGCGCACAAAACCGCAGGATTGCTTCAGGCCCTAATCTGTTTCCGGCAGGGCATGCTGAGCCTTTGTTTAATTCCTCTTCCTGGTGGGAAATGACTGTTACATTTGGCCGTGCAGACACCTACAGCTAGTCTCTCATTGGTTCTCCCTATTCCTGTACATCTTGCACAGAAATTGCAAACTGTGCCAAACAGGAGGTTAAAGGCACTGAGTCTCCAAGCGGGGAGAGTGTTAGTAAAGCATCTGGAATAGTGAACCCGAGGACAAGGATACGAAAACTGAGATCCATTTTAAATCGTTTCCCAATCTCACGGTGTACCATACTCTGTGTTTCCCATGCATGTTTTAGCTGAAGGAAGAATCCCTTGAACCTGGAGAGTTGGGACCCATGGAATGGGTACCATGCAGTATGACTTCAAAGGGTCTGCATTTGCTCACTGAAACTCACCAATGCTATCAGCCTGAAGTGTCCAGCCTTATGTCTCAACCAGCTCTGGGTGTAGATGTGTTAAATCCCGGTTGCATCACATGCCCTGAGTGAATTATTTAAGAATTGCTCTCTATTTCACTGTCTTTGTGTTTTGTTTTTGAAATTTATTTTGATAATGGGATTTATCGGAGTTTCACTGCTGCGTTTATGCCGCTGTACACACGCTTGATTCTCTTATTGAGACATATAAATCCATGGGTTTTAAGATTCTTCCTAGTCAGGTATATTCCTAGGCGTTGAATATGTGGTGTTGAGTCCATTTCGTTGAGCAAGGAGTAGATCTTGTCTATTACATATTTGGCTTATGGAAAGTTATCTGTGCTAATTTCAGTCTCTGGTTTTATGCAGCACCCCAAGGCACCTTTCCCCATAAGCAAGCACTAGTTGGTTTTCTAAATTTGAGACCCTGTTCTGTTTTGTAATTCAGTTCATGTGTAGTCAAGTTTACATTCCGTGTATTAGTGATATCTTATGATGTTTCTTTTTCTGTGTGACATAGTTCACGTAGAATCACCGTACCTGCATCCACTCACTATGCCGCTATGGGCCTGATGACACAGATTTCATTGCTGAGTGATATTGCATTGCACGTACGTGCCACAACTTCTTTATCCATTTTTTGCTTTCTGGGATATTTACCTGGTACTGTAGACGAGCTTCTTGGGAACACAGCCGTCTCAAAGTTTGGGGTGGCTCTCTGTTTTTGATTTTAAGTTCCCTAAGCAATAGGACCATAAGTGCAATTGCCATAGGCTGTGTTGCTTTATTTCTTACGTGTTTCAGGAAACACCATACACTTCTCCAGGGTGGCTGTTCACAATTTACATCCTGCCAATCAGCATAACAAGGCTCCCTGTTCTCCATATCCTGTCCTACCTTTCTGGATTTTACACTTTTTTCAGAGGGCCCTTTTGCCTGGGTGGGGGCAGTGAGATTTCATTGTAGTGCAGATTTCCTTTACAGGCTTGCTTGGTTGGCCAAAAAGGACGTATGCGTTTTTTCCTGAATATATTCAGGAAAAAACGCATACGCACTTTTTGGCCAAGTGCATCATTGTCGACGTTCTGCCTCTTTTCCTATGCTTTCAGGGCAATTCCAGTCTACCCCCTGCAATCGTTTTCCTGAAATTCTGCCCCGCTTTCAAGTCCCCTTCGCAGGCTTACTGCAATATACTTTTGGAAGCTAGCTATCATTTATAACTCTGCAGGTTTGTGAATTACAGTGCCCCTGAGCTCCTTTCTTCAACTCGCTTTCTTGTGAGCTGGGCACAAAACCGCAGGATTGCTTCAGGCCCTAATCTGTTTCCGGCAGGGCACGCTGAGCCTTTGGTTAATTCCTCTTCCTGGTGGGCAATGAGCGTTACATTTGCCCGTGCAGACACCTACAGCTAGTCTCTCATTGGTTCTCCCTATTCCTGTTCATCTTGCACAGAAATTGCAAGCTGTGCCAAAGAGGAGGTTAAAGGCACTGACTCTCCAAGCGGGGAGAGTGTTAGTAAAGCATCTGGACTGTTGAACCCGAGGACCAGGATACGAAAACTGAGATGCATTTTAAATCGTTTCCCAATCACACGGTGGACGATACTCTGGGTTTCCCATGCATGTGTTAGCTGGAGGAAGAATCCCTTGAACCTGGAGAGTTGGGACCCATGGAATGGTACCATGCAGTATGACTTCAAAGGGTCTGCATTTGCTCACCGAAACTCACCAATGCTATCAGCCTGTAGTGTCCAGCCTTATGTCTCAACCAGCTCTGGGTGTAGATGTGGTCAATCCCGGTTTCATCACATGCACTGAGTGAATTATTTAAGAATTGCTCTCTATTTCACTGTCTTTGTGTTTTGTTTTCGAAATTTATTTTGATAGTGGGATATATCGGATTTTCACTGCTGCGTTTCGGCCGCTGTACACACGCTTGATTCTCTTACAGAGACATATATATCCATGGGTTTTAAGATTCTTCCTAGTCAGGTATATTCCTAGGCGTTGAATATGTGGTGTTGGGTCCATTTCGTTGAGCAAGGAGTAGGTCTTGTCTATTACATATTTGGCTTATGGAAAGTTATCTGTGCTAATTTCAGTCTCTGGTTTTATGCAGCACCCCAAGGCACCTTTCCCCATAAGCAAGCACTAGTTGTTTTTCTAAATTTGAGACCCTGTTCTGTTTTGTAATTCAGTTCATGTGTAGTCTAGTTTACATTCCGTGTATTAGTGATATCTTATGATGTTTCTTTTTCTGTGTGACGTAGTTCACGTAGAATCACCGTACCTGCATCCACTCACTATGCCGCTACGGGCCTGATGACACAGATTTCATTGCTGAGTGATATTGCTTTGTACGTACGTGCCACAACTTCTTTATCCATATTTTGCTTTCTGGGATATTTACCTGTTACTGTAGACGAGCTTCTTGTGAACACAGCCGTCCCAAATATTGGGGTGGCTGTCTGTTTTTGATTTTAATTTCCGTAAGCTATAGGACCATAAGTGGAAGGGCCATAGGCTGTGTTGCTTTGTTTCTTACGTGTTTCAGGAAAGACCATACACTTCTCCAGGGTGGCTGCTGGCAATTTACATCCTGCCAATCAGCATAACAAGGCTCCCTGTTCTCCATATAATGTCCTACCTTTCTGGATTTTACACTTTTTTCAGATGGCCTTTTTGCCCGGGGGGCAGTGAGACTTCATTGTAGTGCAGATTTCCTTTACAGGCTTGCTTGGTTGGCCAAAAAGGGCGTATGCATTTTTTCCTGAATATATTCAGGAAAAAACGCATACGCCATTTTTGGCCAAGTGCATCATTGTCGACGTTGTGCCTCTTTTCAGATGCTTTCACGGCAATTCCAGTCTACCCGCTGCAAACTTTTTCCCGAAATTCTGCCCCGCTTTCAAGTCCTCTTCGCAGGCTTTCTTCAATATACTTTTGGAAGATAGCTGTCATTTATAACTCTGCAGATTTGTGAATTACAGTGCCCCTGAGCTCCTTTCTTCAACTCGCTTTCTTGTGAGCTGGGCACAAAACCGCAGGATTGCTTCAGGCACTAATCTGTTTCCAGCAGGGCATGCTGACCCTTCGGTTAATTCCTCTTCCTGGTGGGAAATGAGCGTTATATTTGCCCGTGCAGACACCTACAGCTAGTCTCTCATTGGTTCTCCCTATTACTGTTCATCTTGCACAGAAATTGCAAGCTGTGCCAAACAGGAGGTTAAAGACACAGACTCTCCAAGCGGGGAGAGTGATAGTAAAGCGTCTGGAATGGTGAACCCGAGGACCAGGATACGAAAACTGAGATGCATTTTAAATCGTTTCCCAATCACACGGTGGACGATACTCTGGGTTTCCCATGCATGTTTTAGCTGGAGGAAAAATGCCTTGAACCTGGAGAGTTGGTACCCATGGAATGGGTACCATGCAGTATGACTTCAAAGGGTCTGCATTTGCTCACAGAAACTCACCAATGCTATCAGCCTGTAGTGTCCAGCCTTATGTTTTCACCAGCTCTGGGTGTAGATGTGGTCAATCCCTGTTGCATCACATGCCCTGAGTGAATTATTTAAGAACTGCTCTCTATTTCACTGTCTTTGTGTTTTGTTTTCGGAATTTATTTTGATAATGGGATTTATCGGATTTTCACTGCTTCGTTTATGCCGCTGTACACAGGCTTGATTCTCTTACGGAGACATATAAATCCATGGGTCTTAAGATTCTTCCTAGTCAGGTATATTCCTAGGCGTTGAATATGTGGTGTTGAGTCCATTTCGTTGAGCAAGGAGTAGGTCTTGTCTATTACATATTTGGCTTCTGGAATGTTATCTCTGCTAATTTCAGTCTCTGGTTTTATGCAGCACCCCAACGCACCTTTCCCCATAAGCAAGCACTAGTTGGTTTTCTAAATTTGCGACCCTATTCTGTTTCGTAATTCAGTTCATGTGTAGTCAAGTTTACATTCCGTTTATTAGTGATATCTTATGATGTTTCTTTTTCTGTGTGACGTAGTTCACGTAGAATCACCGTACCTGCATCTACTCACTATGCCGCTACGGGCCTGATGACACAGATTTCATTGCAGAGTGATATTGCTTTGCAAGTACGTGCCACAACTTCTTTATCCATTTTTTGCTTTCCGGGATATTTACCTGGTACTGTAGACGAGCTTCTTGTGAACACAGCCGTCCCAAACTTTGGGGTGGCTCTCTGTTTTTGATTTTAATTTCCCTAAGCAATAGGACCATAAGTGCAATTGCCATAGGCTGTGTTGCTTTATTTCTTACGTGTTTCAGGAAACACCATACACTTCTCCAGGGTGGCTGTTCACAATTTACATCCTGCCAATCAGCATAACAAGGCTCCCTGTTCTCCATATCCTGTCCTACCTTTCTGGATTTTACACTTTTTTCAGATGGCCCTTTTGGCCGGGGAGCAGTGAGACTTCATTTTAGTGCAGATTTCCTTTACAGGCTTGCTTGGTTGGCCAAAAAGGGCGTATGCGATTTTTCCTGAATATATTCAGGAAAAAACGCATACGCCCTTTTTGGCCAAGTGCATCATTGTCGACGTTCTGCCTCTTTTCCTATGCTTTCAGGGCAATTCCAGTCTACCCCCTGCAATCGTTTTCCTGAAATTCTGCCCCGCTTTCAAGTCCCCTTCGCAGGCTTTCTTCAATATACTTTTGGAAGATAGCTGTCATTTATAACTCTGCAGGTTTGTGAATTACAGTGCCCCTGAGCTCCTTTCTTCAACTCGCTTTCTTGTGAGCTGGGCACAAAACCGCAGGATTGCTTCAGGCCCTAATCTGTTTCCAGCAGGGCACGCTGAGCCTTTGGTTAATTCCTCTTCCTGGTGGGAAATGAGCGTTACACTTGCCCGTGCAGACACCTACAGCTAGTCTCTCATTGGTTCTCCCTATTCCTGTTCGTCTTGCACAGAAATTGCAAGCTGTGCCAAAGAGGAGATTAAAGGCACTGACTCTCCAATTGAGGAGAGTGTTAGTAAAGCATTTGGAATGGTGAACCCGAGGACCAGGATACGAAAATTGACATGCATTTTAAATCGTTTTCCAATCACACGGTGGACGATACTCTGGGTTTCCCATGAATGTTTTAGCTGGAGGAAGAATCCCTTGAACCTGGAGAGTTGGGAACCATGGAATGGGTACCATGTAGTATGACTTCAAAGGGTCTGCATTTGCTCACCGAAACTCACCAATGCTATCAGCCTGTAGTGTCCAGCCTTATGTCTCAACCAGCTCTGGGTGTAGATGTGGTCAATCCCCGTTGCATCACATGCTCTGAGTGAATTATTTAAGAATTGCTCTCTTATTCACTGTCTTTGTGTTTTGTTTTCGAAATTTATTTGGATAATTGGATTTATCGGATTTTCACTGCTGCGTTTCGGCCGCTGTACACACGCTCGATTCTCTTATGGAGACATATATATCCATGGGTTTTAAGATTCTTCCTAGTCAGGTATATTCCTAGGCGTTGAATATGTGGTGTTGGGTCCATTTCGTTGAGCAAGGGGTAGCTCTTTTCTATTACATATTTGGCTTATGGAAAGTTATCTGTGCTAATTCCAGTCTCTGGTTTTATGCAGCACCCCAACGCACCTTTCCCCATAAGCAAGCACTAGTTGGTTTTCTAAATTTGAGACCCTGTTCTGTTTTGTAATTCCGTTCATGTGTAGTCAAGTTTACATTCCGTGTATTAGTGATATCTTATGATGTTTCTTTTTCCGTGTGACATATTTCACGTAGAATCACCATACCTGCATACATTCACTATGCCACTACGGGCCTGATGACACAGATTTCATTGATGAGTGATATTGCATTGTACGTACGTGCCACAACTTCTTTATCCATTTTTTGCTTTCTAGGATATTTACCTGATACTGTAGACGAGCTTCTTGTGAACACAGCCGTCCCAAATATTGGGGTGGCTGTCTGTTTTTGATTTTAATTTCTGTAAGCTATAGGACCATAAGTGGAAGTGCCATAGGCTGTGTTGCTTTGTTTCTTATGTGTTTCAGGAAACACCATACACTTCTCCAGGGTGGCTGCTGGCAATTTACATCCTGCCAATCAGCATAACAAGGCTCCCTGTTTTCCATATCCTGTCCTACCTTTCTGGATTTTAAGCTTTTTTCAGATGGCCCTTTTGCCTGGGGGGCAGTGAGACTTCATTGTAGTGCAGATTTCCTTTACAGGCTTGCTTGGTTGGCCAAAAAGGGCATATGCGTTTTTTCCTGAGTATATTCAGGAAAAAACGCATACGCCCTTTTTGGCCAAGTGCATCATTGTTGACGTTGTGCCTCTTTTCCTATGATTTCAGGGCAATTCCAGTCTACCCCCTGCAATCGTTTTCCTGAAATTCTGCCCCGCTTTCAAGTCCCCTTCGCAGGCTTACTTCAATATATTTTTGGAGGATAGCTGTCATTTATAACTCTGCAGGTTTGTGAATTACAGTGCCCCTGAGCTCCTTTCTTCAACTCGCTTTCTTGTGAGCTGGGCACAAAACCGCAGGATTGCTTCAGGCCTTAATCTGTTTCCGGCAGGGCACGCTGAGCCTTTGGTTAATTCCTCTTCCTGGTGGGCAATGAGCGTTACATTTGCCCGTGCAGACACCTATAGCTAGTCTCTCATTGGTTCTCTCTATTCCTGTTCATCTTGCACAGAAATTGCAAGCTGTGCCAAAGAGGAGGTTAAAGGCACTGACTCTCCAAGCGGGGAGAGTGTTAGTAAAGCATCTGGAATGGTGAACCCGAGGACCAGGATACGAAAACTGAGATGCATTTTAAATCGTTTCCCAATCACACGGTTGACGATACTCTGGGTTTCCGATGCATGTTTTAGCTGGAGGAAGAATCCCTTGAACCTGGAGAGTTGGGACCCATGGAATGGGTACCATGCAGTATGACTTCAAAGGGTCTGCATTTGCTCACCGAAATTCACCAATGCTATCAGCCTGAATTGTCCAGCCTTATGTCTCAACCAGCTCTGGGTGTAGATGTGGTCAATCCCGGTTGCATCACATGCCCTGAGTGAATTATTTAAGAATTGCTCTCTATTTCACTGTCTTTGTGTTTTCTTTTCGAAATTTATTTTGATAATGGGGATTATCGGATTTTCACTGATGCGTTTATGCCACTGTACACTGGCTTGATTCTCTTACGGAGACATATAAATCCATGGGTTTTAAGATTCTACCTAGTCAGGTATATTCTTAGGCGTTGAATATGTGGTGTTGAGTCCATTTCGTTGAGCAAAGAGTAGGTCTTGTCTATTACATATTTGGCTTATGGAATGTTATCTGTGCTAATTTCAGTCTCTGTTTTTATGCAGCACCACAACGCACCTTTCCCCATAAGCAAGCACAAGTTGGTTTTCTAAATTTGCGACCCTGTTCTGTTTTGTAATTCAGTTCATGTGTAGTCAAGTTTACATTCCGTGTATTAGTGATATCTTATGATGTTTCTTTTTCTGTGTGACGTAGTTCACGTAGAATCACCGTACCTGCATCCACTCACTTTGCCGCTACGGGCCTGATGACACAGATTTCATTGCTGAGTGATATTCCTTTGTACGTACCTACCACAAACTCTTTATACAGTTTTTGCTTTCTGCAATATTTACCTGGTAGTGTAGACGAGCTTCTTGTGAACACAGCCGTCCCAAACTTTGTGGTGGCTGTCTGTTTTTGATTTTAATTTCCCTAATCTATAGGACCATAATTGGAAGTGTCATAGGCTGTGTTGCTTTGTTTCTTACGTGTTTCAGGAAACACCATACACTTCTCCAGGGTGGCTGTTGGAAATTTACATCCTGCCAATCAGCATAACAAGGCTCCCTGTTCTCAATGTCCTGTCCTGCCTTTCTGGATTTTACACTTTTATCAGGTGGCCCTTTTGCCAGGTAGGGGCAGTGAGACTGCATTTTAGTGCAGATTTCCTTTATAGGCTTGCTTGTTTGACACAAAAGGGCGTATGCATTTTTTCCTGAATATGTTCAGGAAAAAACGCATACGCCCTTTTTGGCCAAGTGCATCATTGTCCACGTTCTGCCTCTTTTCCTGTGCTTTAAGGGCAATTCCAGTCTACCCCCTGCAATCGTTTTCCTGAAATTCTGCCCCGCTTTCAAGTCCTCTTCGCAGCCTTAGTTCAGTATATTTTTGGAGGATAGCTTTCATTTATAACTCTGCACGTTTGTGTATGACAGTGCCCCTCAGCTACTTTTTTCAACCCCCCTTCTTGTGAGCTGGGCACAAAACCGCAGTATTGCTTCAGGCCCCAATCTGTTTCGGGCAGGGCACTCTGATCCTTTGGCTAATTCCTCTTCCTGGTGGGAAATGAGTGTTACATTTGCCCATGCAGACAGCTACTGCTTGTCTCTCATTGTTTCTCCCTATTCCTATTCATCTTTTGAAGAAATTGTGAAATATGCCAAACAGGAGTTTAAGCGCACTGTCTCTCCAAGTGGGCAGAGTGTTAGTAAAGCATCTGGAATGGTGAACCTGTGGACCAGGATACGAAAACTGAGATGCATTTTTAATCGTTTCCCAATCACATGGTGGACCATACTCTGGGTTTCCCAATCATGCTGTAGCTGAATAAAGAATCCCTTGAACCTGGAGAGTTGGGACCCATGGAATGGGTACCATGCAGTATAACTTCAAAGGGTCTGCATTTGCTCACAGAAACTCACCAATGCTATCAGCCCCATGTGTCCAGCCTTATGTCTCACCCAGATCTGGGTGTTGATGTGGTAAATCCAGGTTGCATCACAAGCCCTGAATGAATTATTTAAGAATTGCTCTCTATTTCACTTTCATTGTGTTTGGTTTTTGTAGTTTATTTTGATAACAGTATTTATCGGATTTTCACTGCTTCGTTTATGCCGCTGTACACACGCTTGATTCTCTTATGGAGACATATAAGTTCATGGGTTTTAAGATTCTTACTAATCAGGTATATTCCTAGGCATTGAATATCGCGTGTTGAGTCCATTTCATTGAGCAAGGAGTAGGCCTTGACTATTACATATTTGGCTTATGGAACGGTATCTGTGCTAATTTCAATCTCTGGTTTTATGCAGCACCCCAACTCACCTTTCCCCTTAAGGAAGCATAAGTTGGTTTTCTTAATTTGAAACCCTCTTCTCTTTTGTAATTCAGTTCATATGTAGCCATGTTAACATTCCATGTATTAGTAATATCTTATGTCTTTTTCTTTTTGAATTATATGACATCGAATGATCACACGTAACTCCTCTGGAGTTGTTACAACTGGCCGTATTTCATTGATTTCCAGGCTGAGTAATATTCCACTCTACATAAGCACCACATCTCTATCCATTTTTTCTCTGCAGAAACATTTAAGTTATATACTAGTCGAGGATCTTTTAAACAGAGAGGTGGTAAACATTGGGGTGCCTGTGTCCTCTCGATTTTTGTTTTTCCCAAGATATACTTCCATGAGTGCAAGTGCCCTGTGCTCGGTAGCTCATTTTTTAGATGCTTTAGTAAACACAATAGACTTATCCAGAGTGACCGTTGGCAATATACATTTCCACTATAAGACTCACAGGGCTCCCTTTTCTCCTTGCCCTGTCCTGCATTTCTGGTGTTTACACTTTATGAGGACGGCTCTTCTGACTGATGCAAAGTGATATGTTTTGTAGAATTGATTTCCAGTGCCCACCTGTTTGGTTGGCTAAAAAAGTGTATGCCCTTTTCTTGAATATATACAGAAAAAGACGCATACACCCTTTTTGGCCAACTGCAATGTTGGCAATGTTCAGCCCCTTTTCTTGTGCTTAATGGCGAGTCCTTTCTACCTCTTCCAATCCCTTTCCTGCCATTCTCCGTTGCTTACAAGTCCTTTTCTCTGACTTTCCTCAAGACATTTTTCAGTGATAGATATTTTCAACTCTGCAGTTTCGTGAATTTTAGTGCCCCTGAGTTCCATTTTCCAACTTGTGTTTATGGGAACCGGCCACAAAGCATCAGGATTCCTCAAGCCCTATTCTGTTTCCATGGGCAACCCTAGCCTTTGGTCAATTCGTCTTCCTGATTGGAAATTAGAGTGACATGTGCCTGTCCGAACACCTAGGACTTGTCTCTCATTGTTCCTCCTCCTTCCGCTTCATCCTCTGCACAAATTCCAAACTGTATGCAACAGGATGTTGACAGTGCTGACATCTCCAAGTGGGGAGACTCTTAGTAAAGACGCTGGAGTGGTGAACCCTAGCACCAAGAGATGAGGAGATGAGATGCCTTTTCCAAACTTTTCCCGATCAGACCGTATACCATTCTCTGGGTGTGACAGGTATGTTTTAGGTGTAGGAAGGGTCCCATTCATGTGAGGAGAACACCAGGGGATTTTCAATATCAGTGTCTCTCCGCAACCCAAACTGGGGAATTTTTTAAGCTACGGCTACACACATGTTCATTAAGGGCCTTGGGAAGTAGGCAGAGTCCAAACTTTAGATGATTGAAGTCTTCAGGGTCAGAAGCACTCACCACTGTCTTCCCTTAGGTTCCATTTTTACTGTCATTGATGGATGATGTCAATAAAAATATCTATTCTTTTTCAGATCATTTCCCCTTATAGGTTATTGCAAAATATTGAGTGTAGTTCCCTGTGCTATACAGTAGTTCCTTGCTGATGATTTCATACATAGCAGTGTGTATGTGTTAATCCCAAACTGTTAATTTATCCCTCCTCCTACCATTTCCCTTTGTTAATAATAAATTATAAGATTTTATGCTTCTCAGAAATGGGGGAGCTGAAAGAGAGGTATCATTTTAAATGCAAAAGCATTTAAAACAAGATTGAAGCTTTAACCAAGATTATTAGATGTACATCCTTGGAAAGAAGTCACTTTGTTTCTCTAATATTGACCTGACAAAGAAGACAGACCTTTTCACTGAACTTGCTTATAATAAAGTAATGGAAATATCAAATGGAAGTGTTCGAAACATCTTATTTTACCCGAGCCTTATACACTGTTCTATGTTAATTACAGTTTGGCTCACACATCTGTTCATTGAAGTTACAATGTTCTCAATTTCTGTTACTGATCCTCCAGAGTGGACGCCAACAAGTGTCCCCCTGCCCAGTGTCATTGGAGCCAATAGATCGAGACTGAGTTTGGTTCAAAAGCAAAGGAAACTTTATATTTTGATCAGAGAATGGAGAGGTGCTACCCTGTGGGCTGTGGGCTGGGCTGCTGTGTAGAGATCCTGTCAGAGTCACTGGGAGGGAGGGGGCTGAGCTCTCGAGGACCTGGTTGGCTGCAGCTCAGGCTCTATGTCACGGAGTCTGAACTGGGCCCCAGGAGCTGAAGTGTCATCGAGCCATTCTGCTCTAGGAAATCTGGTCTGAAGTGCTGGGTGTGGAACCTCTGTATGCGAGACCCTAGGAGCACCTGAAATTAGACAAAGCACAAAGGATAAAAAAGGTTAGACTTTATTTTATTGCCCAGATTCTATTTTTATCTCCCAGGCATTTTTAAGGGGCTTTGCCTGGGACAAACTCCTCTTCTGCCTTTTGTCCCTTTCCTCATTCTTGGAGTGCTGCGGGTGCAGACCCTTCTTCTCTAACTGCTGAGTGCTGAGTTAGGAGGCCTCATACCCGTGGGCGAGAGTCAGAACTTCTCCCCAGCAGCCTCCAGGTGACGTTGATTGTCCCCAGGCCTCCTGCCTCCCTGCTCGTCCGCCTGAGCACCAGTATTGGAAGTGTTATAGATTCTAATGACCTTTAAGGGTCCAGAAAGGAGATGTGCAGTGGCGCTGTGAGGTCCAGTTTCACCCCGCCCCACATTTGTTCAGCCACCTTAGGCTGACCATTTCTGCCAGCCTAGATGCTCTGACTGACCGTTTCTGCCAGCCTAGATGCTCTGACCAACAGTCTGTGCTTTCTTCCATTAGGCCCCTGAATTAACGTAAAAACAGCACCAGGTGTCAGGACCCTGCCCGCTCAGCTCCCAGACAGTCCAGGGTTAGTGGTGATGAAGGATCATGATGGTCACTGAGTCAAGAGCCTTTGGAAGTAAACAGGAGTCCAGCCGGTCTTATTGGCCACCATCATCAGGGTGTCTGTAGGCTTTTCTATGGTGACAGCATGATATACGGTTCCCCCGCCAAGATTATTAGCTCCCCTCTGGGTACAGTAAGTACTGCAAGCAGTAGTCTACTCTTTTGGGACACACTCTTGTTGTTTTATGAGAGAAACTCCAGGTCAAGTGATGGTCACACGGGTCGTCATGGTGCCCCGTTGCCCCCGGTTATCTCTCTGGAGGTTGGAGTTGGAGGGCCTCCTCAATCGAGGTCAGTGTGCCCACGGAGCAAACCCTGCAACTTCAGGGCATGGTTGGGGGTTAGGATCACCACGTGGGGTCCGTTTCCCTTAGAAGGGAGGTGGCCTTTTGGGCTGCTGATTTCCAGGTTTTCAGATACCACCAGTATCTTGGCCAGTTATGGCAGTGGGCCAAGCCCGTTGGTGACCATAGTTTATCCTACCTGGATGGCATTCTTGCATTGTTCCATTTCAAGTGGTCCCAGTTTTTGCACTAATGCTCCAATGGCGATTCACCTTTCACCAGGAATGTAAAGGTCAAAGGGTTTAGCTAAATTAGGGAGTTCCAGGGCAAGGGTCTGAATTGACTGCTCTTTCCATTCTTGAAAGGCCACTTCTGGATTCTATTCAAAAGGATCATCATCTTTTCCTTTCAGTGTTTCATATAGAGGCCCAGCTAGTAGACTGTAGTTAGGGATCCAGAGGCAGGAAACCCTGGCTTCCCCAGGAACCCCTAAGCTGTCTTCTAGTTTCAGAAAGGGGTAAGGCTATAAATTGTTTCTTCCCTTTCCTGGGATGGGCTTCTCCGACCTTCTGTGAGAATGAAGCCCAGGCAGGTCACCGTAGTCTGTGATATTTGAGCTTTTTCGTGGACAACTTCTATCCTTTATTGGCTTGGTAGTTCTGAGGCCTCCTTAGTAGGGCTGGCGATCAGAATGTTGTCTGAATATTGAAGGAGTGTTTCCTTTTCCAGAGGTAGAACTTTTAGGTCTTTAGCTGAGCTTTCCCCAAAGATGGTGTGGGAATTTTTAAACCCTTGGGGCAAGACAGCCTGGAAGTATTGTTTTAGTTGTATGTTGAGTCCTGTCACTCACAAGCCAAAATTTCTTGTGACTCTGGGACTAATGGAATACAAAAGAAGGCATCATTGAAGAGTAATACAGAATACCAAGTCCTGGTGGTTGGTAGAATGACCAGCAGGGTGTAGGATTTAGGAACTACTGGAGGTATATCCTCAGTGGCTTCACTGACTGTCCTGACATCCTTTACCAGGACTCCAGCAGCCCATGGGGCTCTCGAGGTCAGGCCAATCCCAGGATATGGAGCTCACCTGGGCAGGTACCCTACCCCCACCCCAGCCCACGGGGCTCTCGTGTTCAGGCCCCTCCCAGGATATGGGATTCCCTGGGCAGGTCCTCTGCAGTCCATGGGGCTCCCGTGGTCAGGCCCCTCCCAGGATACAGAGCTACCCTTGCAGGTACCTTGGCAGGGCTGGGCACACAGTAACCGTGCACATAGCCCTCATTGCAGAGCACTCCCAGCTCACCTGTCGCTCAGATCTGACACAGAGCACCTCAGAGCAGGACTTGAACTAACAAACAGCAGCTCTGACAGGTCTGTGACCCTGGGCATCACTCTGTGCGGCCTCCTCCACCTGGTCTTCCAGAGACTTCCACTGCACCCGGGACACCAGGCCTCTGTCTCCAACCACCACCCACCCCTCCTCTCCCTGACTCCTGGGTTCCTCTCATTAGGAGAGGGTTTTCTTGAAGTTGTCTCCCACTCATGGGCCAGATAATATAATTAGAAAACAAGCCAGAGCTGCAGCCCCTTGTCTATCCTGACTCTCAGGAGCCCACACCTGTTCCTTGGACCTGGCCAATTCAGCAAGTTCCATTTTCTGCAACTGTGAGCCCCTGAGGGGTGATTATTGGCTGGCCTGGGAAGCCTGACCGTGCCGGCCAGCCCTCCCCAGGTGTGCCTGGGTTGAGATCAATATAAACACCGCTCCAGGCAGCAAGAGCCCCTGCAGCTGTGCCTGACGCCATTTTCTCTGCCCTGTCAGCAGTCTCGGGGCTGGGCTGGTGGGAGGGAGTGAGAGGCCACGGCTTTGTGGGTGTCCCAGTGTGAGTGGGGCTCTGCTGGACTTTCTGCAGCAGTTGCCAAGATGCTACCTGCTAAAGAAGAGGATGTGTCACCCACACCTGCTGCTGGAATTTCTCCCTGGGCACAGGTGAGGAAGGAAGAAAGCAGTGGGGGCCGGGACAGCAGGGGTATCTCAGGCAGGGAAATGGAGAGCTTCCAGAAGAGCACCCAGGGCCAGGACCATCCTGGCTGGCCTGCAGGCACCAAGTCGGCTGGCATGCTGTCCCTCATGTGGCTCCATGGCCCTTCCTCTAGGTTTTCAAGTCCTTGTACATATTCAGGTGTTTAGCCTTGGAAGGGTGGGGACATTTCAGCAGCAGCTGGCCTGGGGCTCGGCCCACGTTTACTCACAGATACCTCGGCACGGTCCCCCAGCTTTGCAGTGAGGACGCTTGTTGCGAGGAGCATGCTGGCTGAATGGGAGATGATTCCCCACCACTGACCAACTTCAGAATTGTTTGCAATTGGAGCAAGTGCCCTGAAACGGTTTTCCTCTGTGTAACTGGTGGGTTCTGTTCTTTTTTATCTTTTTTTCGTTTTTGGTTCAAGGTAGATTTTATTCCTCTTTTGTGTATTTACAGATATAAGCATGGAAATAATTTATTCATATAAATACATGTATGTGAAGGGAAGAATATTTTCTCTGTTTTACTTTTTTTAATTTTATTTTTTTATTTTGAATTTAATTTTATATTTTTATACAGCAGGTTTTTTTGGTTATCTACTTTATACATATAAATGTATGCATACCAATCCCAATATCTCAACTCCTCCCACCACCATCCCCAACAGCTTTCCCCCCTTGTTGTCCATACGTTTGTTGTATACATGTGTTGCTCTATTTCTGCCTTGCAAAACGGTTCATCTGTACAATTTTTCTAGGTTCCACATATATGCATTAATATACAAGATTTGTTTTTCTCTTTCTGACTTACTTCACTCTGTATGACTTTCTCTAGATCCATCAACGTCTCTACAAATGTCCCAATTTCATTCCTTTTTATGGCTTAGTAATATTCCATTTTATATATGTACCACATCTTTATGCATTCGTCTGTCTGTGGGCATTTAGGTTGCTTCCATTACCTGGATAGTGTAAATAGTGATGCAATGAATATTGTGGTGAATGTCTCTTTTTGATTTATGGTTTTGTCTGGGTATATGCCCAGTAGAGGGATTGCTGTATCATATGGTAATTCTATTCTTAGTTTTATAAGAAACTCCATAATGTTCTCCACAGTGACTGTATCAATTTACATTCCCAACAATAGTGGAAGAGGATTCCTTATCTCCACACCATTTCCAGCATTTGTTGTTTGTAGATTTTCTGATGATGCCCATTCTAATAGGTGTGAGGTGATACACCATGGATGAGTCTATTTCGTTGAGCAAAGAGTAGGTCTTGTTTATTACGTATTTGGCTTATGGAATGGTATGTGTGCTAATTTCAATCTGTTTTTATACAGCAGCCCAACTCAACTTTCCCCTTAAGCAAGCATAAGGTTTTTATCTAAATGTGAGACTCTGTTCGGTTTTGTAATTCAGTTTATGTGTAGCCAAGTTTACACTCCCTCTATTAGTGATATCTTATGATAATTATCTTTCTTTGTGTGACATATTTCTCTTAGAATCATCATAATTAAATCCACTCAATTTGCTGCTACAGGCCTGATGACATTGATTTCACTGCTGAGTGATATTCCGTTGTACGTAAGTAGCACAACTTCTTTATCCATTTTTTTCTTTCTGGGATATTTAATTTGTACTGGACTCGAGGTTCTTGTAAACACAGCAGCCCTAAATTTTGTGTTGGCTGTGTCTTGTTGATTTTAATTTTCCTAAGCTATAGGGCCAAAAGTGGAAGTGCCCTAGGCTCTGTAGCTTTGTTTTTTAGATGTTTCAGGATACACCATGAACATCTCCAGAGTGTCTGTTGGCAATTTACATCCCGCCCATCAGCATAACACGGCTCCCTGTTCTCCATGGCCTGTCCTGTGTTTCTGGTTTTTACACTTTATTCAGATGGCCTTTTTGACGAATGGGAAATGTGACTTCATTGTAGTGTGGATTTCCATTGCTGGAGTGCTTGGTTGGCCAAAATGTTCATATGCGTTTTTTCCTGAATATATTCAGGAAAAATGTATACACACTTTTTGTCCATGTGCATCACTGTCAAAGATCTGCCGCTTTTCATATGCTTTAAATGCAATTCCAATCTACCTCTTGAAATATGATTCCTGCAATTCTGCCTCGTTTTCAAGTCCTCTTTGCAGACTTACTTCGATATATTTTTGCCAATAGCTGTCATTTATCTCTGCAGGTTTGTGAATTACAGTGCCCTTGAGCTCCTTTCTTAACTCGCTTCCTTGTAAGCTGGCCACAGAACTGCAGGTTTGCTTCAGGTCATAATCAGGGTCCGGCACGGCACTCTGAGCTTTTGGTTAATTCCTCTTCCTGGTGGGAAATTAGAGTTAAATGTGCCCCTCCAGATACCTGCCTCACTCCCAGCCACATGGTGATGTGTGTCCTCAGGTTTGAGGCCATATGTGATGGGTTCCTCATCTTTTGATGATGTGGCCCCACTGGTGTGTGCACACTCCTGCCTGGTTCCCATCCCCTTGGTGATGTGGGCCCTCTGGTGAGACTCTGATCCTGGTTGGGTTCCTCACACATCCGTGAGGTGAGCCCTCTTCTCTGAGGTCACTCCTGCCTGGCTGGCACAACCCGCCTTGCGGACTTCGGCACCCTGGTGGCAGTTGGAGCCTGCTGGGAGCCTCCTTCCCTCGGTGATGAGGCCCTCTGGCGTCAGGCCCTAACGGCAGGGTTCCCACATTTTCTGATACGAGCTAAGTGGTGCGAGGGCACTCCTGCCAGGTTCCCATCCTCATGAGCGTGTGGGCCTTCTGTTCTGAGGTCCTAACGGCTGGGTTGCTCACACTTTCATGATGTGGGCCCTCTGCTGTGAGGTCAATCCTGCCTGGCTGGCGCACGTCGCCTTGGCGACGTGGACCCTCTGGTGGCAGTTGGAGCGTGCTGGGGCCTCCTCCCCTCAGTGATGAGGGCCTTCTGGTGTCAGGCCCTAAGTGCTGGGCTCCACACATTTTCTGATGTGTGCCCAGTGGTGCGAGTCACTCCTGCCAGGTTCCCATCCCCATGGGCATGTGGGACTTCTGTTCTGTGGTCCCAACTGCTGGGTTGCTCACAGTTTCATGATGTGGGCCCTTTGCTGTGTGTTCACTCTGGCCTGTATCCCATAGTGTCAGTGCTCTGGGCCTCCCGCTTGGAGTTTCCTACTTCTCGATTCCTCACATTTTTTATTCTATGGGCCCTCGGTTGTGCGTCTCCTCCTGCATGCCTCACTCCCAGCCCCTTCGTGATGTGTGTCCCCTTGTTTGAGGCCACATGTGCTGTGTTCCTCACCTTTCTATAATGTGGCCACACTGGTGTGAGGACACTCTTGCCTGGTTCCCATTCCCTTGGTGATGTTGGCCCCACTGGTGTTAGGACAGTCTTGCCTGGTTCCCATCACCTTGTTAATGTTGGCCCTCTGGTGAGAGTCTGATCCTGGTTAGGTTCCTCACCCTTCTGTGAGGTGGGCCCTCTGCTCTGAGGTCACTCCTGCCTGGCTGGCACACCCCGCCTTGGCAACGTCGGCCATATGGTGGCAGTTGGAGCCTGCTGGGAGCCTCCTCCCCTCGGTGATGAGGGCCCTCTGGCCTCAGGCCCTAACTGCTGGGTTCCCACATTTTCTGATTCGTGCTAAGTGGTGCAAGGACACTCCTGCCAGGTTCCCATCCCCATGGGGATGTGAGCCTTCTGCTCTGAGGTCCCAATGGCTGTGTTGCTCACAGTTTCATGATGAGGGCCCTCTGGTGTGAGTTCACTCCGGCCTAGATCCCATAGCCTCGCTGCTCCTGGCTGCCTGCCGGAGGTTCCAACTGTGGGATTCCTCACCTTTTTTATTCTATGTTCCCTCTGTTTTGAGGATCCTCTGGCCTGCCTCACTCCCAGCCCCTTGGTGATGTGTGTCCTCAGGTTTGAGGCCACGTGTGCTGGGTCCCTCAAATTATGGTGATGTAGCCCCACTGGTGTGAGGACACTCCTGCCTGGTTCCCATTCCCTTGGTGATGTTGGCCCTCTGGTGACAGTCTGATCCTTGTTGGGTTCCTCACACTTCTGTGAGGTGGGCTTTCTGCTCTGAGGTCACTCCTGCCTGGCTGGCATACCCCGCCTTGTTGACATCGGCCTTATGGTGGCAGTTGGAGCCTGCTGGGAGCCTCCTTCCCTCGGTGATGAGGGTCCTCTGGCCTCAGGTCCTAACTGCTGGGTTCCCACATTTTCTGATTCGTGGAAGTGGGCCGAGGACACTCCTGTCAGGTTCCCATCCCCATAGGGATGTGGGCCTTCTGCTCTGAGGTCCCATCCGCTGGGTTGCTCACAGTTTCATGATGTGGGACCTCTGCTGTGAGTTCGCTGTGGCCTGGATCCCATAGACTCTGTGCTCTGGGCGGCCTACTGGCCGGTTCCAACTGCTGGATTCCTCACAACTTTTATTCTGTGGGCTCTGTTTTGTGAGGATACTCCTGCTTGCCTCACTCCTAGCCCCTTGGAGATGTGGGTCCCCTGTTTTAGGCCACATGTTCTGGGTTCCTCACCTTTCTATAATGTGGCCACACTTGTGTGAGGACCCTCCTGCCTGGTTCCGATCCCCTTGGTGATGTGAGCCCTCTGGTGAGAGTCTTATCCTGGCTGGTTTCCTCACCCTTCTGTGAGGTAGGCCCTCTGCGGTGAGGTCACACCTGCCTGGCTGGCACACATCACCTTGGTGACGTGGGCCCTCAGTTGGGAGTTAGTGTCTGCTGCGAGTCTCCGTCCGTCAGTAATGAGGGCCCTCTTGCGTCAGACCCTAACTCCTGGGCTCCCAAAATTTGCGGATGTGCGACCTGTGGTGCGAGTACACTCCTGTCAGGTTCCCAACCCCATGGGAATTTGGCCCTTCTGCTCTGAGGTCCCAACGGCTGGGTGCTCACAGTTTCATGATGAGGGCCCTCTGATGTGTGTTCATTCCGGCCTAGATCCCATAGGCTTGCTGCTTCTGGGCGCCTGCTGGGAGGTTCCAACTGCGGGATTCCTCACCTTTTTTATTCTATGGGCCCTCTGTTTTGAGGCTCCTCCTGCCTGCCTCAATCCCAGCCCCGTTGTGATGTGTGTCCTCTGGTGTGAGGCCACGTGTGCTGGGTCCCTCACCTTTCGATGATGTGGCCCCAATGGTGTGAGGACACTCGTGCCTGTTTCCCAGCCCCTTGGTGATGTGGCCCCTCTGGTGAGAGTCTGATCCTGGCTGGGTTCCTTACCGTTCTGTGAGGTGGGCCCTGTGCTCTGAGGTAACTCCTGCCTGGCTTGCTCCCATTGCCTTGGTGATGTCGGCCCTCTGGTGGCAGTTGGATCCTTTTGGAGACTCCTGTCCTCGGTGATGAGGTCCCTCTGGCGTCAGGCTCTAACTGCTGGGCTCCCCAGGTTTTCTGATGTGAGCCCAGTGATGCCAGGACACTCGTGAAATGTTCCCATCCCCATGGCGATATGGGCCTTCTGCTCTGAGGTTCCAAAGACTGGGTTGCTCACAGTTTCCTGATGTTAGCTCTCTGGTGTTAGTTCACTCATTCCTAGATCCCATAGCCTCTGTACTCTGGGCCGCCTGCTGGGAAGTTCCAACTGCTGGGTTCCTCACCTTTTTTATTCTTTGGGCCCTGTGTTGGGAGGCTCCTCCTGC
The DNA here is from genome assembly GCF_963924675.1 of Phocoena phocoena. NCBI lineage: Eukaryota > Metazoa > Chordata > Mammalia > Artiodactyla > Phocoenidae > Phocoena > Phocoena phocoena. The sequence goes on from NW_027077518.1 coordinate 566,858, forward strand.
CTGTGTCACTCCCAGCCCCTTGATGATGTAGGTCCTCTGGTTTGTGGCCACATGTGCCAGTTTCCTCATCTTTTAGTGATGTGGCCCCACTGGTGTGAGGACACTCGTGCCTGGTTCCCGTCCCCTTGGTGATATGGGCCCTCTGGTGAGAGTCTGATCCTGGTTGGGTTCCTCACACTTCTTTGAGGTGGGCCGTCTGCTGTGAGGTCACTCCTGCCTGGCTGGCACACCCCGCCTTGGCGCCGTGGGCCCTCTTGTGGTAGTTGGAACATGCTGGGAGCCTCCTCCCCTCAGTGATGAGGGCCCTCTGGCGTCAGGCCCTAACTGCTGGGTACCCACATTTTCTGATATGTGCTAAGTGGTGCGAGGACACTCCTGCCATGCTCCCAACACCTTGGGGATGTGGACCTTCTGCTCTGAGGTCCAAATGGCTGGGTTGCTCGCAGTTTCATGATGTGGACCCTCTGCTGTGAGTTTACTGCGGCCTGAATCGCATAGACTTGGTGCTCTTGGTCGCCTGCTGGGAGGTTCCCATTGCTGGATTCCTCAGCTTTTTTATTCTATGGGCCCTGTGTTGTGAGGCTACTCCTGCCTGCCTCATTCCGAGCCCCTTGGAGATGTGGGTCTTCTGGTTTAGGCCACATGTGCTGGGTTCCTCACCTTTCTATGATGTGGCCACACTGGTGTGAAGACTCTCCTGCCTGGTTCTGATCACCTTGGTGATGTGGGCCCTCTGGTGAGAGTCTTATCCTGGCTGTGTTCCTCACCCTTCTGTGAGGTAGGCCCTCTGCGGTGAGGTCACTCCTACCTGGCTGTCACACGTCACCTTGGCGACGTGGGCCCTCAGTTGGGTGTTGGTGCCTGATTGGAGTCTCCTCCCCTTGGTAATGAGGGCCCTCTGGCGTCAGGCCCTAACTCCTGGGTTCGCTAAATTCTCTGCTGTGTGCCCTGTGGTGCGAGTACACTTCTGACAGGTTCCCAACCCCATGGGAATGTGGGCCTTCTGCTCTGAGATCCCAACGCCTAGGTTGCTCACAGTTTCATGATGACGGCCCTCTGGTGTGAGATCACTCTGGCCTGTCTCGCTGCTCCTGGCCGCCTGCTGGGAGGTTCCAACTGCGGGATTCTTCACCTCTTTAATTCTATGGTCCCTCTGTTTTGAGGCTCCTCCTGCCTGCCTCAATCCCAGCTCCCTTGTGATGTGTGTCCTCTGGTTTGAGGCCACGTGTGCTGGGTCCCTCACTTTTCGATGATGTGGCCCCACTAGTGTGAGGACACTCCTGCCTGTTTCCCATTCCCTTGGTGATGTGGGCCCTCTGGTGAGAATCTGATCCTCTTTGGTTCTTCACACTTCTGTGAGGTTGACCCTCTGCTCTGAGGTCACTCCTGCCTGGTTGTCGCACTCCGCATTGGCGACGTCGCCCCTCTGGTAGCAGTCGGAGCTGGCTGGGAGTCACCGCCCCTCGGTGATGAGGGCCCTCTGGCATCAGGCACTAATTGCTGGGCTCCCCACATTTTTTCATGTGTGCCCACTCTTGCGATGACACTCCTGCTTGTTTCCCTTCCCCATGGGGATGTGGGCCTTCTGCTCTGAGGTCACAACGGCTGGGTTGCTTACAGAATCACAATGAGGGCCCTCTGTTGTGAGTTCATGCCGGCCTGGATCTCATAGCCTCAGTGCTCTGGGCCGCCTGCTAGGAAGATCCAACTGCTGGTTTCCACACCTTTTGTATACAATGGGACATGTGTTGTGAGGTTAATCCTGCCTGCCTCACTCCGAAACCCATGGTGATGTGGGTCCTCTGGTTTGAGGCCACATGTGCTGGGTACCTCAACTTTTGATGATGTGGCCCCACGGGTGTGAGGACACTCCTGCCTGGTTCCCATCACCTTGGTGATGTGGGCCCTCTGGGGAGAGTCTGATCCTGGCTGGGTTCCCTACCATTCTGTGAGGTGGGCCCTCTGATGTCAGGTCACTCCTGCCTGGCTAGCTCACATCGCCTTGGCGACGTGGGCCCTCTGTTGGTCACTGGAGCATGCTGGGAGCCTCCTACTCCCGTTAATGATGGCCCTGGAAAAAATGCATATGCCCTTTTTGGCCAAGTGCTTCATTGACAAGGTTCTGCCACTTCTCTTATGCTTTCAGAGCAATTCACGTCTACCTCCTGAAATCGGATTCCAGCAATTCTGCCCCACTGTCAAGTCCTCTTCGCAGCCTTAATTCAATATATTTTTGTACGATTTCTGTCATTTATAAGTCTGCAGGTATGTGAATGACAGTGCCCCTGAGCTCCTTTCCTCAACTCGCTTTCTTGTGAGCTGGGCACAAAACCGCAGGATTGCTTCAGGCCCTAATTTTGTTCCAGCACGGCATACTGAGCCTTTGGTTAATTCCTATTCCTGATGGGAAATGAGTGTTAAAATTGCCCGTGCATACTGGGCATATACCCTGAGAAAACCAAAATTCAAAAAGAGTCATGTACCAAAATGTTCATTGCAGTTCTATTTACAATAGCCCGGAGATGGAAAGAACCTAAGCGCCCATCATCGGACGAATGGATAAAGAAGATGTGGCACATATACACAATGGAATATTACTCAGCCTTAAAAAGAAATGAAACTGAGTTATTTGTAATGAGATGGATAGACCTAGAGTCTGTCATACAGAGTGAAGTAAGTCAGAAAGAAAAAGACAAATAGCGTATGCTAACACATATATATGGAATTTAAAGGAAAAAAATGTCATGAAGAACCTAGGGATAAGACAGGAATAGAGGCGCAGACCTACTGGAGAACGGAATTGAGGATATGGGGAGGGGGAATGGTGAGTTTTGACAGGGCGAGAGAGAGTCATGGACATATACACACTAACAAATGTAGTAAGGTAGATAGCAAGGGGGAAGCAGCCGAAAGGCACAGGGATATTAGCTCGGGGCATTGGGACAGCCTGGAGGGGTGGAAGGGGGACAGAGGAAGGGAGGGAGACACAAGAGGGAAGACACAGGGAGCATATGTATATGTATAGCTGATTCACTTTGTTATAAAGCAAAAACTAACACACCATTGTAAAGCAATTATACCCCAATAAAGATGTTAAAAAAAATATTTGCCCGTGCACACACCTACAGATAGTCTCCCATTGGTTCTCCGTATTCCTGTTCATCTTGCGCAGAAATTGCAAACAGTGCCAAACAGGAGGTTAAAGACACTGACTCTCCAAATGGGGAGAGTGTAAGTAAAGGGTCTGGAATGGTGAACCTGAGTACCAGGGGACGAAAACAGACATGCATGTAAAAAGGTTTCCCAGTCACACGGTGGAGCATACTCTGGGTTTCCCATGCATGTTTTAGCTGGAGGAAGAATCCCTTGAACCTGGAGAGTTGGGAACCATGGAATGGGTACCAGGCAGTATGACATCAAAGGGTCTACATTTGCTCACTGAACCTCACCAATGCTATCAGCCCAAAGGGTCCAGCCTTATCTCTCACCCAGCTCTGGGTGTAGATGTGGTAAACCAGGTTGCATCACATGCCCTGTGTGAGTTATTTAAGAATTGCTCTCTATTTCACTGTCATTGTGTTTTGTTTTTGAAATTCTTTTTTGACACTGGGATTTATCGGATTTTCACTGCTGCGTTAATGCTGCTGTAAACACTCTTGATTCTCTTACGGAGACATATAAATCCATGGGTTTTAAGATTCTTCCTCGTCAGGTATATTCCTAGGCATTGAATATGTGGTGTTGAGTCCATTTCGTTGAGCAAGGAGTAGGTCTTGTCTATTACATATTTGGCTTATGGAACGGTATCTGTGCTAATTTCAGTCTCTGGTTTTATGCAGCACTCCAACGCACCTTTCTCCACAAGCAAGCACAAGTTGGTTTTCTAAATTTGAGACTGTTCTGTTTTGTAATTCAGTTCATGTGTAGTCAAGATTACATACTGTGTATTAGTGATATTTTATGATGTTTCTTTTTATGTGTGACTTATTTCACGTAGAATCACCATACCTGAATCCACTCACTTTGCCTCTATGGGCCTGAAGACACAGATTTCATTGCTGAGTGATATTCCATTGTACGTACGTACCACAACTTCTTTATCCATTGTTTGCTCTCTGAGATATTTGCCTGGTACTGTAAACGAGGTTCTTGTGAACAGAGAGGTCCCAAACTTTGAGGTGGCTGGGTGTTTTTGATTTTAATTTCCCTAAGCTGTAGGACCATAAGTGGAAGTACCATAGGCTGTGTTGCTTTGTTTCTTACGTGTTTCAGGAAACACATAACACTTCTCCAGAATGGCTGTCGGCAATTTACATCATATGCATCAGCATAATAAGGATCCCTGTTCTCCATTGCCTGTCCGACGTTTCTGGATTTTACAATTTTTTTAAATGGCCCTTTTGCCCTGGGGGACACTGAGACTTCAGTTGAGTGCAGATTTATTTACAAGCTTGCTTGGTTGGCCAAATAGTGCGTATTCGTTTTTTCCTGAATATATTTAGGGAAAAAAGCATCCGCACTTTTTGGACAAGTGCATCATTATCGACGTTCTGCCTCTTTTCCTATTCTTTAAGTGCAATTCCAGTTTAACCCTTAAATCGTTTTCCTGAAATTCTGCCCCGCTTTCAAGTCCCCTTTGCAGGCTTACTTCAATATATTTTTGGAGGATAGCTGTCATTTATAACTCTGCAGGTTTGTGAATTACAGTGCCCCTGAGCTCCTTTCTTCAACTCGCTTTCTTGTGAGCTGGGCACAAAACCGCAGGATTGCTTCAGGCACTAATCTGTTTCCAGCAGGGCACGCTGAGCCTTTGGTTAATTCCACTTCCTGGTGGGAAATGAGCATTACATTTGCCCGTGCAGACAACTACAGCTAGTCTCTCATTGGTTCTCCCTATTCCTGTTCATCTTGCACAGAAATTGCAAGATATGCCAAAGAGGAGGTTAAAGGCACTGACTCTCCAAGCGGGGAGAGTGTTAGTAAAGCATCTGGAATGGTGAACCCGAGGACCAGGATACAAAAACTGAGATGCATTTTAAATCGTTTCCCAATCACACAGTGGACGATACTCTGGGTTCCCCATGCATGTTTTAGCTGGAGGAAGAATCCCTTGAACCTGGAGAGTTGGGACCCATGGAATGGGTACCATGCAGTATGACTTCAAAGGGTCTGCATTTGCTCACCGAAACTCACCAATGCTATCAGCCTAAAGTGTCCAGCCTTATGTCTCAACCAGCTCTGGGTGTAGATGTGGTCAATCACGGTTGCATCACATGCCCTGAGTGAATTATTTAAGAATTGCTCTCTATTTCACTGTCTTTGTGTTTTGTTTTCGAAATTTATTTTGATAATGGGATTTATCGGATTTTCACTGCTGCGTTTAGGCCGCTGTACACATGCTTGATTCTCTTATGGAGACATATATATCCATGGGTTTTAAGATTCTTCCTAGTCAGGTATATTCCTAGGCGTTGAATATGTGGTGTTGGGTCCATTTCGTTGAGCAAGGAGTAGGTCTTGTCTATTACATATTTGGCTTATGAAAAGTTATCTGTGCTAATTTCAGTCTCTGGTTTTATGCAGCACCCCAACGCACCTTTCCCCATAAGCAAGCACTAGTTGGTTTTCTAAATTTGAGACCATGTTCTGTTTTGTAATTCAGTTCATGTGTAGTCAAGTTTACATTCCGTGTATTAGTGATATCTTATGATGTTTCTTTTTCTGTGTGACGTAGTTCACGTAGAATCACCGTACCTGCATCCACTCACTATGCCGCTACGGGCCTGATGACACAGATTTCATTGCTGAGTGATATTGCATTGTACGTACGTGCCACAACTTCTTTATCCATTTTTTGCTTTCTGGGATATTTACCTGGTACTGTAGACGAGCTTCTTGTGAACACAGCCGTCCGAAACATTGGGGTGGCTGTCTGTTTTTGATTTTAATTTCCCTAAGCTATAGGAGCATAAGTGGAAGTGCCATAGGCTGTGCTGCTTTGTTTCTTAGGTGTTTCAGGAAACACCATACACTTCTCCAGGGTGGCTGCTGGCAATTTACATCCTGCCAATCAGCATAACAAGGCTCCCTGTTCTCCATATCCTGTCCAACCTTTCTGGATTTTACACTTTTTTCAGATGGCCCTTTTGCCCGGGGGGCAGTGAGACTTCATTGTAGTGCAGATTTCCTTTACAGGCTTGCTTGGTTGGCCAAAAAGGGCGTATGCGTTTTTTCCTGAATATATTCAGGAAAAAACGCATACGCCGTTTTTGGCCAAGTGCATCATTGTCAACGTTGTGCCTCTTCTCCTATGCTTTCAGGGCAATTCCAGTCTACCCCCTGCAATCGTTTTCCTGAAATTCTGCCCCGCTTTCAAGTCCCCTTCGCAGGCTTACTTCAATATACTTTTGGAAGATACCTGTCATTTATAACTCTGCAGGTTTGTGAATTACAGTGCCCCTGAGCTCCTTTCTTCAACTCGCTTTCTTGTGAGTTGGGCACAAAACCGCAGGATTGCTTCAGGCACTAATCTGTTTCCAGCAGGACACGCTGAGCCTTTGGTTAATTCCTCTTCCTGGTGGGAAATGAGCGTTACACTTGCCCGTGCAGACACCTACAGTTAGTCTCTCATTGGTTCTCCCTATTCCTGTTCATCTTGCACAGAAATTGCAAGCTGTGCCAAAGAGGAGATTAAAGGCACTGACTCTCCAAGTGAGGAGAGTGTTAGTAAAGCATTTGGAATTGTGAACCCGAGGACCAGGATACGAAAATTGAGATGCATTTTAAATCGTTTCCCAATCACACGGTGGATGATACTCTGGGTTTCCCATGCATGTTTTAGCTGGAGGAAGAATCCCTTGAATCTAGAGAGTTGGGACCCATGGAATGGGTACCATGCAGTATGACTTCAAAGGGTCTACATTTGCTCACCGAAACTCACCAATGCTATAAGCCTGAAGTGTCCAGCCTTATGTCTCAACCAGCTCTGGGTGTAGATGTGGTCAATCCCCGTTGCATCACATGCCCTGAGTGAATTATTTAAGAATTGCTCTCTATTTCACTGTCTTTGTGTTTTGTTTTCGAAATTTATTTTGATAATGGGATTTATCGGATTTTCACTGCTGCGTTTCGGCCGCTGTACACACGCTTGATTCTCTTACGGAGACATATATATCCATGGGTTTTAAGATTCTTCCTAGTCAGGTATATTCCTAGGCGTTGAATATGTGGTGTTGGGTCCATTTCGTTGAGCAAGGAGTAGGTCTTGTCTATTACATATTTGGCTTATGGAAAGTTATCTGTGCTAATTTCAGTCTCTGGTTTTATGCAGCACCCCAAGGCACCTTTCCCCATAAGCAAGCACTAGTTGGTTTTCTAAATTTGAGACCCTGTTCTGTTTTGTAATTCAGTTCATGTGTAGTCAAGTTTACATTCCGTGTATTAGTGATATCTTATGATGTTTCTTTTTCTGTGTGACGTAGTTCACGTAGAATCACCGTACCTGCATCCACTCACTATGCCGCTACGGGCCTGATGACACAGATTTCATTGCTGAGTGATATTGCATTGTACGTACGTGCCACAACTTCTTTATCCATTTTTTGCTTTCTGGGATATTTACCTGATACTGTAGACGAGCTTCTTGTGAACACAGCCGTCCCAAATATTGGGGTGGCTGTCTGTTTTTGATTTTAATTTCCGTAAGGAATAGGACCATAAGTGGAAGTGCCATAGGCTGTGTTTCTTTGTTTCTTACGTGTTTCAGGAAACACCATACACTTCTCCAGGGTGGCTGTTCACAATTTACATCCTGCCAATCAGCATAACAAGGCTCCCTGTTCTCCATATCCTGTCCTACCTTTCTGGATTTTACGCTTTTTTCAGATGGCCCTTTTGCCCGGGGGGCAGTGAGATTTCATTGTAGTGCAGATTTCCTTTACAGGCTTGCTTGGTTGGCCAAAATGGGCGTATGCGTTTTTTCCTGAATATATTCAGGAAAAAACGCATATGCCCTTTTTGGCCAAGTGCATCATTGTCGACGTTCTGCCTCTTTTCCTATGCTTTCAGGGCAATTCCAGTCTACCCCCTGCAATCGTTTTCCTAAATTCTGCCCCGCTTTCAAGTCCCCTTCGCAGGCTTACTTCAGTATACTTTTGGAAGATAGCTGTCATTTATAACTCTGCAGGTTTGTGAATTACAGTGACCCTGAGCTCCTTTCTTCAACTCGCTTTCTTGTGAGCTGGGCACAAAACCGCAGGAATGCTTCAGGCCCTAATCTGTTTCCAGCAGGGCACACTGAGCCTTTGGTTAATTCCTCTTCCTGGTGGGAAATGAGCGTTACATTTGCCCGTGCAGACACCTACAGCTAGTCTCTCATTGGTTCTCCCTATTCCTGTTCATCTTGCACAGAAATTGCAAGCTGTGCGAAAGAGGAGGTTAAAGGCACTGACTCTCCAAGTGGGGAGAGTGTTAGTAAAGGAACTGGAATGGTGAACCCGAGGACCAGGTTACGAAAACTGAGATGCATTTTAAATCTTTTCCCAATCACACGGTGGACGATACTCTGGGTTTCCCATGCATGTTTTAGCTGGAGGAAGAATCCCTTGAACCTGGAGAGTTGGGACCCATGGAATGGGTACCATGCAGTATGACTTCAAAGGGTCTGCATTTGCTCACCGAAACTCACCAATGCTATCAGCCTGAAGTGTCCAGCCTTATGTCTCAACCAGCTCTGGGTGTAGATGTGGTCAATCCCGGTTGAATCACATGCCCTGAGTGAATTATTTAAGAATTGCTCTCTATTTCACTGTCTTTGTGTTTTGTTTTCGAAATTTATTTTGATAATGGGATTTATCGGATTTTCACTGCTGCGTTTCGGCCGGTGTACACATGCTTGATTCTCTTACGGAGACATATATATCCATGGGTTTTAAGATTCTTCCTAGTCAGGTATATTCCTAGGCGTTGAATATGTGGTGTTGGGTCCATTTCGTTGAGCAAGGAGTAGGTCTTGTCTATTACATATTTGGCTTATGGAAAGTTATCTGTGCTAATTTCAGTCTCTGGTTTTATGCAGCACCCCAAGGCACCTTTCCCCATAAGCAAGCACTAGTTGGTTTTCTAAATTTCAGACCCTGTTCCGTTTTGTAATTCAGTTCATGTGTAGTCAAGTTTACATTCCGTGTATTAGTGATATCTTATGATGTTTCTTTTTCTGTGTGACGTAGTTCACGTAGAATCACCGTACCTGCATCCACTCACTATGCCGCTACGGGCCTGATGACACAGATTTCATTGCTGAGTGATATTGCATTGTACGTACGTACCACAACTTCTTTAACCATTTTTTGCTTTCTGGGATATTTACCTGATACTGTAGACGACCTTCTTGTTAACACAACCGTCCCAAATATTGGGGTGTCTGTCTGTTTTTGATTTTAATTTCCGTAAGGAATAGGACCATAATTGGAAGTGCAATAGGCTGTGTTGCTTTGTTTCTTAGGTGTTTCAGGAAACACCATACACTTCTCCAGGGTGGCTGTTCACAATTTACATCCTGCCAATCAGCATAACAAGGCTCCCTGTTCTCCATATCCTGTCCTAACTTTCTGGATTTTACACTTTTTTCAGATGTCCCTTTTGCCCGGGGGCAGTGAGATTTCATTGTAGTGCAGATTTCCTTTACAGGCTTGCTTGGTTGGCCAAAATGGGCGTATGCGTTTTTTCCTGAATACATTCAGGGAAAAACGCATACGCGCTTTTTGGCCAAGTGCATCATTGTCGACATTCTGCCTCTTTTCCTATGCTTTCAGGGCAATTCCATTCTAACCCCTGCAATCGTTTTCCTGAAATTCTGCCCCGCTTTCAAGTCCCCTGCGCAGGCTTACTTCAGTATACTTTTGGAGGATAGCTGTCATTTATAACTGTGCAGGTTTGTGAATTACAGTGCCGCTGAGCTCCTTTCTTCAACTCGCTTTCTTGTGAGCTGGGCACAAAACCGCAGGATTGCTTCAGGCCCTAATCTGTTTCCAGCAGTGCACGCTGAGCCTTTGGTTAATTCCTCTTCCTGGTGGGAAATGAGCGTTACATTTGTCCGTGCAGACACCTATAGCTAGTCTCTCATTGGTTCTCCCTATTCCTGTTCATCTTGCACAGAAATTGCAAGCTGTGCCAAACAGGAGGTTAAAGGCACTGAATCTCCCAGCTGGGAGAGTGTTAGTAAAGCATCTGGAATGGTGAACCCGAGGACCAGGATACGAAAACTCAGATGCATTTTAATTCGTTTCCCAATCACACAGTGGACCATACTGTGGGTTTCCCATGCATGTTTTAGCTGGAGGAAGAATCCCTTGAACCTGGAGAGTTGGGACCCATGGAATAGGTACCATGCAGTATGACTTCAAAGGGTCTGCATTTGCTCACCGTAACTCACCAATGATATCAGCCTGAAGTGTCCAGCCTTATGTCTCAACCAGCTCTGGGTGTAGATGTGGTCAATCCCGGTTGCATCACATGCCCTGAGTGAATTATTTAAGAATTGCTCTCTATTTCACTGTCTTTGTGTTTTGTTTTTGAAATTTATTTTGATAATGGGATTTATCGGATTATCACTGCTGCGTTTATGCCACTGTACACACGCTTGATTCTCTTACAGAGACATATAAATCCATGGGTTTTAAGATTCTTCCTAGTCAGGTATATTCCTAGGCGTTGAATATGTGGTGTTGAGTCCATTTCGTTGAGCAAGGAGTAGGTCTTTTCTATTACATATTTGGCTTATGGAATGTTATCTGTGCTAATTTCAGTCTCTGGTTTTATGTGGCACCCCAAGGCACCTTTCACCAGAAGCAAGCACTAGTTGGTTTTCTAAATTTGTGACCCAGTTCTGTTTTGTAATTCAGTTCATGTGTGGTCAAGTTTACATTCCGTGTATTAGTGATATCTTATGATGTTTCTTTTTCTGTGTGACGTATTTCACGTAGAGTCACCGTACCAGCATCCACTCAATATGACGCTACAGGCCTGATGACACAGATTTCATTGCTGAGTGATATTGCATTGCACATACGTGACACAAGTTCTTTTTCCATTTTTTGCTTTCTGGGATTTTTACCTGGTACTGTAGACGAGCTTCTTGGGAACACAGCCGTCCCAAACTTTGGGGTGGCACTCTGTGTTTGATTTTAATTTCCCTAAGCAATAGGACCATAAGGCAATTGCCATAGGCTGTGTTGCTTTATTTCTTACGTGTTTTAGGAAACACCATACACTTATCCAGTGTGGCTGTTCACAATTTACATCCTGCAAATCAGCATAACAAGGCTCCCTGTTCTCCATATCCTGTCCTACCTTTTTGGATTTTACACTTTTTTCAGATGGCCCTTTTGCCAGGGGGGCAGTGAGATTTCATTGTAGTGCAGATTTCCTTTACAGGCTTGCTTGGTTGGCCAAAATGGGCGTATGCGTTTTTTCCTGAATATATTCAGGAAAAAACGCATACGCCCTTTTTGGCCAAGTGCATCATTGTCGACGTTGTGCCTCTTTTCCTATGCTTTCAGGGCAATTCCAGTCTACCCCCTGCAATCGTTTTCCTGAAATTCTGCCCTGCTTTCAAGTCCCCTTCGCAGTCTAACTTCAATATATTTTTGGAGGATAGCTGTAATTTATAACTCCGCCGGTTTGTGAATTACAGTGCCCCTGAGCTCCTTTCTTCAACTCGCTTTCTTGTGAGCTGGGCACAAAACCACAGGATTGCTTCAGGCCCTAATCTGTTTCCGGCAGGGCACGCTGAGCCTTTGGTTAATTCCTCTTCCTGGTGGGAAATGAGCATTACATTTGCCCGTGCAGACACCTACAGCTAGTCTCTCATTGGTTCTCCCTATTCCTGTTCATCTTGCACAGAAATTGCAAGCTGTGCCAAACAGGAGGTTAAAGGCACTGAATCTCCCAGCTGGGAGAGTGTTAGTAAAGCATCTGGAATGGTGAACCCGAGGACCAGGATACGAAAACTCAGATGCATTTTAATTCGTTTCCCAATCACACAGTGGACCATACTGTGGGTTTCCCATGCATGTTTTAGCTGGAGGAAGAATCCCTTGAACCTGGAGAGTTGGGACCCATGGAATAGGTACCATGCAGTATGACTTCAAAGGGTCTGCATTTGCTCACCGTAACTCACCAATGATATCAGCCTGAAGTGTCCAGCCTTATGTCTCAACCAGCTCTGGGTGTAGATGTGGTCAATCCCGGTTGCATCACATGCCCTGAGTGAATTATTTAAGAATTGCTCTCTATTTCACTGTCTTTGTGTTTTGTTTTTGAAATTTATTTTGATAATGGGATTTATCGGATTATCACTGCTGCGTTTATGCCACTGTACACACGCTTGATTCTCTTACGGAGACATATAAATCCATGGGTTTTAAGATTCTTCCTAGTCAGGTATATTCCTAGGCGTTGAATATGTGGTGTTGAGTCCATTTCGTTGAGCAAGGAGTAGGTCTTTTCTATTACATATTTGGCTTATGGAATGTTATCTGTGCTAATTTCAGTCTCTGGTTTTATGTGGCACCCCAAGGCACCTTTCACCAGAAGCAAGCACTAGTTGGTTTTCTAAATTTGTGACCCAGTTCTGTTTTGTAATTCAGTTCATGTGTGGTCAAGTTTACATTCCGTGTATTAGTGATATCTTATGATGTTTCTTTTTCTGTGTGACGTAGTTCACGTAGAGTCACCGTACCAGCATCCACTCAATATGACGCTACAGGCCTGATGACACAGATTTCATTGCTGAGTGATATTGCATTGCACATACGTGACACAAGTTCTTTTTCCATTTTTTGCTTTCTGGGATTTTTACCTGGTACTGTAGACGAGCTTCTTGGGAACACAGCCGTCCCAAACTTTGGGGTGGCACTCTGTGTTTGATTTTAATTTCCCTAAGCAATAGGACCATAAGGCAATTGCCATAGGCTGTGTTGCTTTATTTCTTACGTGTTTTAGGAAACACCATACACTTATCCAGTGTGGCTGTTCACAATTTACATCCTGCAAATCAGCATAACAAGGCTCCCTGTTCTCCATATCCTGTCCTACCTTTTTGGATTTTACACTTTTTTCAGATGGCCCTTTTGCCAGGGGGGCAGTGAGATTTCATTGTAGTGCAGATTTCCTTTACAGGCTTGCTTGGTTGGCCAAAATGGGCGTATGCGTTTTTTCCTGAATATATTCAGGAAAAAACGCATACGCCCTTTTTGGCCAAGTGCATCATTGTCGACGTTGTGCCTCTTTTCCTATGCTTTCAGGGCAATTCCAGTCTACCCCCTGCAATCGTTTTCCTGAAATTCTGCCCTGCTTTCAAGTCCCCTTCGCAGTCTAACTTCAATATATTTTTGGAGGATAGCTGTAATTTATAACTCCGCCGGTTTGTGAATTACAGTGCCCCTGAGCTCCTTTCTTCAACTCGCTTTCTTGTGAGCTGGGCACAAAACCACAGGATTGCTTCAGACCCTAATCTGTTTCCGGCAGGGCACGCTGAGCCTTTGGTTAATTCCTCTTCCTGGTGGGAAATGAGCATTACATTTGCCCGTGCAGACACCTACAGCTAGTCTCTCATTGGTTCTCCCTATTCCTGTTCATCTTGCACAGAAATTGCAAGCTGTGCCAAAGAGGAGGTTAAAGGCACTGACTCTCCAAGTGAGGAGAGTGTTAGTAAAGCAACTGGAATAGTGAACCCGAGGACCAGGTTACGAAAACTGAGATGCATTTTAAATCGTTTCCCAATCACACGGTGGACGATACTCTGGGTTTCCCATGCATGTTTTAGCTGGAGGAAGAATCCCTTGAACCTGGAGAGTTGGGACCCATTGAATGGGTACCATGCAGTATGACTTCAAAGGGTCTGCATTTGCTCAACGAAACTCACCAATGCTATCAGCCTGAAGTGTCCAGCCTTATGTCTCAACCAGCTCTGGTTGTTGATGTGGTCAATCCCAGTTGCATCACAATCCCTGAGTGAATTATTTAAGAATTGCTCTCTATTTCACTGTCTTTGTGTTTTGTTTTCGAAATTTATTTGGATAATGGGATTTATCGGATTTTCACTGCTGCGTTTCGGCCGCTGTACACACGCTTGATTCTCTTACGGAGACATATATATCCATGGGTTTTAAGATTCTTCCTAGTCAGGTATATTCCTAGGCGTTGAATATGTGGTGTTGGGTCCATTTCGTTGAGCAAGGAGTAGGTCTTGTCTATTACATATTTGGCTTATGGAAAGTTATCTGTGCTAATTTCAGTCTCTGGTTATATGCAGCACCCCAAGGCACGTTTCCCCATAAGCAAGCACTAGTTGGTTTTCTAAATTTGAGACCCTGTTCTGTTTTGTAATTCAGTTCATTTGTAGTCAAGTTTACATTCCGTGTATTAGTGATATCTTATGATGTTTCTTTTTCTGTGTGACGTAGTTCACGTAGAATCACCGTACCTACATCCACTCACTATGCCGCTACGGGCCTGATGACACAGATTTCATTGCTGAGTGATATTGCATTGTACGTACGTACCACAACTTCTCTAACCATTTTTTGCTTTCTGGGATATTTACCTGATACTGTAGACGAAATTCTTGTTAACACAGCCGTCCCAAATATTGGGGTGGCTGTCTGTTTTTGATTTTAATTTCCGTAAGCTATAGGACCATAAGTGGAAGTGCCATAGGCTGTGTTGCTTTGTTTCTTACGTGTTTCAGGAAACACCATACACTTCTCCAGGGTGGCTACGGGCAATTTACATCCTGCCAATCAGCATAACAAGGCTCCCTGTTCTACATATCCTGTCCTACCTTTCTGGATTTTACACTTTTTTCAGATGTCCCTTTTGCCCGGTGGGCAGTGAGACTTCATTGTAGTGCAGATTTCCTTTACAGGCTTGCTTGGTTGGCCAAAAAGGGCGTATGCGTTTTTTCCTGAATATATTCAGGAAAAAAAGCATACGCCCTTTTTGGCCAAGTGCATCATTAACGATGTTGTGCCTCTTTTCCTATGCTTTCAGGGCAATTCCAGTCTACCACCTGCAATCGTTTTCCTGAAATTCTGCCCCACTTTCAAGTCACCTTCGCAGGCTTACTTCAATATACGTTTGGAGGATAGCTGTCATTTATAACTCTGCAGGTTTGTGAATTACAGTGCACCTGAGCTCCTTTCTTCAACTCGCTTTCTTGTGAGTTGGGCACAAAACCGCAGGATTGCTTCAGGCACTAAACTGTTTCCAGCAGGGCACGCTGAGCCTTTGGTTAATTCCTCTTCCTGGTGGGAAATGAGCGTTACATTTGCCCGTGCAGACACCTACAGCTAGTCTCTCATTGGTTCTCCCTATTCCTGTTCATCTTGCACAGAAATTGCAAGCTGTGCCAAACAGGAGTTTAAAGGCACTGACTCTCCAAGCGGGGAGAGTGTTAGTAAAGCATCTGGAATGGTGAACACGAGGACCAGGATACGAAAACTGAGATGCATTTTAAATCGTTTCCCAATCACACGGTGGACGATACACTGGGTTTCCCATGCATGTTTTAGCTGGAGGAAGAATCCCTTGAATCTGGAGAGTTGGGACCCATGGAATAGGTACCATGCAGTATGATTTCAAAGGGTCTGCATTTGCTCACCGTAACTCACCAATGCTATCAGCCTGTAGTGTCCAGCCTTATGTCTCAACCAGCTCTGGTTGTATATGTGGTCAATCCCGGTTGCATCACATGCCCTGAGTGAATTATTTAAGAATTGCTCTCTATTTCACTGTCTTTGTGTTTTATTTTCGAAATTTATTTTGATAATGGGATTTATCGGATTTTCACTGCTGCGTTTCGGCCGCTGTACACACGCTTGATTCTCTTACGGAGACATATATATCCATGGGTTTTAAGATTCTTCCTAGTCAGGTATATTCCTAGGCGTTGAATATGTGGTGTTGGGTCCATTTCGTTGAGCAAGGAGTAGGTATTGTCTATTACATATTTGGCTTATGGAAAGTTATCTGTGGTAATTTCAGTCTCTGGTTTTATGCAGCACCCCAAGGCACATTTCCCCATAAGCAAGAACTAGTTGGTTTTCTAAATTTGAGACCCTGTTCTGTTTTGTAATTCAGTTCATGTGTAGTCACGTTTACATTCCGTGTATTAGTGATATCTTATGATGTTTCTTTTTCTGTGTGATGTAGTTCACGTAGAATCACCATACCTGCAACCACTCACTATGCCGCTACGGGCCTGATGACACAAATTTCATTGCTGAGTGATATTGCATTGCACGTACGTGCCACAACTTCTTTATCCATTTTTTGCTTTCTGGGATATTTACCTGGTACTGTAGACGAGCTTCTTGGGAACACAGCCGTCCCAAACTTTGGGGTGGCTCTCTGTTTTTGATGTTAATTTACCTAAGCAATAGGACCATAAGTGCAATTACCATAGGCTGTGTTGCTTCATTTCTTACGTGTTTCAGGAAACACCATACACTTCTCCTGGGAGTCTTTTGGCAAATTCCATCCTGCCAATCAGCATAACTAGTCTCCCTGTTCTCCATATCCTGTCCTACCTTTCTGGATTTTACACTTTTTTCAGTTGGCCCTTTTGCCAGGGGGGCAGTGAGACTTCATTGTAGTGCAGATTTCCTTTACAGGCTTGCTTGGTTTTCCAAAAAGGGCGTATGCGTTTTTTCCTGAATATGTTCAGGAAAAAACGCATACGCCCTTTTTGGCCAAGTGCATCATTTTCGACGTTCTGCCTTTTTTCCTATGCTTACAGGGCAATTCCATTCTAGCCCCTGCAATCGTTTTCCTGAAATTCTGCCCCGCTTTCAAGTCCCCTTCGCAGGCTTACTTCAATATATTTTTGGAGGATAGCTGTCATTTATAACTCTGCAGGTTTGTGAATTACAGTGCCGCTGAGCTCCTTTCTTCAACTCGCTTTCTTGTGAGCTGGGCACAAAACCGCAGGATTGCTTCAGGCCCTAATCTGTTTCCGGCAGGGCACACTGAGCCTTTGGTTAATTCCTCTTCCTGTTGGGAAATGAGCGTTTCATTTGCCCGTGCAGACACCTATAGCTAATCTCTCATTGGTTCTCCCTATTCCTGTTCATCTTGCACAGAAATTGCAAGCTGTGCCAAACAGGAGGTTAAAGGCACTGACTCTCCAAGCGGGGAGAGTGTTAGTAAAGCATCTGGAATGTTGAACCCGAGGACCAGGATACGAAAACTGAGATGCATTTTAAATCGTTTCCCAATCACACGGTGGACCATACTGTGCGTTTCCCATGCATGTTTTAGCTAGAGGAAGAATCCCTTGAACCTGGAGAGTTTGGACTCATGGAATATGTACCATGCAGTATGACTTCAAAGGGTCTGCATTTGCTCACCGAAACTCACCAATGCTATCAGCCTGAAGTGTCCAGCCTTATGTCTCAACCAGCTCTGGGTGTAGATGTGTTAAATCCCGGTTGCATCACATGCCCTGAGTGAATTATTTAAGAATTGCTCTCTATTTCACTGTCTTTGTGTTTTGTTTTTGAAATTTATTTTCATAATGGTATTTATCGGATTTTCACTGCTGCGTTTATGCCGCTGTACACACGATTGATTCTCTTATGGAGACATATAAATCCATGGGTTTTAAGATTCTTCCTAGTCAGGTATATTCCTAGGCGTTGAATATGTGGTGTTGAGTCCATTTCGTTGAGCAAGGAGTAGGTCTTGTCTATTACATATTTGGCTTATGGAATGTTATCTGTGCTAATTTCAGTCTCTGGTTTTATGCAGCACCCCAAGGCACCTTTCCCCATAAGCAAGCACTAGTTGGTTTTCTAAATTTGCGACCCTGTTCTGTTTTGTAATTCAGTTCATGTGTAGTCAAGTTTACATTCCGTGTATTAGTGATATCTTATGATGTTTCTTTTTCTGTGTGATGTAGTTCACGTAGAGTCACCGTACCTGCATCCACTTACTATGCCGCTACGGGCCTGATGACACAGATTTCATTGCTGAGTGATATTGCATTGCACGTACGTGCCACAACTTCTTTAACCATTTTTTGCTTTCTGGGATATTTACCTGGTACTGTCGACGAGCTTCTTGGGAACACAGCCGTCCCAAACTTTGGGGTGGCTCTCTGTTTTTGATTTTAATTTCCCTAAGCAATAAGACCATAAGTGCAATTGCCATAGGCTGTGTTGCTTTATTTCTTACGTGTTTCAGGAAACACCATTCACTTCTCCAGGGTGGCTGTTGGCAATTTACATCCTGCCATTCAGCATAACAAGGCTCCCTGTTCTCCATATCCTGTCCTACCTTACTGGATTTTACACTTTTTTTAGAAGGCCCTTTTGCCCGGGGGGGCAGTGAGATTTCATTGTAGTGCAGATTTCCTTTACAGGCTTGCTTGGTTGGCCAAAAAGTGCGTATGCGTTTTTTCCTGAATATATATATTCAGGAAAAATCGCATACGCACTTTTTGGCCAAGTGCATCATTGTCCTCGTTCTGCCTGTTTTCCTATGTTTTAAATGCAACTCCAGTCTTCCTCCCAGATTGGTTTCCTGCAATTCTGCCTCACTTTCAAGTCCTCTTCGCAGCCTTACTTCAATATAATTTTGGATGATTGCTGTCACTTATAACTGTGCAGGTTTGTGAATTACAGTGCCGCTGAGCTCCTTTCTCCAACTCGCTTTCTTGTGAGCTGACTGCAAAACCGCAAGATAGCTTCAGACCCTAATCTGGTTCCGGCAGTGTATGCTGAGCATTTGGTTAATTCATCTTCCTGTTGGGAAATGAGACTTAAATTTGCCCTTCCAAACATCTACAGCTACTTTCTCATTGGTTCTCCCTATTCCTGTTCATCTTCCGCAGAAATTGCAAACTGGGCCAAACAGGAGGTTAAAGGCACCGACTCACCTAGTTGGGTGAGTGTTAGTAAAGCATCTGGAATGCCGAGCCCGAGTACAAGGGAATGAAATTTGAGATGCCTTTAAAAACGTTTCTAGATCACACAGTGGACAATATTCTGGGCTCCCCGTGCATTTTTTAGCTGAAAGAAGAATCCATTTAACCTGGACAGTTGGGCCTCATGGAATAGGTACCATGCAGTATGACTTCAAAGGGTCTGCTTTTGCTCACTGAACCTCAACAAACCAATGAGCCCAAGTGTTCTGCCTTATGTGTCACCCAGCTCTAGGTGTAGATGTGCTGAATCCAGGTTGCATCTCTAGCCCTGATTGAAATATTTAAGAATTGTTCTGTATTTCTCTGTTATTGTGGTTTTTCTTGAAATTTATATTGATAATGGGATTTAGATGATTTTCACTGCTGCGTTTATGCTGCTGTACACACGCTTGATTCTCTTACGGGGACATATAAATCCATAGGTTTTTAGATTCTTACTAGTCAGGTATATTCCTAGGTCTTGAATATGGGGTGTCAAGTCCATTTCGTTGAGCAAGGAGTAGGTCTATTCTATTACATATTTGTTTTAGGAACGGTATGTGTGCTAATTTCAGTCTCTGGTTTTATGTAGCAGCCCAACCCACCTTTCCCATTAAGCAAGCATAAGTAGGTTTTCTAAATTTGAGACCCTGTTCTGTTTTGTAATTCAGTTCATGTGTAGCCAAGATTAAGTTCCGTGTATTAGTGACATCTTATGATGTTTCTTTTTCTGTGTGACTTATTTCACTTAGAATCATCATACCTGAATCCACTCATTATGTTGCTTTGGACCTGAAGACATAGATTTCATTGCTGAGTGATATTCAGTTGTAGGTAAGTACCACTAATTCTTTATCCAAATTTCACTTTCTGGGATATTTAACTTGTATCATAGACGAGGTTCTTGTAAAAGGAGCCATCCCAAACTTT
The DNA here is from genome assembly GCF_963924675.1 of Phocoena phocoena. Classification (NCBI taxonomy): domain Eukaryota; kingdom Metazoa; phylum Chordata; class Mammalia; order Artiodactyla; family Phocoenidae; genus Phocoena; species Phocoena phocoena. Next base: position 586,752 of record NW_027077518.1, read on the forward strand.
GGCATAGATGTGTCTTTTTGATTTCATTTCCCTAAGGTAAAGAACCATAAGAGGAAGTGCTCTGGGTTGGGGTTAGGGTTAGGGTTTGGGGATGGGGATGGTTTAAGGTACAGGTTATATTACTACAACAATTTAGGGTGAGCATAGGTGTGAGGGTACGGATTAGTGTTAGTGTATGGATTAACATTAGGAGACAGGTTAAGGTAAGGCTTCACGTAAGGTTTAGGGTTAGGGTTAATGGACAGGGACGGATTCGGGTAAAGGTTAGGGTACGAAAACGGTTTAGGGTGAGCATACGTGTTACGGTAATGGTTAGTGTCACCGTATGGGCTAGGAATAGGGGACGGGTTAGGGTAAGTCTTCGCATAAGTGTTAGGGGTAGGGTTAGGGGAAGGGGATGGTTTAGGGTACATGTTAGGGTACGACAATGGTTTAGGGGAGCGTACGTGTTTGGGTATGGTTTAGTGTAAGTGAACTGGTTAGGAATAGGGGATGCGTTAGGGTTCGGCTTTGGGTAAGGGTTAGGTTTAGGGTTAGGCTCAGGGGACGGGTAAGGTTTAGGGTGAGCGTATGTATTAGAGTACGGGATAGTGTTAGTGTACGGGTTAGGGTTAGGGGAAGGGTTAGGGTAAGGTTTAGTGTAAGGGTTAGTTTTAGCATTTGGGTTAGGGGACGGGAATGGTTTAGTGTACAGGTTAGGTACGACAACATTTTTGGGTGAGCGTAACAGTTAGGGTACGTATTAGTGTTAGCGTACGGTTTAGGGTTAGATGACGTGTTAGGGTAAGGCTTCGGGTAAGGGTTAGTGTTAAGTTTAGGGTTAGGGTATGGGGAAGGTTTAGGATACCGGTTGGGGTACGACAACTAATTAAGTAGAACATATATGTTAGGGGATGGGTTCATGTTAGTGTATGGGTTAGGATTAGTGGACAGGTTAGTGTAATGCTTTGGGAAAGGGTTAGGTTTAGAGTTAGGGTTAGGGCACAGGGATGGTTTACGGTTCAGATCATGGTAGGACAATGGTTTAGGGTCTGCGTATGTGTTAGGGTATTGGTTAGGGTTAGCGTACAGTTTAGGATTAGGGGATGGGTTAGGGTAAGGCTTCAGGTAAGGGTTAGGGGTAGGGTTAGGGTTAGGGTTAGGGGATGGAGACAGGGACGGTTTAGGGTACAGGTTAGTGTAAGACAAAGGTTTAGGGTGAGCATAGCAGTTAGAGTAAGAGTTAGTGTTAGCGTACGGGTTTAGATTAGGGGACGGGTTACTGTAAGGTTTAGGGAAAGTGTTAGGGTTAGGGGATGGGGACGGTTTAGGGTACAGTGTAGGGTAAAACAAGAGTTTTGGTTGAGCGTACATTTTAGGCTATGGGTTAGTGTTAGCGTATGGGTTAAGATTAGAGGACGTGTTAGGGTAAGGTTTCGGATAAGAGTTAGGGTTAAGGTTAGGGGATGGGGACGGTTTTTGTTACAGGTTAGGGTATGACAACGGTTTAGGGTGAGTGTACGTGATAGGGTATGGGTTAGCGTTAGCGTACAGTTTCGGATTATGGGACGGGTTAAGGTAAGACTTCGTGTAAGGGTAAGATTTAGGGTTCGGGTTGGGGGACGGGGACGGTTTAGGGTACAGTTTAGTGTATGACAACAATTTAGGTTGACTACACGTGTTAAGGTATGGGTTAGTGTTTGCAAACGGGTTAGGATTATGGGAGGTGATAGGGTAAGGCTTCGGCTAAGGCTTAAATTTAGGTTTAGGGGATGGGGACGTTTTAGGGTACAGGATAGGGTACGACAATTGTTTAGTGTGAGTGTACATGTTAGGATACAGGTTAGTGATAGCGTACGGGTTAGGATTACCGATGGGTTAGTGTAAGGCTTTGGGTAAGGGTTCGGGTTAGGGTTAGGGGATGGGGACAGTTTAGGGTACAATTTAAGGTATGACAACGGTATAGGGTGAGCGTAAGTGTTAGGGTACATGTTAGTGTTAGTTTACGGGTTAGGATTAGGGGAAGGGTTAGTATAAGGTTTCGGGAAACGGTTTGAGGTTGGGGACAACGACGATTTATGGTACAGGTTAGGGTATGACAATGATTTAGGGTGAGCGTACGTGTTAGGTTATGGGTTAGTATTAGCGTACGGGTTAGGATTAAGGGACGGGTTAGGGTAAAGCTTCACGTAAGGGTTAGGTTTAGGTTTAGGTTTAGGGTTATTGTTAGGGGACTGGGACCATTTAGGATACAGGTTAGGGAATGACAAAAGTTTAGGGTGAGCGTATGTTTTAGGGTACATGTTAGTGCTACCATAAGGGTTAGGATTAGTGTAAGGTTTAGAGACATGATTCGGGTATGTGTTAGTGTTAGGGAACAGGGACAGGGACGGTTTAGGGTACAGGTTAGGGTACGACAACAGTTTAGGGTGAGCATACATGTTAGGGCACAGGTTAGTGTTAGCATATGGGTTAGAATTAGGGGACTGGTTAGGGTAATGCTTAGGGTAAGGGTTAGGGTTAGGGTTAGGGTTAGGAGATGGAGACGGTTCAAGGTACAGGTTAGGGTACCACAATGTGTTAGTGTGAGAATACATGTTAGGGTAAGGTTTAGTGTTAGTGTATGGTCCATGATTAGTGGAAGGGATAGGGTAAGACGTCGGGTTAGGGTTAGGGTTAGGGGATGGGAACCGTTTAGGGTATAGGTTAGAATACGACAGCAGTTTAGGTTGAGTGTACATGTTAGGGTATGTGTTAGTGCTAGCATACGGTTTAGGATTAGGGGACAGTTTAGACTAAGGCTTCGGGTAATGATTAGGTTTATGGTTAGGGTTAGGGATTAGGTTAGGGAATGGGAACGGCTTAGGGTACAATTTAGTGTACGACAACGATTTAAGGTGAGCGTAGGTGTAAGGGTATGGGTTAGTGTTGGCGTACGGATTAGGATTAGGGGACGGGTTAGGATAAGGCTTCGGGTAAGGGTTAGGGTTATGGTTAATGTTAGGGGACAGGGCCAGGGACGATTTAAGGTACAGGTTTGGGGAAGACAATGGTTTAGGGTGAGTGTACATGTTAGGGTATGTGTTAGTGTTAGCGTACCAGTTAGGCTTAGGTGACGGGTTAGGGTAAGGCTTTGGATAAGGGTTAGGGTTAGGGTTATGGGACAGGGACTGTTTAGGTACAGGTTAGTGTATGACAACGGTTTTCATTGAGCATACAAGTTAGGGTAGGTGTAAATGTTAGCATACGGGTTAGGATTAGGGGACGGGTTAGGGTAACTTTTCCGGTAAGGATTAGGGTTAGGGTTAGGGGACAGGGAAGGTTTAGAGTACAGGTTAGTGTACGACAACGGTTTAGTGTGATCGTACGAGTTAGGGTATGGGTTAGTGTTAGCGCATGGTTTAGGATTAGGGGATGTGTTAGGGTAAGGCTTCAGGTAAGTGTTAGAGTTAGGGTTAGTGGATGAGGACGTGTTAGGGTACAGGTTAGGGTACGACAATGCTTTAGGGTGAGCGTACATGTTAGGGTACTGGTCAGTGTTAGCATTTGGGTTAGGATTAGGGGACAGGTTAGAGTAAGGCTTCGTGTAAGTGTTAGGGTGAGGGATAGGGTTGGGGAAAGGGACGGTTTAGGGTACAGATTAGGGTACGACAGCGATTTAGGGTGAGCCTACGTGTTAGGGTACAGTTTAGTGTTAGCGTATGGGTTAGGATTTGGGGATGGTTTAGGGACAGGCATCTGTAAAGATTTAGGTTTAGCATTATGGGACGGGGACGGATTAGGGAAAAGGTTAGGATACCACAGCGGTTTAGGGTGAGCGTAGGTGTTAGGGTACGGGTTAGTGTTAGCGTACGGATTAGGTATAGGGGACGTGTTAGGGTAAGGTTTCGGGTAAGGGTTAGGGTTAGGGTTAGGGTTAGGGTTAGGGGACGGGGAGGGTTTAGGGGACAGGTTAGGGTAGGACAACGGTTTAGGGTGAGCGTACATGTTAGGGTACAGGTTAGTGTTAGTGTACGGGTTAGGATTAGGGGACCGGTTAGGGTTAGGCTTCGGGTAAGGGTTAGGGTTAGGGTTATGGGACGGGGAAGGTTTAGGGGACGGGTTAGGTAAGACAACGGTTTAGGGTGAGCGTACGTGTTAGGGTACGGGTTAGTGTTAACATACGGGTTAGCATTAGGGGACGGGTTAGGGTAAGTCTACGGGTAAGGGTTAGGGTTAGAGTTAGGGGACAGGGACAGTTTAGGGGACAGGTTAGGGTACGACAACGGTTAAGGGTGAGCGTACGTGGTACAGTACGGGTTAGTGTTAGCGTACAGGTTAGGATTAGGGGACGGGTTAGGGTAAGGCTTCAGGTAAGGGTTAGGGTTAGGGTTAAGGTTAGGTTTAGGGGACGGGGAAGGTTTAGGGGACAGGTTAGGGTACGGCAACGGTTTAGGGTGAGCGTACATGTTAGGGTACGGGTTAGTGTTCGCGTGCGGGTTAGGATTAGGGGAGGGTTTAGGGTAAGGCTTCGGGTAAAGGTTAGTGTTGGGGTTAGGGTAAGGGTTATGGTTAGGGTACGGGGACGGTTTAGGAGACAGGTTAGGGTACGACAACGGTTTAGAGTGAGCGTACGTGTTAGGGTACGGGTTAGTGTTAGCGTACGGGTTAGGATTAGGGTACGGGTTAAGGTAAGTCTTCGGGTAAGGGTCAGGGTTAGGGTTAGGGTTAGGGTTAGGGGACGGGGAGAGTGTAGGGGACAGGTTAGGGTACGACCACGGTTTAGGGTGAGCGTACGTGTTAGGGTACGGGTTAGTGTTAGCGTACGGGTTAGGATTAGGGGACGGGTTAGGGTAAAGCTTCGTGTAAGGGTTAGGGATAGGGTTAGGGGACGGGGACGGTTTAGGGGACAGGTTAGGGTACGACAATGATTTAGGGTGAGCGTATGTGTTAGGGTACGGGTTAGTGTTAGCGTACGGGTTAGGATTAGGGGACGGGTTAGTGTAAGGCTTCGGGTAAGGGTTAGGGATAGGGTTAGGGTTAGGGTTAGGGGATCGGGACGGTTTAGGGGATAGGATAGGGTACGACAATGGTTTAGGGTGAGCGTACGTGTTAGGGTATGGGTTATTGTTAGCATAGGGGTTAGGATTAGGGGACGGGTTAGGGTAAGGCTTTGGGTAAGGGTTAGGGTTAGGGTTAAGGTTAGGTTTAGGGGACGGGGACGGTTTAGGGGACAGGTTAGGGTATGACAACGGTTTAGGGTTAGCGTACGTGTTAGGGTATGGGTTAGTGTTAGCGTACGGGTTAGGAATAGGGGACGGGTTAGGGTAAGGCTTCGGGTAAGGGTTAGGGTTAGAGTTAAGGTTAGGGTTAGGGATAGGGGACAGGGACGGTTTAGGGGACAGGTTAGGTTACGACAACGGTTTAGGGTGAGCGTACGTGTTAGGGTATGGGTTAGTGTTAGCGTACTGTTTAGAATTAGGGGACGGGTTACGGTAAGGTTTCGGGTAAGGGTTAGGGTTAGGGTTAGGGGATGGGGACGGTTGAGGGGACAGGTTAGGGTACGACAATGATTTAGGGTGAGTGTACGTGTTAGGGTATGGGTTAGTGATAGCCTACGGGTTAGGATTAAGGGTCGGGTTAGGGTAAGGCTTCGAGTAAGGTTTAGGTTTAAGGATAGGGTTAAGATTAGGGGACGGGGACGGTTTAGGGGACAGGTTCGGTTACGACAACGGTTTAGGGTGAGCGTACGTGTCAGGGTACGGGTTAGTGTTAGCATACGGGTTAGGATTAGGGGACGGGTTACGGTAAGGCTTCGCGTAAGGGTTAGGTTTAGGGTTAGGGTTAGGGTTAGGGGAGGGGGACGGTTTAGGGGACAGGTTAGGGTACGACAACGGCATAGGGTGAGTGTACATGTTAGGGTACGGGTTAGTGTTAGCGTACGGGTTAGTTGTAGGGGACGGGTTAGGGTAAGGCTTCGGGTAAGGGTTAAGTTTAGGGTTAGGGTTAGGGTTAGGGGACGGGCACGGGGACGGTTTATGGTATAGGTTAGGGTTAGGGTTAGGGTTAGGGTTAGGGGACGGGGACGGTTTAGGGGACCGGTTAGAGTTCGACAACTCTTTAGGGTGAGCGTACATGTTAGGGAACGGGTTAGTGTTAGCGTACGGGTTAGGATTAGGGAGCGGGTTAGTGTAAGGCTTCGCGTAAGGGTTCGTGTTAGGTTTAGGGTTAGGGTTAGGGTTAGGTTTAGGTTTAGGGGACGTGGATGTTTTAGTGGACAGGTTAGGGTACGACAATGTTTTAGGGTGAGCGTACGTGTTAGGGTACTTGTTAGTGTTAGCATACAGGTTAGGATTAGGGGACGGGTTAGGGTAAGGATTCGGGTAAGGGTTATGGTTAGGGTTAGGGTTAGGGTTAGGGGACGGCAACGGTTTAGGGGACAGGTTAGGTTATGACAACGATTTAGGGTGAGCGTACGTGTTAGGGTACGGGTTACTGTTATCGTACGGGTTAGGATTAGGGGATGGGTTAGCCTAAGGCTTAGGGTAAGTGTTAGGGTTAGGTTTAGGGTTAGGGTTAGGATTAGAGGACGGGGACAGTTTAGGGGACAGGTTAGTGTACGACAAGGGGTTAGGTTAAGCGTACATGTTAGAGTCCTGGTTAGTGTTAGTGTACGGGTTAGGTTTAGGGCACGGGTTAGGGTAAGGCTGCGGGTAAGGGTTAGGGTTAGGGTTGGGGTTAGGGTTAGGGGACGGGGACGGTTTAGAGGATAGGTTAGGTTACAAGAATGGTTTAGGGTGAGCGTACGTGTTAGGGTATGGGTTAGTTTTAGCGTACGGGTTAGGATTAGGGGACGGGTTAGTGTAAGGCTTCGGGTAAGGGTTAGGGTTAGGGATAGGTTTAGGGTTAGGGGACGGGGACGGTTTATGGGACATGTTAGGGTACCACAATGGTTTAGGGTGAGCGTACGTGTTAGGGTACGGGTTAGTGTTAGCGTACGGGTTAGGATTAGGGAATGTGTTAGGGTAAGTCTTCGGGTAAGGGTTAGCGTTGGGTTATAGTTAGGGTTAGTATTAGGGGACGGGGACGGTTTAGGGGACACGTTAGGTTACGAAAACGGTTTAGGGTGAGCGTACGTGTTAAGGTATGGGTTAGTGTTAGCGTACGGGTTAGGATTAGGGGACGGGTTACGTTAAGGCTTCGGGTAAGGGTTATTGTTATGGTTAGGGTTAGGGTTAGGGGACAGGGACGGTTTAGGGGACAGGTTAGGGTACGACAATGTTTTAGGGTAAGCGTACGTGTTAGGGTACGGGTTAGTGTTAGCTTATGGGTTAGGATTAGGGGACGGGTTAGTGTAAGGCTTCGGGTAAGGGTTAGCGTTAGGGTTAGGGTCAGGGGACAGGGACGGGGACGGTTTAGGGGACCGGTTAGGGTTAGGGTTAGGAGACGGGGACGGTTTAGGTGACAGGTTAGGCTACGACAACGGTTTAGGGTGAGCGTACGTGTTAGGGTATGGTTTAGTTTTAGCGTACGTGTTAGGATTAGGGGACGGGTTTGGGTAAGGATTCGGGTAAGGGTAAGGGTTAGGGTTAGGGTTAGGGTTTGGGGATGGGGACTGTTTAGGGGACAGGTTGGGGTACGAAAACGGTTTAGGTTGAGCATACGTGTTAGGGTACGGGTTAGTGTTAGGGTACGGGTTAGGATTAAGGGACGTGTTAGAGGAAGGCTTCGGTTAAATGTTAGGGTTAGGGTTAGGGTTATTGTTAGGGTTAGGGGATGGGGACGGTTTAGGGGACAGGTTAGGGTACGACAACGGTTTAGGGTGATTGTACATGTTAGGGTAAGGTTTAGTGTTAATGTACGGGTTAGGATTAGAGGATGGGTTAGGGTAAGGCTTCGGGTAAGTGTTAGGGTTAGGGTTAGGGTTAGGGTTAGGGTTAGGGGATGAGGACAGTTTAGGTGACAAGTTAGGGTACGACAACGGTTTAGGGTGAGGGTACCTGTTAGCGTACGGGTTAGTGTTAGCGTACGGGTTAGGATTAGGGGACAGTTTAGTGTAAGGCCTCAGGTAAGGGTTAGGGTTAGGGTTAGGGTTAGGGGACGGTTTAGGGGACAGGTTAGGGTACGACAATGTTTTAGGGTGAGCGTACGTGTTAGGGTACGGGTTAGTGTTAGCGTACGGGTTAGGGTTAGGGGACGGGTTAGTGTAAGGCTTCGGGTATGCGTTAGGGTTAGGGTTAGGGTTAGGGTTAGGGTTAGGATTAGGGGACGGGGACTGTTTGGGGGACAGGTTAGTGTACGAAAACGGTGTAGGGTGAGCCTACATTAGGGTACGGGTTAGTGTTAGCGTACGGGTTAGGATTAGGGGACGGGTTAGGGTAAGGCTTCGGGTAAGGGTTAGGATTATGGTTATGGTTAGGGGATGGGGACGGTTTAGGGGACAGGTTAGGGTACGACGACGGTTTAGGGTTAGCGTACGTGTTACGGTACGGGTTAGTGTTAACGTACGGGTTAGGATTAGGGGACTGGTTAGGGTAAGCCTTCGGATAAGTTTTAGGGTTAGGATTAAGGGATGGGGACAGTTTAGGGGACAGTTTAGGGTACGACAACGGTTTAGGGTCGGCGTACGTGTTAGGGTATGGGTTAGTGTTAGCGTACGGGTTAGGATTAGGGGATGGTTTAGGGTAAGGCTTCAGGTAAGGGTTAGGTTTAGGGATAGTGTTAGGGTTAGGGTTAGGGGACAGGGACGGTTTAGGGGACATGTTAGGGTACGACAACGGTTTAGGGTGAGCGTGCGTGTTAAGGTATGGGTTAGTGTTAGCGTACGAGTAAGGATTAGGGGACGGGTTAGTGTAAGGCTTCGGGTAAGGGTTAGGTTTAGGGTTAGGGTTAGGGTTATGGGACCGGGACAGTTTAGGGGACAGGTTAGTGTACGACAATGTTTTACTGTGAGCGTAAGTGTTAGGGTACGGGTTAGTGTTAGCGTATCGGTTAGGATTAGGGGACGGGTTAGGGTAAGGCTTCGGGTAAGGGTTAGGGTTAGGGTTAGGTTTAGGGTTAGGGTTAGAGGACTGGGACGGTTTAGGGGACAGGTTAGGGTACGACAACGTTTTAGGGTGAGTGTACGTGTTAGGGTACTGTTTAGTATTAGCGTACGGCTTAGTATTAGGGGACGGGTTAGGGTAAGGCTTCTGGTAAGGGTTAGGTTTAGGGATAGTGTTAGGGTTAGGGGACGGGGATGGTTTAAGGGAAAGGTTAGGATACGACAACGATTTAGGGTGAGCGTACGTGTTAGGGTATGGGTTAGTGTTAGCGTACGGGTTAGGATTAGGGGACGGGTTAGTGTAAGGCTTCGGGTAAGGGTTAGCGTTAGGGTTAGGGTCAGGGGACGGGGACGGGTACGGTTTAGGGGACCAGTTAGGGTTAGGGTTAGGGTTAGGGGACGGGGATGGTTTAGGTGACAGGTTAGGGTACGACAACGTTTTAGGGTGAGCGTACATGTTAGGGTACGGTTTAGTTTTAGCGTATGAGTTTGGATTAGGGGCCGGGTTTGGGTAAGGATTCGGGTAAGGGTAAGGGTTAGGGTTAGGGTTAGGTGATGGGGACTCTTTAGGGGACAGGTTGGGGTACGAAAACGGTTTAGGTTGAGCATTCGTGTTAGGGTACGGGTTAGTGTTAGGGTCTGGGTTAGGATTACGGGATGGGTTAGGGGAAGTCTTCGGTTAATAGTTAGGGTTAGGGTTAGGGTTAGTGTTAGGGTTAGGGGATGGGGACGGTTTAAGGTACAGGTTAGGGTACGACAACGGTTTAGGTTGATTGTACATGTTAGGGTAAGGTTTAGTGTTAACGTACGGGTTAGGATTAGGGGACGGTTTAGGGTAAGGCTTCGGGTAAGTGTTAGGGTTAGGGTTAGGGTTAGGGGACGGACGGGGACGGTTTAGGTGACAGTTTAGGGTACCGCAACCGTTTAGGGTGAGCCTACGTGTTAGGGTACGGGTTAGTGTTAGCGTACCAGTTAGGATTAGGGGACAGGTTAGTTTAAGGCTCCGGGTAAGGATTAGGGTTAGGGTTAGGGTTGGGGGACGGGGACGGTTTAGGGGACAGGTTAGGGTACGAAAACGGTTTAGGGTGAGCGTACGTCTTATGGTATGGGTTAGTGTTAGCGTAAGGGTTAGGATTAGGGGACGGGTTAGGGTAAGGCTTCGGGTAAGGGTTAGGTTTAGGGTTAGGGTTAGGGTTAGCGGATGGGGATGGTTTAAGGGACAGGTTATTGTACGACAAAGATTTAGGGTGAGTGTACGTGTTAGGGTACGGATTAGTGTTAACGTACGGGTTAGGATTATGGGACGGGTTTAGGTAAGGCTTCGGGTAAGGTTTAGGTTTAGGGTTATTGTTAGGGTTAGGGGACGGGGATGGTTTAGGGGACAGGTTAGGGTACGACAACGGTTTAGGGTGAGCATACGTGTTAGAGTATGTGTTAGTGTTAGCGTACGGGTTAGGGTTAGGGGATGGGTTAGGGTAAGGCTTCCGGTAAGGTTTAGGGTTAGGGTTAGGGTTAGGGTTAGGGGATGGGGACAGTTTAGGGGACAGGTTAGGGTACAACAACGGTTTAGGGTGAGCATAGGTGTTAGCGTACGGGTTAGGATTAGGGGACGGGTTAGGGTAAGGCTTCGGGTAAAGTTTAGGCTTAGGGTTACGGTTAGGGGACGGGGACGGTTTAGGGGACAGGATAGGGTACGACAATGGTTTAGGGTGAGCGTACGTGTTAGGGTACGGGTTAGTGTTAGCCTACGGGTTAGGATTAGGGGATGGGTTAGGGTAAGGCTTCGGGTAAGGGTTAGGGTTAGGGTTAGGGTTAGGGGACGGGGACGGTTTAGGGGACAGGTTAGGGTACGAAAACGGTGTAGGGTGATTGTACATGTTAGGGTACGGGTTAGTGTTAACGTACGGGTTAGGATTAGGGGACGGGTTAGGGGACGACTTCGGTTAAGGGTTAGGGTTAGGGTTAGTGTTAGAGTTAGGGGATGGGGACGGTTTTGGGGACAGGTTAGGGTACGACAAAGGTTTAGGGTGATTGTACATGTTAGGGTAAGGGTTAGTGTTAGCGTACCGGTTAGGATTAGGGGACGGGTTAGGGTAAGGCTTCGAGTAAGTCTTAGGGTTAGGGTTAGGGTTAGGGTTGAGGGACGGGGACGGTTTAGGGGACAGGTTAGGGTATGAAAACAGTTTAGGGTGAGCGTACCTGTTAGGGTATGGGTTAGTGTTAGCGTACGGGTTAGGATTATGTGACAGGTTAGGGTAAGGCTTCGGGTAAGTTTTAGGGTTAGGTTTAGGGTTAGGGTTAGCGGATGGGGACGGTTTAAGGGACAGGTTAGTGTACGACAAAGTTTTAGGGTGAGCGTACGTGTTAGGGTACGGGTTAGTGTTAGCGTACGTGTTAGGATTAGGGGACGGGTTAGGGTAAGGTTTCGGGTAAGGTTCAGGTTTAGGATTGGGGTTAGGGTTAGGGTCAGGGGATGGGGAAGGTTTAGGGGACAGGTTAGGGTACGACAACGGTTTAGGGTGATCGTACGTGTTGGGTACGGGTTAGTGTTATCGTACGGGTTAGGAGTAGGGGACGGGTTATTGTAAGGATTCGGGTAAGGGTTAGGCTTAGGGTTAGGGTTAGGGGACGGGGACGGGGACGGGGACGGTGTAGGTCACAGTTTAGGGTACGACAATGGTTTAGGCTGAGCGTACGTGTTAGGGTACGGGTTAGGATTAGGGGACGGGTTAGGGTATGGCTTCGGGTAAGTGTTAGGGTTAGGGTTAGGGTTAGGATTAGGGGACGGGGACGGGGACAGTTTAGGGGACAGGTAATGGTACGACAAAGGTTTAGGGTGATCGTACGTGTTAGGCTACGGTTTACTGTTAGCCTATGGGTTAGGTTAGGGCTTCGGGTAAGGGTTAGGGTTAGTGTTAGGGTTAGGGTTAGGGGACGGGGACTGTTTAGGGGACAGGTTAGGATATGACAACGTTTTAGGATGAGTGTAGGTGTTAGGGTACCGTTTAGTGTTAGCGTACGGGTTAGGATTAGGGGACGGGTTTGGGTAAGGCTTCAGGTAAGGTTTAGGGTTAGGTTTAGGGTTAGGGTTAGGGGACGGGGAGGGTTTAGGGGACAGGTTAGGATACGACAACATTTTAGGGTGAGTGTAGGTGTTAGTGTATGGTTTAGTGTTAGTGTACGGGTTAGGATTGGGGACGGGTTAGGGTAAGGCTTCAGGAAAGGTTTAGGGTTAGGTTTACGGTTAGGGTTAGGGGACGGGGACGGTTTAGGGGACAGGTTAGGGTACGGCAACGGTTTAGGGTGAGCGTACGTGTAAGGCTACGGGTTAGTGTTAGCGTACAGGTTCGTATTAGGTGACCGGTCAGGGTAAGGCTTCGGGTAAGGGTTAGGGTTAGGGAAAGGGTTAGTGTTAGGGTTAGGGGACGGAGACGGTTTAGGGGAAAGGTTAGGATACGACAACGGTTTAGGGTGAGCGTACGTGTTAGGGTACGGGTTAGTGTTAGCGTACGGCTTAGGATTAGGAGACGGGTTTGGGTAAGGCTTCGGGTAAGGGTTATGGTTAGGGTTATGGTTAGGGTTAGGATTAGGGGAAGGGGACGGTTTAGGGGACAGGTTAGAGTATGACAAAGGGTTAGGGTGAGCGTACGTGTTAGGGTATGGGTTAGTGTTAGGGTACGGTTTAGGATTATGGTACGGGTTAGTGTAAGGCTTCGGGTAAGTGTTAGCGTTTGGTTTAGTCTTAGGGTTAGGGGACGGGGACGGGGCCAGTTTAGGGGACTGGTTAGGATTAGGGTTAGGTTTAGGGTTAGGGGACAGGGACGGTTTAGGGGACAGGTTAGTGTACGACAATGGTTTAGGGTAAACGTACATGTTAGGGTACGGGTTAGAGTTAGTGTACGGGTTAGGATTAGGGGACGGGTTAGGGTAAGGTTTCGGGTAAGGGTTAGCGTTAGGGTTAGGCTTAGGGTTAGGGGACGGGGACGAGGACGGTTTAGGGGACCGGTTAGGATTAGGGTTAGGTTTAGGGTTAGGGAAGGGGACGGTTTAGGAGACAGGTTATGTTACGACAAATGTTTAGGGTGAGCGTACGTGTTACGGTACCAGTTAGTGTTAGCGTACGGGTTAGGATTAGGGGACGGTTTAGTGTAAGGCTTCGGGTAAGGGTTAGGGTTAGGGTTAGTTTTAGGGGACGGAGACGGTTTAGGGGACTGGTTAGGGTACGACAACGTTTTAGGGTGAGCGTACGTGTTATGTTACGGGTTAGTGTTAGCGTACGGTTTAGGATTAGGGGACGGGTTAGGGTAAGGCTTCGGGTAAGGATTAGAGTTAGGGTCAGGTTTAGTGATAGGGGACGGGGACGGTTTAGGGGAAAGGTTAGGGTACGGCGACGGTTTAGGGGAAAGGTTAGGGTACGGCAACGGTTTAGGGTGAGCGTACGTGTTAGGGTAAGGGTTAGTGTTAGCCTACGGGTTAGGATTAGGGGACGGGTTAGTGTAAGGCTTCGGGTAAGCATTAGGGTTAGGTTAAGGGTTAGGTTTAGGGGACGGGGACGGATTAGGAGACAGGTTAGGGTACGGCAAAGGTTTAGGGTGAGCATACGTTTTAGGGTAACGTTAGCTTTCGCGTACGGGTTAGGATTAGGTGACGGGTTAGGGTAAGGCTTCGGGTAAGGGTTAGGGTTAGGCATAGGGTTAGGGTTAGGGTACGGGGAGGGTTTAGGGGCAAGGTTAGGATATGACAACAGTTTAGGGTGAGCGTACGTTTTAGGGTACGGGTTAGTGTTAGCGTACGGGTTAGGATTAGGGGACGTGTTAAGGTAAGGCTTTGGGTAAAGGTTAGGGTTAGGGTTAGGGTTAGGGTTTGCGGACGGGGACGGTTTAGGGGACAGGTTAGTGTACGACAACAGTTTAGGGTAAGCGTACGAGTTAGGGTATGGGTTAGTGTTAGCGTACCGGTTAGCATTAGGGGACGAGTTAGGGTAAGGCTTCGGGTAATGGTTAGGGTTAGGGTTAGGGTTAGGTTTAGGGTTAGGGTTAAGGCACGGGGAGGGTTTATGCGACAGGTTAGTGTACGTCAATGGTTTAGTGTGAGCGTACGTGTTAGGGTACGGGTTAGTGTTAGCGTACAGTTTAGGATTAGGGGACGGGTTAGGTAAAGGCTTTGGGTAAGACTTAGGGTTAGGGTTAGGGTTAGGGTTTAGGGTTAGTGTTAGGGTTAGGGTTAGGGTTAATGTTAGGGGACGGGGAAAGTTTACAGGACAGGTTAGGGTACGACAATGGTGTAGGGTGAGCGTACGTGTTAGGGTACGGGTTAGTGTTAGCGTACGGGTTAGGATTATGGGACGGTTTAGGGTAAGGCTTTGTATAGGGTTAGGGTTAGGGATAGGGTTAGGGTTAGGGGATGGGGACGGTTTAGGGGACAGGTTAGGGTACGACAACGGTTTAGGTTGAGCGTACGAATTAGGGGACGGGTTAGTGTTAGCGTACGGTTTAGGATTAGGGGACTGGTTAGGGTAAGGCTTCGGGTAAGGGTTAGGGTTAGGGTTAGGTTTAGTGTTAGGGGACAGGGACGGTTTACGGGACAGGTTAGGGTACGACAATGGTTTACGGTGAGCGTACGTGTTAGGGTACCAGTTAGTGTTAGCGTACGGGTTAGGATTAGGGGACGGGTAAGTGTAAGGCTTCGGGTAAGGGATAGGGTTAGGGTTAGGGTTAGGGTTAGGGGACGGGGAAGGTTTAGGGGACAGGTTAGTGTATGACAATGGTTTAGGGAGAGCGTACGTGTTAGGGTACGGGTTAGTGTTAGCGTACGGGTTACGATAAGGGGATGGGTTAGGGTAAGGCTTCGGGTAAGGGTTAGCGTTAGGTTTAAGGTTAGGGTTAGGGTTAGGGGACGGGGACGGTTTAGGGGACAGCTTAGGGTACGACAACGGTTTAGGGTGAGCGTACATGTTAGGGTACGGGTTAGTGTTAGCGTACGGGTTAGGATTAGGGGACGGGTTACTGTAAGGCTTCGTGTAAGGGTTAGGATTAGGGTTAGGTTTAGGGTTAGTGTTAGGGGACGTGGACGGTTTCGGTGACAGGTTAGGGTACGACAACGGTTTAGGTGAGTGTATTTGTTAGGGTATGGGTTAGTGTTAGCGTACGGGTTAGGATTAGGGGATGGGTTAGGGTAAGGCTTCGGGTAAGGTTTAGGGTTAGGGTTAGGGTTAGGGGACGGGGACAGGGACGGTTTCGGGGACAGGTTAGGGTACGACAACGGTTTAGGGTGAGCGTACGTTTTAGGGTACGTTTTAGTGTTAGCGTACGGGTTAGGATTAGGGGACGTGTTAGGGTAAGGCTTCGGGTATGGGTTAGGGTTAGGGTTTGGTTTAGGTTTAGGGTTAGGGAACGGGGACGGTTTAGTGGGCAGGTTAGGTTACGACAACTGTTTAGGGTGAGCGTACGTGTTAGGGTATGGGTTAGTGTTAGCGTACGTGTTAGGATTAGGGCACGGGTTGGGGTAAGGCTTCGGGTAAGTGTTAGGGTTAGGGTTAGGGTTAGGGTTAGGGTTAGGGGACGGGGACGGTTTAGGGGACAGGTTAGAGTACGACAACGGTTTAGGGTGAGCGTACATGTTAGGGTACGGGTGAGTGTTAGCGTACGAGTTAGGATTAGGGGACGGGTTATGGTAAGTCTTCGGGTAAAAGTTAGTGTTAGGGTTAGGGTTAGGGGACGGGGACGGTTTAGGGGGGAGTTTAGGGTACGACAACGGTTTAGGGTGAGCGTACGTGTTAGGGTACGGTTTAGTGTTAGGGTACGGCTTAGGATTAGGGTACGGGTAAGGGTAAGGTTTCGGGTAAGTGTTAGGGATAGGGTAAGGGTTAGGGTTAGTGTTAGGTGACGGGGACCGTTTAGGGGACAGGTTAGGGTACGACAATGATTTAGGGTGAGCGTACGTGTTAGGGTACGGGTTAGTGTTAGCGTACGGGTTAGGATTAGGGGACGGGTAAGGGTAAGATTTCGGGTAAGGGTTAGGGTTAGGGTTAGGATAAGGGTTAGGGGATGGGGATGGTTTAGGGGAGAGGTTAGGGTATGACAACGGTTTAGCGTGAGTGTACGTGTTAGGGTACGGGATAGTGTTAGCGTACGGGTTAGGATTAGGGGACGGGTTAGGGTAAGGCTTCGGGTAAGGGTTAGGGTTAGGGTTAGGGTTAGGGTTAGGGTTAGGGGACGGGGACGGTTTAGGGGACAGGTTAGGGTACGACAAAGATTTAGGGTGAGCGTACGTGTTAGGGTACGGGTTAATGTTAGCGTACGGGTTAGGATTATGGGACGGGTTAGGGTAAGGCTTCGGGTAAGGGTTAGGGTTAGGGTAAGGGTTAGGGTTAGTGTTAGGTGACGGGGACGCTTTAGGGGACAGGTTAGTGTACGACAACCGTTTACGGTGAGCGTACGTGTTAGGGTATGGGTTTGTGTTAGCGTACGGCTTAGGATTAGGGGACGGGTTAGTGTAAGGCTTCGGGTAAGTGTTAGGGTTAGGGTTAGGGGACGGGGACAGATTAGGGGACAGGTTAGGGTACGACAATGATTTAGGGTGAGCATACGTGTTAGGGTACGGGATAGTGTTAGCGTACGGGTTAGGACTAGGCGACGGGTTAGGGTAAGGCTTCGGGTAAGGGTTAGGGTTAGGGTTAGGGTTAGGGTTAGGGTTAGGGGACGGGGACGGTTTAGGGGACAGGTTAGGGTACGACAACGGTTTAGGGTGAGCGTACGTGTTAGGGTACGGGATAGTGTTTCCGTATGGGTTACGATTAGGGGACGGGTTAGGGTAAGGCTTCGGGTAAGGGTTAGGGTAAGGGTTAGGGTTAGGGTTAGGTTTAGGGGATGGGGACGCTTTAGGGGACAGGTTAGGGTACGAGAACGGTTTAGGGTGAGCGTACGTGTTAGGGTATGGGTTAGTGTTAGCGTACGGGATAGGATTAGGGGACGGGTTAGGGTAAGGCTTGGGGTAAGGGTTAGGATTAGGGTTAGGGTTAGGGTTAGGGGACGGTTTAGGGGACAGGTTAGGGTGCGACAATGTTTTAGGGTGAGCGTACGTGTTAGGGTACGGGTTAGTGTTAGCCTAAGGGTTTGGATTAGGGGACAGGTTAGGGTAAGGCTTCAGGTAAGGTTACGGTTAGGGTTAGGGTTAGGGTTAGGGTACGGGGACGGTTTAGGGGACAGGTTAGGGTACGACAACCGTTTATGGTGAGCGTACGTGTTAGGGTACGGGTTAGTGTTAGCGTACGGGTTAGTATTAGGTGACGGGTTATGGTAAGGCTTCGGGTAAGGGTTACGGTTGGGGTTAGGGTTAGGGTTAGGGTACGGGGACGGTTTAGGGGAGAGGTTAGTGTACGACAACGGTTTAGGGTGAGCGTACGTGTTAGGGTACGGGTTACTGTTAGCGTACGTGTTAGGATTAGGGGACGTGTTAGGGTAAGGCTTCGGGTAAGGGTTAGGGTTAGGGTAAGGGTTAGGGTTAGTGTTAGGTGAGTTGGACGGTTTAGGGGACAGGTTAGGGTACGACAACGGTTTACGGTGAGCATACGTGTTAGGGTACGGGTTAGTGTTAGCGTACGGGTTAGGATTAGGGGACGGTTTAGTGTAAGGCTTCGGGTAAGGGTTAGGGTTAGGGTTAGGGGACGGGGACGGTTTAGGGGACAGGTGAGGGTACGACAAAGGTTTAGGGTGAGCGTATGTGTTAGGGTACGGTTTAGTGTTAGCGTACGAGTTAGGATTAGGGGACGGGTTAGGGTAAGGCTTCGGGTAAGGGTTAGGTTTAGGGTTAGGGTTAGGGGACGGGGACAGTTTAGGGGACAGGTTAGTGTACGACAACGGTTTAGGGTGAGCGTACGTGTTAGGGTACGGGTTAGTGTTAGCATACGGGTTAGGATTAGGGGACGGGATAGGGTAAGGCTTTGGGTAAGGGTTAGGGTTAGGGTTAGTGTTAGGGTTAGGGGACGGGGATGGGGACGGTTTAGGGGACAGGTTAGGGTGCGACAACGGTTTAGGGTGTGCGTACGTGTTTGGGTACGGATTAGTGTTAGCCTAAGGGTTTGGATTAGGGGACGGGTTAGGTTAAGGCTTCGGGTAAGGTTAGGGTTAGGGTTAGTGTTAGGGTACGGGGACGGTTTATGGGACAGGTTAGGGTACGACAACGGTTTAGGGTGAGCGTAGGTGTTAGGGGACAGGTTAGCGTAAGGGTTAGAATTAGGGGACAGGTTAGGGTAAGGCTTCGGGTAAGGGTTAGGTTTAGGGTTAGGGATAGGGTTAGGGTTAGGGGACGGGGACGGTATAGGGGACAGGTTATTGTACGACAACGGTTTAGGGTGAGCGTATGTGTTAGGGTACGGGTTAGTGTTAGCTTATGGGTTAGGATTAGGGGACGGGTTGGGGTAAGGCTTCGGGTAAGGGTTAGGGTTTGGCTTAGGGTTAGGGGACGGGGACTCGGACAGTTTAGGGGACAGGTTAGGGTACGACAACGGTTTAGGGTGAGCGTACGTGTTAGGGTACGGGTTAGTGTTAGCGTACGGTTTAGGATTAGGGGACAGGTTAGGATAAGGCTTGGGTTAAGGTTTAGGGTTAGGGATCGGGTTAGGGTTAGGGGACGGGGACGGTTTAGGGGACAGGTTAGGGTACGACAACGGGTTTGGGTGAGCGTACGTGTTAGGGTACGGGTTAGTGTTAGCGTACGGGTTAGGATTAGGGGACAGGTTAGGGTAAGGCTTCGGGTAAGGGTTAGGGTTAGGGTTAGTGTTAGGGTTAGGGGACGGGGATGGGGACGGTTTAGGGGACAGGTTACGGTGCGACAATGGTTTAGGGTGAGCGTACGTGTTAGGGTACGGGTTAGTGTTAGCCTAAGGGTTAGGATTATGTGACGGGTTAGGGTAAGGCTTCGGGTAAGGGTTAGGTTTAGAGTTAGGGTTAGTGTTAGGGGACGGGGACGGTTTAGGGGACAGGTTAGGGTACGACAACGGTTTAGGTTGAGCGTACGTGTTAGGGTATGTTTTAGTGTTAGCGTACGGCTTACGATTAGGGGATGGGTTAGTGTAAGGCTTCGGGTAAGGGTTAGGTTTAGGGTTAAAGTTAGGGTTACGGGATGGGGACGGTGACGGTTTAGGGGACAGGTTAGGGTACGACAACGGTTTGCGGTGAGCGTACGTGTTAGGGTACGGGTTAGGGTTAGCGTACGGTTTAGGATTATGGGACGGGTTAGTGTAAGGCTTCGGGTAAGGGTTAGGGTTAGGGTTATGGTTAGGGTTAATGTTATCGGACGGGGACGGTTTAGGGGACAGCTTAGGGTACGACAACGGTTTAGGGTGAGCGTACGTGTTAGGGTACGCGTTAGTGTTAGCGTACGAGTTAGTATTAGGGGGCGGGTTAGGGTAAGGCTTCGGGTTAGTGTTAGGGTTAAGGTTAGGGTTAGGGTTAGGGGACGGTGACGGTTTACGGGACAGGTTAGGGTACGACAAAGGTTTAGGGTGAGCATACGTGTTAGGTTACGGGTTAGTGTTAGCGTACGGGTTAGGATTAGGGCACGGTTAGGGTAAGGCTTCAGGAAAGGGTTAGGGTTAGGGTTAGGTTTAGGGTTAGGGGACGGGGACGGTTTAGGGGACAGGTTAGGGTATGACAACAGTTAGGGTGAGTGTAGGTGTTAGGGTACGGGTTAGTGTTAGCGTACGGGATAGGAGGAGGGGATGGGTTAGGGTAAGGCTTCGGGTAAGTGTTAGGGTTAGGGTTAGGGTTAGGTTTAGGGGACGGGGACGGTTTAGGGGACAGGTTAGGGTACGACAAATGTTTATTGTGAGCGTATGTGTTAGGGTATGGGTTAGTGTTAGCGTACGGGTTAGGATTACGGGAGGGTTTAGGGTAAGGCTTCGGGTAAGGGTTAGGGTTAGGGTTAGGGTTAGGGTTAGGAGACGGGGACGGTTTAGGGGACAGGTTAGGGTACGACAACAGTTTAGGGTGAGCGTACGTGTTAGGGTACGGGTTAGTGTTAGCGTACGGGTTAGAATTAGGGGACGGGTTAGTGTAAGGCTTCGGGTAAGGGTTAGGTTTAGGGTTAGGGTTAGGCTTAGGGGACTTTGACGGGGAAGGTTTAGTGGACAGGTTAGTGTACGACAACGGTTTAGGGTGAGTGTACGTATTAGGGTACGGGTTAATCTTAGGATACGGGTTAGGATTAGGGGACGGGTTAGGGTAAGGCTTCGGGTAAGGGTTAGTGTTAGGGTTAGGGTTAGGGTTACGGTTAGGGGACAGGGACGGTTTAGGGGACAGGTTAGGGTACCACAACGGTTTAGGGTGAGCGTACGTGTTAGTGTACGGGTTAGTGTTAGCGTACGGGTTAGTATTAGGGGATGGGTTAGGGTAAGGCTTTGGGTAAGGTTTAGGGTTAGTGTTAGGGTTAGGGGACGGGGATGCTTTAGGGAACAGGTTAGGGTACGACAACGGTTTAAGGTGAGCGTATGTGTTAGAGTACGGGTCAGTGTTAGCGTACGAGTTAGCATTAGGGGACGGGTTAGGGTAAGGCTTCGGGTAAGGGTTAGGGTTAGGGATAGGGTTAGGGTTAGGGTTAGGGTTAGGGGCCGGTTTAGTGGACAGGTTAGTGTTCGACCACGGTTTAGGGTGAGCGTACATGTTAGGGTACGGGTTAGTGTTAGCGTACGGGTTAGGATTAGGGGACGGATTAGGGTAAGGCTTCGGGTAAGTGTTAGGGTTAGGGTTAGGGTTTGGGTTAGGGGACGGGGACGGGGACGGTTTAGGGGACAGGTTAGGGTACGACAACGGTTAATGGTGAGCGTATGTCTTAGGGTACGGTTTAGTGAGGGCGTACATGTTAGGATTAGGGGACGGTTTATGGTAAGGTTTCGGGTAAGGATTAGGGTTAGTGTTAGGGTGAGCGTACGGGTTAGGATTAGTGGACGGGTTAGGGTAAGGCTTCGGGTAAGGTTTAGGGTTAGGGTTAGCGTTAACGTTAGTGTTAAGGGACGGGGACGATTTAGGGGACAGGTTCAGGTACGACAACGGTTTAGGGTGAGCGTACGTGTTAGGGTACGGGTTAGTGTTAGCCTACGTGTTAGGATTAGGGGACGGGTTAGGGTAAGGCTTCGGGTAATGGTTACGGTTAGGGTTAGGGTTAGGGGACGGGGACGGGGACGATTTAGGGAATAGGTTAGGGTATGACAACGGTTTAGGGTGAGCGTACGTGTTAGGGTACGGGTTAGTGTTAGCGTACGGGT
Source organism: Phocoena phocoena (assembly GCF_963924675.1). NCBI lineage: Eukaryota > Metazoa > Chordata > Mammalia > Artiodactyla > Phocoenidae > Phocoena > Phocoena phocoena. Next base: position 608,015 of record NW_027077518.1, read on the forward strand.
TAGGATTAGGGGACGGGTTAGGGTAAGGCTTCGGGTAAGGGTTAGGGTTAGGGTTAGGGTTAGGGATAGGGGATGCGGATGGTTTAGGGTACAGGTTAGGGTACGACAATGGTTTAGGGTGAGCGTACGTGTTAGGGTACGGGTTAGGGTTAGCATACGTTTTAGGATTAGGGGATGGGTTAGTGTAAGGCTTCGGGTAAGGGTTAGGTTTAGGGTTAGGGTTAATGTTAGGGTTAGCGGATGGGGACGGTTTAGGGGACAGGTTCGTGTACGACAACGGTTTAGAGTGAGCGTACGTGTTAGGGTACGGGTTAGTGTTAGGTTACGGGTTAGGTTTAGGGGACGGTTTAGGGTAAGGCTTTGGGTAAGGGTTAGGGTTAGGATTAGGGTTAGGGTTAGGGGACGGGGATGTTTTAGGGGACACGTTAGGGTACGACAAAGGTTTAGGGTGAGCGTATGTGTTAGGGTACAGGTTAGTGTTAGCGTACGGGTTAGGATTAAGGGACGGGTTAGGGTAAGGCTTCAGGTAAGGGTTAGGGTTAGGGTTAGGGTTAGGGGACCTCGACGGTTTAGGGCACAGGTTAGGGTACGACAACTGCTTAGGGTGAGTGTACGTGTTAGGGTACGGGTTAGTGTTAGCGTAAGGGTTAGGATTAGGGGACGGGTTAGGGTAAGGCTTCGGGTAAGTGTTAGGGTTAGGGTTAGGGTTAGGGTTAGGGGACGGGGACGGTTTAGGGGACAGGTTAGGGTACGACATCGGTTTAGGGTGAGCGTAATTGTTAGGGTACGGGTTAGTGTTAGCGTACGGGTTAGGATTAGAGGACGGGTTAGGGTAAGGCTTCGGGTAAGGGTCAGGGTTAGGGTTAGGGTTAGGGTTAGGGTTAGGGGACGGGGACGGTTTAGGGGACAGGTTATTGTACGACAACGGTTTAGGGTGTGCGTATGTGTTAGGGTACGGTTTAGTGTTAGCGTTCGGGTTAGGATTAGGGGACGGGTTAGGGTAAGGCTTAGGGTAAGGGTTAGGGTTAGGGTTAGGGTTAGGGTTAGGGGTCGGGGACATTTTAGGGGACAGGTTAGGGTAGGACAACGGTTTAGGTTGAGCATACGTGTTAGGGTACGGGTTAGTGTTAGCGTATGGGTTAGGATTACGGGAAGAGTTAGCGTAAGGCTTCAGGTAAGGATTAGGGTTAGGGTTAGGGTTAGGGTTAGTGTTAGGGGACGGGGACGGTTTAGGGGATAGGTTAGGGTACGACAACGTTTTAGGGTGAGCGTACGTGTTAGGGTACGGGTTAGTGTTAGCGTACGGGTTAGGATTAGAGGACGGGTTAGGGTAAGGCTTCGGGTAAGGGTTAGGGTTAGGGTTAGGGTTAGGAGACGGGGACGGTTTTGGGGACAGGTTAGTGTACGAAAACGGTTTAGGGTGTGCGTAGGTGTTAGGGTACGGTTTAGTGTTAGCGTACGGGTTAGGATTAGGGGACGGGTTACGGTAAGGCTTCGGGTAAGGGTTAGGGTTAGGGTTAGTGTTAGGGTTAGGGTTAGGGGACGGGGAAGGTTTAGGGGACAGGTTAGGGTACGACAACGGTGTATGGTGAGCGTACGTGTTAGGGTATGGTTTAGTGTTAGCGCACGGGTTAGGATTAGGGGATGGGTTAGTGTAAGGCTTCCTGTAAGGGTTAGGTTTAGGGTTAGGGTTAGGGGACGGGGACGGTTTAGGGGACAGTTTAGGGTATGACAACGGTTTAGGGTGAGCGTACGTGTTAGGGTACGGTTTAGGGTTAGCGTACGGGTTAGGATTAGGGGACGGGTTAGGGTAAGGCTTCCGGTAAGGGTTAGGGTTAGGTTTAGGGTTAGGGTTAGGGGACGGTGACGGTTTATGGGACAGGTTAGGGTACGACAACGGTTTAGGGTGAGCGTACGTGCTAGGGTACTGGTTAGTGTTAGCGTATGGGTTAGGATTAGGGGACGGGTTAGGGTAAGGCTTCGGCTAAGGGTTAGGGTTAGGTTTAGCGTTAGGGTTAGGGGACGGGGACGGTTTAGGGGACAGGTTCGGGTACGACAACGGTTTAGGGTGAGTGTACATGTTAGGGTACCGGTTAGTGTTAGCGTACGGATTAGGATTACAGGACAGGTTAGGGTAAAGCTTCGGTTAAGGGTTAGGGTTAGGGTTAGGGTTAGAGTTAGGGGACGGCGTCGGTTTAGGGGACAGGTTAGGGTACGACAACGGTTTACGGTGTGCGTACGTGTTAGGGTACGGGTTATTGTTAGCGTACGGGTTAGGATTAGGGGACGGTTTAGGGTAAGGCTTCGGGTAAGGGTTAGCGTTAGCGTTAGGTTTAGGGTTAGGGGACGGGGACGGGGACGGTTTAGGGGACAGGTTATGGTACGAAAACGGTTTAGGGTGAGCGTACGTGTTAGTGTACGGGTTAGTGTTAGCGTACGGGTTAGGATTACGGGACGGGTTAGGGTAAGGCTTCAGGTAAGGATTAGGGTTAGGGTTAGGGTTAGGTTTAGGGGACGGGGACGGTTTAGGGGACAGGTTAGTGTATGACAACGGTTTAGGGTGAGCGTACGTGTTAGGCTTCGGTTTAGTGTTAGCGTACGGGTAAGGATTTGGGGACGGGTTAGGGTAAGGCTTCGGGTAAGGGTTAGGGTTAGGGTTAGGGTTAGGGGACGGGGACGGTTTAGGGGACAGGCTAGGGTACGACATCGGTTTAGGGTGAGCGTACTTGTTAGGGTACGGGTTAGTGTTAGCGTACGGGTTAGGATTAGAGGACGGGTTAGGGTAAGGCTTCGGGTAAGGGTCAGGGTTAGGGTTAGGGTTAGGATTAGGGTTAGGGGACGGGGACGGTTTAGGGGACAGGTTATTGTACGACAACGGTTTAGGGTGTGCGTATGTGTTAGGGTACGGTTTAGTGTTAGCGTACGGTTTAGGATTAGGGGACGGGTTAGGGTAAGGCTTCGGGTAAGGGTTAGGTTAAGGTTAGGGTTAGGGTTAGGGGACGGGGACATTTTAGGGGACAGGTTAGGGTAGGACAACGGTTTAGGGTGAGCATACGTGTTAGGGTACGGGTTAGTGTTAGCCTACGGTTTAGGATTAGGGGACGGGTTAGGGTAAGGCTTCGGGTAAGGGTTAGGGTTAGGGTTAGGGATAGGGTTAGGGGACGGGGACGGGGACGGTTTAGGGGACAGGTTAGTGTACGACAACTGTTTAGGGTGAGCGTACGTGTTAGGCTACGGTTTAGTGTTAGCGTACGGGTTAGGCTTATGGGACGGGTTAGGGTAAGGCTTCGGGTAAGGGTTAGGGTTAGGGTTAGGGTTAGGGGATTGGGACGGTTTAGGGGACAGTTTAGGGTACGACAACTGTTTAGGGTGAGTGTACGTGTTAGGGTACGGGTTAGTGTTAGCGTACGGGTTAGGTTTACGGGACGGGTTAGGGTAAGGCTTCGGGTAAGGGTTAGGTTTAGGGTTAGGGATAGGGTTAGGGGACGGGGACGGGGACGGTTTAGGGGACAGGTTAGGGTACGACAAAATTTTAAGCTGAGCGTACGTGTTAGTGTACGGGTTAGTGTTAGCGTACGGTTTAGGATTAGGGGACGGGTGAGTGTAAGGCTTCGGGTAAAGGTTAGTGTTATGGTTAGGGTTAAGGTTAGGGTTAGGGAATGGGGACGGTATAGGGGACAGGTTAGGGTACGACAACGGTTTAGGGTGAGCGTACGTGTTAGGGTACGGGTTAGAGTTAGCATACGGGTTAGGATTAGGGGACGGGTTAGGGTAAAGCTTCGGGTAAGGGTTAGGGTTAGGGTTAGGGTTAGGGTTACGGTTAGGGGACAGGGACAGTTTATGGGACAGGTTAGTGTACGACAACGGTTTTGGGTGAGCGTACATGTTAGGGTATGGATTAGTGTTAGCGTTCGGGTAAGGATTAGGGGACGGGTTACGGTAAGGCTTCGGGTAAGTTTTATGCTTAGGGTTAGGGTTAGGGTTAGGGGACAGGGACAGTTTAGGGAACAGGTTAGGGTACGACAACGGTTTTGGGTGAGCGTACATCTTAGAGTACAGGTTAGTGTTAGCGTACGGGTTAGGATTAGGGGACGGGTTAGGGTAAGGCTTCGGGTAAGGGTTAGGGTTAGGTTAAGGGTTAGGGTTAGGGTTAGGGGATGGGGACGGTTTAAGGGAGAGGTTAGGTTACGACAATGGTTTAGGGTGAGCGTAAGTGTTAGGGTACGGGTTCGTGTTGGCGTACGATTTAGGATTAGGGGACGGGTTAGGGTAAGGCTTTGGGTAAGGTTTAGGGTTAGGGTTAGTGTTAGGGTTAGGGGACTGGGACGGTTTAGGGGACAGGTTAGGGTACGACAAATGTTTAAGGTGAGCGTACGTGTTAGGGTACGGGTTAGTGTTAGCGTACGGGTTAGGATTAGGGGACTGGTTAGGGTAAGGCTTCGGGTAAGGGTTCGGGTTAGGGTTAGGGTTAGTCTTAGGGGACGGTGACGGATTAGGCGACAGTTTAGGGTACGACAACGGTTTAGGGTGAGCGTACGTGTTAGGGTACTGATTAGTGTTAGCCTACGGGTTAGGAATAGGGGACGGGTTAGGGTAAGGCTTCGGGTAAGGGTTAGGGTTAGGGTTAGGGGACGGGGACGGTTTAGGGGACAGGTTCGGGTACGACAACGGTTTAGGGTGAGCGTACGTGTCAGGGTACGGGTTAGTGTTAGCGTACGGGTTAGGTTTAGGGGACGGTTTAGGTTAAGGCTTCGGATAAGGGTTAGGGTTAGGATTAGGGTTAGGGTTAGCGGACGGGGATGGTTTAGGGGACAGGTTAGGGTACGACAACGGTTTAGGGTGAGCGTACGTGTTAGGGTACGGGTTAGAGTTAGCATACGGGTTAGGATTAGGGGACGGGTTAGGGTAAGGCTTCGGGTAAGGGTTCGGGTTAGGGTTAGGGTTAGGGTTAGTCTTAGGGGACGGTGACGGTTTAGGCGACAGTTTAGGGTACGACAACGGTTTAGGGTGAGCGTACGTGTTAGGGTACTGATTAGTGTTAGCCTACGGGTTAGGAATAGGGGACGGGTTAGGGTAAGGCTTCGGGTAAGGGTTAGGGTTAGGGTTAGGGGACGGGGACGGTTTAGGGGACAGGTTCGGGTACGACAACGGTTTAGGGTGAGCGTACGTGTCAGGGTACGGGTTAGTGTTAGCGTACGGGTTAGGTTTAGGGGACGGTTTAGGTTAAGGCTTCGGATAAGGGTTAGGGTTAGGATTAGGGTTAGGGTTAGCGGACGGGGATGGTTTAGGGGACAGGTTAGGGTACGACAAGGGTTTAGGGTGAGCGTACGTGTTAGGGTACGGGTTAGAGTTAGCATACGGGTTAGGATTAGGGGACGGGTTAGGGTAAGGCTTCGGGTAAGGGTTAGGGTTAGGGTTTGGGTTAGGGTTACGGTTAGGGGACGGGGACGGTTTATGGGACAGGTTAGTGTACGACAATGGTTTTGGGTGAGCCTACGTGTTAGGGTATGGATTAGTGTTAGCGTTCGGGTAAGGATTAGGGGACGGGGCACGGTAAGGCTTCGGGTAAGTTTTATGCTTGGGGTTAGGGTTAGGGTTAGGGGACAGGGACGGTTTAGGGAACAGGTTAGGGTACGACAACGGTTTAGAGTGAGGGTACGTGTTAGCGTACGGGTTACTGTTAGCGTACGGGTTAGGATTAGGGGACGGGTTAGGGTAAGGCTTCGGGTAAGGGTTAGGGTTAGGTTAAGGGTTAGGGTTAGGGTTAGGGGATAGGGACGGTTTAAGGGAGAGGTTAGGGTACGACAACGGTTTAGGTTGAGCGTAAGTGTTAGGGTACGTGTTCGTGTTGGTGTACGATTTAGGATTAGGGTACGGGTTAGGGTAAGGCTTTGGGTAAGGGTTAGGGTTAGGGTTAGTGTTAGGGTTAGGGGACTGGGACGGTTTAGGGGACAGGTTAGGGTACGACAAATGTTTAGGGTGAGCGTACGTGTTAGGGTACGGGTTAGTGTTAGCGTACGGGTTAGGATTAGGGGACGGGTTAGGGTAAGGCTTCGGGTAAGGGTTCGGGTTAGGGTTAGGGTTAGGGTTAGTCTTAGGGGACGGTGACGGTTTAGGCAACAGTTTAGGGTACGACAACGGTTTAGGGTGAGCGTACGTGTTAGGGTACTGATTAGTGTTAGCCTACGGGTTAGGAATAGGGGACGGGTTAGGGTAAGGCTTCGGGTAAGGGTTAGGGTTAGGGTTAGGGGACGGGGACGGTTTAGGGGACAGGTTCGGGTACGACAACGGTTTAGGGTGAGCGTACGTGTTAGGGTACGGGTTAGTGTTAGCGTACGGGTTAGGTTTAGGGGACGGTTTAGGTTAAGGCTTCGGATAAGGGTTAGGGTTAGGATTAGGGTTAGGGTTAGCGGACGGGGATGGTTTAGGGGACAGGTTAGGGTACGACAACGGTTTAGGGTGAGCGTACGTGTTAGGGTACGGGTTAGTGTTAGCGTACGGGTTAGGATTAAGGGACGGGTTAAGTTAAGGCTTCAGGTAAGGGTTTGGGTTAGGGTTAGGGTTAGGGTTAGTGTTAGGGGACGGGGACGGTTTAGGGGAAAGGTTAGGGTACGACAACTGTTTAAGGTGAGCGTACGTGTTAGGGTATGGTTTATTGTTAGCGTACGGGTTAGGATTAGGGGACGGGTTAGTGTAAGGCTTCGGGTAAGGGTTAGCGTTAGGGTTAGGTTTAGGTTTAGGGTTAGGGGACGGGGACTGTTTAGGGGACATGTTAGGGTACGACAACGGTTTAGGGTGAGCGTACGTGTTAGGCTACGGGTTAGTGTTAGCGTACGGGTTAGGATTAGGGGACGGGTTAGGGTAAGGCTTCGGGTAAGGTTTAGGGTTAGGGTTAGGGTTAGGGTTAGGGGACCGGGATGGTTTAGGGGACATGTTAGGGTACGACAACGGTTTAGGGTGAGCGTACGTGTTAGGCTACAGGTTAGTGTTAGCGTACGGGTTAGGATAAGGGGACGGGTTAAAGTAAGGCTTCGGGTTAGGGTTAGGGTTAGGTGATGGGGACGGTTTAGGGGACAGGTTAGGGTACGACAACGGTTTAGGGTGAGCATACGTGTTAGGGTACTGGTTAGTGTTAGCGTACGGTTTAGGAATAGGGGACGGGTTAGTGTAAGGCTTCGGGTAAGGGTTAGGGTTAGGGTTAGGGTTAGGGTTAGGGGACGGGGACGGTTTAGGGGACAGGTTAGTGTACGACAACGGTTTAGGGTGAGCGTACGTATTAGGGTACTGGTTATGGTTAGCGTACGAATTAGGATTAGGGGACAGGTTAGAGTAAGGCTTCGGGTAAGGGTTAGGGTTAGGGTTAGGGTTAGGGTTAGGGTTAGGGGACAGGGACGGTTTAGGGGACAGGTTAGGGTACGACAACGGTTTAGGGTGAGCGTATGTGTTAGGGTATGGGTTAGTGTTAGCGTACGGGTTAGGATTAGGGGATTGGTTAGGGTAAGGCTTCGGGTAAGGGTTAGGGTTAGGGTTAGGTTTAGGGTTAGGGTTATGGGACAGGGACGGTTTAGGGAAAAGGTTAGGGTACGACAACGGTTTAGAGTGAGCGTACGTATTAGGGTACGGGTTACTGTTAGCGTACGGGTTAGGATTAGGGGACAGGTTAGGGTAAGGCTTCGGGTAAGGGTTAGGGTTAGGTTTAGGGTTAGGGTTAGGGTTAGGGGATGGGGACGGTTTAAGGGAGAGGTTAGGGTACGACAACGGTTTAGGGTGAGCGTAAGTGTCAGGGTATGGGTTCGTGTTAGCGTACGATTTAGGATTAGGGGACGGGTTAGGGTAAGGCTTTGGGTAAGGTTTAGGGTTAGGGTTAGTGTTAGTGTTAGGGTTAGGGGATGGGGACGGTTTAGGGGACAGGTTAGGGTACGACAAATGTTTAGGGTGAGCGTACGTGTTAGGGTACGGGTTAGTGTTAGCGTACGGGTTAGGATTAGGGGACGGGTTAGGGTAAGGCTTCGGGTAAGGGTTCGGGTTAGGGTTAGGGTTAGGGTTAGGGTTAGGGGACGGTGACGGTATAGGCGACAGGTTAGGGTACGACAACGGTTTAGGGTGAGCGTACGTGTTAGGGTACTCGTTAGTGTTATCGTACGGGTTAGGAATAGGGGCGGGTTAGGGTAAGGCTTCGGGTAAGGGTTAGGGTTAGGGTTAGGGTTAGGGGACGGGGACGGTTTAGGGGACAGGTTCGGGTACGACAACGGTTTAGGGTGAGCGTACGTGTTAGGGTACGGGTTAGTGTTAGCGTACGGTTTAGGTTTAGGAGACGGGTTAGGTTAAGGCTTCAGGTAAGGGTTAGGGTTAGGGTTAGGGTTAGGGTTAGTGTTATGGGACGGCGACGGTTTAGGGGACAGGTTAGGGTACGACAACGGTTTAGGGTTAGTGTACGTGTTAGGGTACGGGTTATTGTTAGCGTACGGGTTAGGATTAGGGGACGGGTTAGTGTAAGGCTTCAGGTAAGGGTTAGCGTTAGGGTTAGGTTTAGGGTTAGGGTTAGGGGACAGGGACGGTTTAGGGGACAAGTTAGGGTACGACAATGCTTTAGGTTGAGCGTACGTGTTAGGGTACGGGTTAGTGTTAGCGTACGGTTTAGGATTACGGGACGAGTTAGCGTAAGTCTTCAGGTAAGGATTAGGGTTAGGGTTAGGGTTAGGGTTAGGGGACGGGGACGGTTTAGGGGACAGGTTAGGGTACGACAACGGTTTAGGGTGAGCGTACGTGTTAGGCTACGGGTTAGTGTTAGCGTACGGGTTAGGATTAGGGGACGGGTTAGGGTAAGGCTTCGGGTAAGGTTTAGGGTTAGGGTTAGGGTTAGGGTTAGGGGACGGGGACGGTTTAGGGGACAGGTTAGGGTACGACAACGGTTTAGGGTGAGTGTACCTGTTAGGGTACTGGTTATGGTTAGCGTACGGGTTAGGATTAGGAGACGGGTTAGAGTAAGGCTTCGGGTAAGGGTTAGGGTTAGGGTTAGGGTTAGGGTTAGGGTTAGGGCATGGGGACGGTTTAGGGGACAGGTTAGTGTACGACAACGGTTTATGGTAAGCGTACGTGTTAGGGTATGGGTTAGTGTTAGCGTACGGGTTAGACTTATGGGACGGGTTAGGGTAAGGCTTCGGTTAAGGTTCAGGGTTAGGGTTAGGGTTAGGGTTAGGGGACGGGGACGGTTTAGGGGACAGGTTATGGTACGACAACGTTTTAGGGTGAGCGTACGTGTTAGGGTACATGTTAGTTTTAGCGTACCGGTTAGGATTAGGGGACGGGTTATGGTAAGGCTTCGGGTAAGGGTTAGGGTTAGGTTTAGGGTTAGGGATAGGGGACGGGGATGGTTTAGGGTACAGGTTAGGGTACGACAATGGTTTAGGGTGAGCGTACGTGTTAGGGTATGGGTTAGGGTTAGCATACGGGTTAGGATTAGGGGATGGTTTAGTGTAAGGCTTCGGGTAAGGGTTAGGGTTAGGGTTAGGGTTAATGTTAGGGTTAGCGGACGGAGATGGTTTAGGGGACAGGTTAGGGTACGACAACGGTTTAGGGTGAGCGTACGTGTTAGGGTACGGGTTAGTGTTAGCGTACGGGTTAGGATTAAGGGACGGGTTAAGTTAAGGCTTCAGGTAAGGGTTTGGGTTAGGGTTAGGGTTAGGGTTAGTGTTAGGGGACGGGGACGGTTTAGGGGAAAGGTTAGGGTACGACAACTGTTTAAGGTGAGCGTACGTGTTAGGGTATGGTTTATTGTTAGCGTACGGGTTAGGATTAGGGGACGGGTTAGTGTAAGGCTTCGGGTAAGGGTTAGCGTTAGGGTTAGGTTTAGGTTTAGGGTTAGGGGACGGGGACTGTTTAGGGGACATGTTAGGGTACGACAACAGTTTAGGGTGAGCGTACGTGTTAGGCTACGGGTTAGTGTTAGCGTACGGGTTAGGATTAGGGGACGGGTTAGGGTAAGGCTTCGGGTAAGGTTTAGGGTTAGGGTTAGGGTTAGGGTTAGGGGACCGGGATGGTTTAGGGGACATGTTAGGGTACGACAACGGTTTACGGTGAGCGTACGTGTTAGGCTACGGGTTAGTGTTAGCGTACGGGTTAGGATAAGGGGACGGGTTAAAGTAAGGCTTCGGGTAAGGGTTAGGCTTAGGGTTAGGGTTAGGGTTAGGGGACGGCGACGGTTTAGGGGACTGGTAAGTGAACGACAACGGTTTAGGGTGAGCGTATGTGTTAGGGTATGGGTTAGTGTTAGCGTACGGTTTAGGATTAGGGGATGGGTTAGGGTAAGGCTTCGGGTAAGGGTTAGGGTTAGGTTTAAGGTTAGGGTTAGGGTTAGGGTTAGGGTTAGGGGACGGGGATGGTTTAGGGGACCGGTTATGGTACGACAAAGTTTTAGGGTGAGCGTACGTGTTAGGGTATGTGTTAGTGTTAGCGTACCGGTTAGGATTAGGGGACGGGTTAGGGTAAGGTTTCGGGAAGGGTTAGTGTTAGGGTTAGTGTTAGGGATAGGGGGCGGGGATGGTTTAGGGTACAGGTTAGGGTACGACAATGGTTTAGTGTGAGCGTACGTGTTAGGGTTCGGGTTAGGGTTAGCATACGGGTTAGGATAAGGGGATGGGCTAGTGTAAGGCTTCGGGTAAGGGTTAGGGTTAGGGTTAGGGTTAATGTTAGGGTTAGCGGATGGGGACGGTTTAGGGGACAGGTTCGGGTACGACAACGGTTTAGGGTGAGCGTACGTGTTAGGGTACGGGTTAGTGTTAGGTTATGGGTTAGGTTTAGGGGACGGTTTAGGGTAAGGCTTCGGGTAAGGGTTAGGGTTAGGGTTAGGATTAGGGTTAGGGTTAGGGGACGGGGATGGTTTAGGGTACAGTTTAGGGTACGACAATGGTTTAGGGTGAGCGTACGTGTTAGGGTAGATGTTAGTGTTAGCGTACGGGTTAGGATTAAGGGACGGGTTAGGGTAAGGCTTCAGGTAAGGGTTAGCGTTAGGGTTAGGGTTAGGGTTAGGGGACGGCGACCGTTCAGGGGACAGGTTAGGGTACGACAACTGTTTAGGGTGAGTGTACGTGTTAGGGTACGGGTTAGTGTTAGCGTAAGGGTTAGGATTACGGGACGGGTTAGGGTAAGGCTTCGGGTAAGGGTTAGGTTTAGGGTTAGGGTTAGTGTTAGTGTTAGGGGACGGGGACGGTTTAGGGGACAGGTTAGTGTACGACAAAGGTTTAGGCTGAGCGTACGTGTTAGGGTATGGGTTAGTGTTAGCGTACGGTTTAGGATTAGGGGACGGGTTAGTGTAAGGCTTCGGGTAAGGGTTCGGGTTAGGGTTAGGGTTAGGTTTAGGGTTAGGGGACGGTGACGGTTTAGGGGCCAGGTTAGGGTACGACAACGGTTTATGGTGAGCGTACGTGTTAGGGTACGGGTTAGTGTTAGCGTACGGGTTAGGATTAGGGGATGGGTTAGTGTAAGGCTTCGGGTAAGGGTTAGGGTTAGGGTTAGGGTTAGGGTTAGGGGACGGGGACGGTTTAGGGGACAGGTTAGGGTACGACAGCGGTTTAGGGTGAGCGTACGTGTTAGGCTACGGGTTAGTGTTAGCGTACAGGTTAGGATTAGGGGACGGGTTAGTGTAAGGCTTCGGGTAAGGATTAGGGTTAGGGTTAGGGGACGGGGACGGTTTAGGGGACAGAATAGGGTACGACAAGTGTTTAGGTTGAGCGTACGTGTTAGGGTACTGGTTATGGTTAGCGTACGGGTTAGGATTAGGGGACGGGTTAGAGTAAGGCTTCGGGTAATGGTTAGGTTCAGGGTTAGGGTTAGGGTTAGGGAACGGGGACGGTTTAGGGGACAGGTTAGTGTACGACAAGGGTTTAGGGTGAGCGTACGTGTTAGGGTATGGGTTAGTGTTAGCGTACGGGTTAGGCTTATGGGACGGGTTAGTGTAAGGCTTCGGGTAAGGGTTAGTGTTAGGGTTAGGGTTAGGGTTAGGGGACGGGGACGGTTTAGGTGACAGGTTATGGTATGACAACATTTTAGGGTGAGCGTACGTGTTAGGGTACGTGTTAGTGTTAGCGTACCGGTTAGGATTAGGGGACGGGTTAGGGTAAGGCTTCGGGTAAGGGTTTGGGTTAGGGTTAGGGTTAGGGATAGGGGACGGGGATGGTTTAGGGTACAGGTTAGGGTACGACAATGGTTTAGGGTGAGCGTACGTGTTAGGGTACGGGTTAGGGTTAGCGTACGGGTTAGGATTAGGGGATGGGTTAGTGTAAGGCTTCGGGTTAGGGTTAGGGTTAGGTGATGGGGACGGTTTAGGGGACAGGTTAGGGTACGACAACGGTTTAGGGTGAGCATACGTGTTAGGGTACTGGTTAGTGTTAGCGTACGGTTTAGGAATAGGGGACGGGTTAGGGTAAGGCTTCGGGTAAGGGTTAGGGTTAGGGTTAGGGTTAGGGTTAGGGGACGGGGACGGTTTAGGGGACAGGTTAGGGTACGACAACGGTTTAGGGTGAGCGTACGTATTAGGGTACTGGTTATGGTTAGCGTACGAATTAGGATTAGGGGACAGGTTAGAGTAAGGCTTCGGGTAAGGGTTAGGGTTAGGGTTAGGGTTAGGGTTAGGGTTAGGGGACAGGGACGGTTTAGGGGACAGGTTAGGGTACGACAACGGTTTAGGGTGAGCGTATGTGTTAGGGTATGGGTTATTGTTAGCGTACGGGTTAGGATTAGGGGATTGGTTAGGGTAAGGCTTCGGGTAAGGGTTAGGGTTAGGGTTAGGTTTAGGGTTAGGGTTATGGGACAGGGACGGTTTAGGGAAAAGGTTAGGGTACGACAACGGTTTAGAGTGAGCGTACGTATTAGGGTACGGGTTACTGTTAGCGTACGGGTTAGGATTAGGGGACGGGTTAGGGTAAGGCTTCGGGTAAAGGTTAGGGTTAGGTTTAGGGTTTGGGTTAGGGTTAGGGGATGGGGACGGTTTAAGGGAGAGGTTAGGGTACGACAACGGTTTAGGGTGAGCGTAAGTGTCAGGGTATGGGTTCGTGTTAGCGTACGATTTAGGATTAGGGGACGGGTTAGGGTAAGGCTTTGGGTAAGGTTTAGGGTTAGGGTTAGTGTTAGTGTTAGGGTTAGGGGATGGGGACGGTTTAGGGGACAGGTTAGGGTACGACAAATGTTTAGGGTGAGCGTACGTGTTAGGGTACGGGTTAGTGTTAGCGTACGGGTTAGGATTAGGGGACGGGTTAGGGTAAGGCTTCGGGTAAGGGTTCGGGTTAGGGTTAGGGTTAGGGTTAGGGTTAGGGGACGGTGACGGTATAGGCGACAGGTTAGGGTACGACAACGGTTTAGGGTGAGCGTACGTGTTAGGGTACTCGTTAGTGTTATCGTACGGGTTAGGAATAGGGGCGGGTTAGGGTAAGGCTTCGGGTAAGGGTTAGGGTTAGGGTTAGGGTTAGGGTTAGGGGACGGGGACGGTTTAAGGGACAGGTTCGGGTACGACAACGGTTTAGGGTGTGCGTACGTGTTAGGGTACGGGTTAGTGTTAGCGTACGGGTTAGGTTTAGGAGACGGGTTAGGTTAAGGCTTCAGGTAAGGGTTAGGGTTAGGGTTAGGGTTAGGGTTAGTGTTAGGGGACGGCGACGGTTTAGGGGACAGGTTAGGGTACGACAACAGTTTAGGGTGAGCGTACCTGTTAGGCTACGGGTTAGTGTTAGCGTACGGGTTAGGATTAGGGGACGGGTTAGGGTAAGGCTTCGGGTAAGGGTTACGGTTAGGGTTAGGGTTAGGGGACGGGGACGGTTTAGGGGACAGGTTAGGGTACGACAACGGTTTAGGGTGAGTGTACGTGTTAGGGTACGGGTTATTGTTAGCGTACGGGTTAGGATTAGGGGACGGGTTAGTGTAAGGCTTCAGGTAAGGGTTAGCGTTAGGGTTAGGTTTAGGGTTAGGGTTAGGGGACAGGGACGGTTTAGGGGACATGTTAGGGTACGACAACGCTTTAAGTTGAGCGTACGTGTTAGGGTACGGGTTAGTGTTAGCGTACGGGTTAGGATTACGGGACGAGTTAGCGTAAGTCTTCAGGTAAGGATTAGGGTTAGGGTTAGGGTTAGGGTTAGGGGACGGGGACGGTTTAGGGGACAGGTTAGGGTACGACAACGGTTTAGGGTGAGCGTACGTGTTAGGCTACGGGTTAGTGTTAGCGTACGGGTTAGGATTAGGGGACGGGTTAGGGTAAGGCTTCGGGTAAGGTTTAGGGTTAGGGTTAGGGTTAGGGTTAGGGGACGGGGACGGTTTAGGGGACAGGTTAGGGTACGACAACGGTTTAGGGTGAGTGTACCTGTTAGGGTACTGGTTATGGTTAGCGTACGGGTTAGGATTAGGGGACGGGTTAGAGTAAGGCTTCGGGTAAGGGTTAGGGTTAGGGTTAGGGTTAGGGTTAGGGTTAGGGCATGGGGACGGTTTAGGGGACAGGTTAGTGTACGACAACGGTTTATGGTAAGCGTACGTGTTAGGGTATGGGTTAGTGTTAGCGTACGGGTTAGACTTATGGGACGGGTTAGGGTAAGGCTTCGGGTAAGGTTTAGGGTTAGGGTTAGGGTTAGGGTTAGGGGACGGGGACGGTTTAGGGGACAGGTTATGGTACGACAACGTTTTAGGGTGAGCGTACGTGTTAGGGTACATGTTAGTTTTAGCGTACCGGTTAGGATTAGGGGACGGGTTATGGTAAGGCTTCGGGTAAGGGTTAGGGTTAGGGTTAGGGTTAGGGTTAGGGATAGGGGACGGGGATGGTTTAGGGTATAGGTTAGGGTACGACAATGGTTTAGGGTGAGCGTACGTGTTAGGGCATGGGTTAGGGTTAGCATACGGGTTAGGATTAGGGGATGGGTTAGTGTAAGGCTTCGGGTAAGTGTTAGGGTTAGGGTTAGGGTTAATGTTAGGGTTAGCGGATGGGGATGGTTTAGGGGACAGGTTCGGGTACGACAACGGTTTAGGGTGAGCGTACGTGTTAGGGTATGGGTTAGTGTTAGGTTACGGGTTAGATTTAGGGGACGGTTTAGGGTAAGGCTTCGGGTAAGGGTTAGGGTTAGGGTTAGGATTAGGGTTAGGGTTAGGAGAGGGGGATGGTTTAGGGGACAGGTTAGGGTACGACAAAGGTTTACGGTGAGCGTACATGTTAGGGTACAGATTAGTGTTAGCGTACGGGTTAGGATTAAGGGACGGGTTAGGGTAAGGCTTCAGGTAAGGGTTAGGTTTAGGGTTAGGGTTAGGGGACGGCGACGGTTTAGGGGACAGGTTAGGGTACGACAACTGTTTAGGGTGAGTGTACGTGTTAGGGTAAGGGTTAGTGTTAGCGTAAGGGTTAGGATTACGGGACGTGTTAGGGTAAGGCTTCGATTAAGGGTTAGGTTTAGGGTTAGGGTTAGTGTTAGGGTTAGGGGACGGGGACGGTTTAGGGGACAGGTTAGTGTACGACAAAGGTTTAGGCTGAGCGTACGTGTTAGGGTACGGGTTAGTGTTAGCGTACGGGTTAGGATTAGGGGACGGGTTAGTGTAAGGCTTCGGGTAAGGGTTCGGGTTAGGGTTAGGGTTAGGGGACGGTGACGGTTTAGGGGACAGGTTAGGGTACGACAACGGTTTAGGCTGAGCGTACGTGTTAGGCTACGGGTTAGTGTTAGCGTACGGGTTAGGATTAGGGGACGGGTTAGTGTAAGGCTTCGGGTAAGGGTTAGGGTTAGGGTTAGGGTTAGGGGACGGTTTAGGGGACAGGTTAGAGTACGACAACGGTTTAGGGTGAGTGTACGTGTTAGGGTACTGGTTTTGGTTAGCGTACGGGTTAGGATTAGGGGACGGGTTAGAGTAAGGCTTCGGGTAAGGGTTAGGGTTAGGATTAGGGTTAGGGTTAGGGGACGGGGATGGTTTAGGGGACAGGTTAGTGTACGACAACGGTTTATGGTGAGCGTACGTGTTAGGGTATGGGTTAGTGTTAGCGTACGGTTTAGGCTTATGGGATGGGTTAGGGTAAGGCTTCGGGTAAGGGTTAGGGTTAGGGTTAGGGTTAGGGTTAGGGTTAGGGGACGGGGACGGTTTAGGGGACAGGTTATGGTACGACAAAGTTTTAGGGTGAGTGTACGTGTTAGGGTACGTGTTAGTGTTAGCGTACCGGTTAGGATTAGGGGACGGGTTAGGGTAAGGCTTCGGGTAAGGGTTAGGGTTAGGGTTAGGATTAGGAATAGGGGACGGGGATGGTTTAGGATACAGGTTACGGTACGACAATGGTTTAGGATGAGCGTACGTGTTAGGGTATGTGTTAGGGTTAGCATACGGGTTAGGATTAGGGGATGGGTTAGTGTAAGGCTTCGGGTAAGGGTTAGGGTTAGGGTTAGGGTTAATGTTAGGGTTAGCGGATGGGGACGGTTTAGGGGACAGGTTCGGGTACGACAACGGTTTAGGGTGAGCGTACGTGTTAGGGTACGGGTTAGTGTTAGGTTACGGGTTAGATTTAGGGGACGATTCAGGGTAAGGCTTCGGGTAAGGGTTAGGGTTAGGGTTAGGATTAGGGTTAGGGTTAGGGGACGGGGATGGTTTAGGGGACAGGTTAGGGTACGACAAAGGTTTAGGGTGAGCGTACGTTTTAGGGTACAGGTTAGTTTTAGCGTACGGGTTAGGATTAAGGGACGGGTTAGGGTAAGGCTTCGGGTAAGGGTTAGGGTTAGGTTTAGGGTTAGGGTTAGGGGACGGCGACGGTTTAGGGGACAGGTTAGGGTACAACAACGGTTTAGGGTGAGCGTACATGTTAGAGTACAGGTTAGTGTTAGCGTACGGGTTAGGATTAGGGGACGGGTTACGGTAAGGCTTCGGGTAAGGGTTAGGGTTAGGGTTAGGGTTAGGGTTAGGGGACGGGGACGGTTTATGGGACAGGTTAGGGTACAACATCGGTTTTGGGTGAGCGTACGTGTTAGGGTATGGATTAGTGTTAGCGTTCGGGTAAGGATTAGGGGACGGGTTAGGGTAAGGCTTCGGGTAAGGTTTAGGGTTAGGGTTAGGGTTAGGGTTAGAGCACGGGGATGGTTTAGGTGACAGGTTAGGGTGCGACAACGGTTTAGGGTGAGCGTACGTGTTAGGGTATGGGTTAGTGTTAGCGTACGGGTAAGGATTAGGGAATGGGTTAGGGTAAGGCTTCGGGTAAGTGTTAGGGTTAGGGTTAGTGTTAGGGTTAGGGTTAGGGTTAGGGGACAGGGACGGTTTAGGGAACAGGTTAGGGTACGACAACGGTTTAGAGTGAGTGTACGTGTTAGGGTACGGGTTACTGTTAGCGTACGGGTTAGGATTAGGGGACGGGTTAGGGTAAGGCTTCGGTAAGGGTTAGGGTTAGGTTTAGGGTTAGGGTTAGGGTTAGGGGATGGGGACGGTTTAAGGGAGAGGTTAGGGTATGACAACGGTTTAGGCTGAGCGTAAGTGTTAGGGTACGGGTTCGTGTTAGCGTACGCTTTAGGATTAGGGGACGGGTTAGGGTAAGGCTTTGTGTAAGGCTTAGGGTTAGGGTTAGTGTTAGGGTTAGGGGACGGGGACGGTTTAGGGGACAGGTTAGGGTACGACAAATGTTTAGGGAGAGCGTACGTGTTAGGGTACGGGTTAGTGTTAGCGTACGGGTTAGGATTAGGGGATGGGTTAGGGTAAGGCTTCGGGTAAGGGTTCGGTTAGTGTTAGGGTTAGGGTTAGGGGACGGTGACGGTTTAGGGGACAGGTTAGTGTACGACAAGGGTTTAGGGTGAGCGTACGTGTTAGGGTATGGGTTAGTGTTAGCGTACGGGTTAGGCTTATGGGACGGGTTAGTGTAAGGCTTCGGGTAAGGGTTAGTGTTAGGGTTAGGGTTAGGGTTAGGGGACGGGGACGGTTTAGGTGACAGGTTATGGTATGACAACATTTTAGGGTGAGCGTACGTGTTAGGGTACGTGTTAGTGTTAGCGTACCGGTTAGGATTAGGGGACGGGTTAGGGTAAGGCTTCGGGTAAGGGTTTGGGTTAGGGTTAGGGTTAGGGATAGGGGACGGGGATGGTTTAGGGTACAGGTTAGGGTACGACAATGGTTTAGGGTGAGCGTACGTGTTAGGGTACGGGTTAGGGTTAGCGTACGGGTTAGGATTAGGGGATGGGTTAGTGTAAGGCTTCGGGTTAGGGTTAGGGTTAGGTGATGGGGACGGTTTAGGGGACAGGTTAGGGTACGACAACGGTTTAGGGTGAGCATACGTGTTAGGGTACTGGTTAGTGTTAGCGTACGGTTTAGGAATAGGGGACGGGTTAGGGTAAGGCTTCGGGTAAGGGTTAGGGTTAGGGTTAGGGTTAGGGTTAGGGGACGGGGACGGTTTAGGGGACAGGTTAGGGTACGACAACGGTTTAGGGTGAGCGTACGTATTAGGGTACTGGTTATGGTTAGCGTACGAATTAGGATTAGGGGACAGGTTAGAGTAAGGCTTCGGGTAAGGGTTAGGGTTAGGGTT
The DNA here is from genome assembly GCF_963924675.1 of Phocoena phocoena. NCBI lineage: Eukaryota > Metazoa > Chordata > Mammalia > Artiodactyla > Phocoenidae > Phocoena > Phocoena phocoena. The sequence goes on from NW_027077518.1 coordinate 626,520, forward strand.
AGGGTTAGGGTTAGGGTTAGGGGACAGGGACGGTTTAGGGGACAGGTTAGGGTACGACAACGGTTTAGGGTGAGCGTATGTGTTAGGGTATGGGTTAGTGTTAGCGTACGGGTTAGGATTAGGGGATTGGTTAGGGTAAGGCTTCGGGTAAGGGTTAGGGTTAGGGTTAGGTTTAGGGTTAGGGTTATGGGACAGGGACGGTTTAGGGAAAAGGTTAGGGTACGACAACGGTTTAGAGTGAGCGTACGTATTAGGGTACGGGTTACTGTTAGCGTACGGGTTAGGATTAGGGGACGGGTTAGGGTAAGGCTTCGGGTAAAGGTTAGGGTTAGGTTTAGGGTTTGGGTTAGGGTTAGGGGATGGGGACGGTTTAAGGGAGAGGTTAGGGTACGACAACGGTTTAGGGTGAGCGTAAGTGTCAGGGTATGGGTTCGTGTTAGCGTACGATTTAGGATTAGGGGACGGGTTAGGGTAAGGCTTTGGGTAAGGTTTAGGGTTAGGGTTAGTGTTAGTGTTAGGGTTAGGGGATGGGGACGGTTTAGGGGACAGGTTAGGGTACGACAAATGTTTAGGGTGAGCGTACGTGTTAGGGTACGGGTTAGTGTTAGCGTACGGGTTAGGATTAGGGGACGGGTTAGGGTAAGGCTTCGGGTAAGGGTTCGGGTTAGGGTTAGGGTTAGGGTTAGGGTTAGGGGACGGTGACGGTATAGGCGACAGGTTAGGGTACGACAACGGTTTAGGGTGAGCGTACGTGTTAGGGTACTCATTAGTGTTATCGTACGGGTTAGGAATAGGGGCGGGTTAGGGTAAGGCTTCGGGTAAGGGTTAGGGTTAGGGTTAGGGTTAGGGTTAGGGGACGGGGACGGTTTAGGGGACAGGTTCGGGTACGACAACGGTTTAGGGTGTGCGTACGTGTTAGGGTACGGGTTAGTGTTAGCGTACGGGTTAGGTTTAGGAGACGGGTTAGGTTAAGGCTTCAGGTAAGGGTTAGGGTTAGGGTTAGGGTTAGGGTTAGTGTTAGGGGACGGCGACGGTTTAGGGGACAGGTTAGGGTACGACAACGGTTTAGGGTGAGCGTACCTGTTAGGCTACGGGTTAGTGTTAGCGTACGGGTTAGGATTAGGGGACGGGTTAGGGTAAGGCTTCGGGTAAGGGTTACGGTTAGGGTTAGGGTTAGGGGACGGGGACGGTTTAGGGGACAGGTTAGGGTACGACAACGGTTTAGGGTGAGTGTACGTGTTAGGGTACGGGTTATTGTTAGCGTACGGGTTAGGATTAGGGGACGGGTTAGTGTAAGGCTTCAGGTAAGGGTTAGCGTTAGGGTTAGGTTTAGGGTTAGGGTTAGGGGACAGGGACGGTTTAGGGGACATGTTAGGGTACGACAACGCTTTAAGTTGAGCGTACGTGTTAGGGTACGGGTTAGTGTTAGCGTACGGGTTAGGATTACGGGACGAGTTAGCGTAAGTCTTCAGGTAAGGATTAGGGTTAGGGTTAGGGTTAGGGTTAGGGGACGGGGACGGTTTAGGGGACAGGTTAGGGTACGACAACGGTTTAGGGTGAGCGTACGTGTTAGGCTACGGGTTAGTGTTAGCGTACGGGTTAGGATTAGGGGACGGGTTAGGGTAAGGCTTCGGGTAAGGTTTAGGGTTAGGGTTAGGGTTAGGGTTAGGGGACGGGGACGGTTTAGGGGACAGGTTAGGGTACGACAACGGTTTAGGGTGAGTGTACCTGTTAGGGTACTGGTTATGGTTAGCGTACGGGTTAGGATTAGGAGACGGGTTAGAGTAAGGCTTCGGGTAAGGGTTAGGGTTAGGGTTAGGGTTAGGGTTAGGGTTAGGGCATGGGGACGGTTTAGGGGACAGGTTAGTGTACGATAACGGTTTATGGTAAGCGTATGTGTTAGGGTATGGGTTAGTGTTAGCGTACGGGTTAGACTTATGGGACGGGTTAGGGTAAGGCTTCGGGTAAGGTTTAGGGTTAGGGTTAGGGTTAGGGTTAGGGGACGGGGACGGTTTAGGGGACAGGTTATGGTACGACAACGTTTTAGGGTGAGCGTACGTGTTAGGGTACATGTTAGTTTTAGCGTACCGGTTAGGATTAGGGGACGGGTTATGGTAAGGCTTCGGGTAAGGGTTAGGGTTAGGGTTAGGGTTAGGGATAGGGGACGGGGATGGTTTAGGGTATAGGTTAGGGTACGACAATGGTTTAGGGTGAGCGTACGTGTTAGGGTATGGGTTAGGGTTAGCATACGGGTTAGGATTAGGGGATGGGTTAGTGTAAGGCTTCGGGTAAGGGTTAGGGTTAGGGTTAGGGTTAATGTTAGGGTTAGCGGATGGGGATGGTTTAGGGGACAGGTTCGGGTACGACAACGGTTTAGGGTGAGCGTACGTGTTAGGGTATGGGTTAGTGTTAGGTTACGGGTTAGATTTAGGGGACGGTTTAGGGTAAGGCTTCGGGTAAGGGTTAGGGTTAGGGTTAGGATTAGGGTTAGGGTTAGGAGAGGGGGATGGTTTAGGGGACAGGTTAGGGTACGACAAAGGTTTACGGTGAGCGTACATGTTAGGGTACAGATTAGTGTTAGCGTACGGGTGAGGATTAAGGGACGGGTTAGGGTAAGGCTTCAGGTAAGGGTTAGGTTTAGGGTTAGGGTTAGGGGACGGCGACGGTTTAGGGGACAGGTTAGGGTACGACAACTGTTTAGGGTGAGTGTACGTGTTAGGGTACGGGTTAGTGTTAGCGTAAGGGTTAGGATTACGGGACGTGTTAGGGTAAGGCTTCGATTAAGGGTTAGGTTTAGGGTTAGGGTTAGTGTTAGGGTTAGGGGACGGGGACGGTTTAGGGGACAGGTTAGTGTACGACAAAGGTTTAGGCTGAGCGTACGTGTTAGGGTACGGGTTAGTGTTAGCGTACGGGTTAGGATTAGGGGACGGGTTAGTGTAAGGCTTCGGGTAAGGGTTCGGGTTAGGGTTAGGGTTAGGGTTAGGGTTAGGGGACGGTGACGGTTTAGGGGACAGGTTAGGGTACGACAACGGTTTAGGCTGAGCGTACGTGTTAGGCTACGGGTTAGTGTTAGCGTACGGGTTAGGATTAGGGGACGGGTTAGTGTAAGGCTTCGGGTAAGGGTTAGGGTTAGGGTTAGGGTTAGGGGACGGTTTAGGGGACAGGTTAGAGTACGACAACGGTTTAGGGTGAGTGTACGTGTTAGGGTACTGGTTTTGGTTAGCGTACGGGTTAGGATTAGGGGACGGGTTAGAGTAAGGCTTCGGGTAAGGGTTAGGGTTAGGGTTAGGGTTAGGGTTAGGGGACGGGGACGGTTTAGGGGACAGGTTAGTGTACGACAACGGTTTATGGTGAGCGTACGTGTTAGGGTATGGGTTAGTGTTAGCGTACGGTTTAGGCTTATGGGATGGGTTAGGGTAAGGCTTCGGGTAAGGGTTAGGGTTAGGGTTAGGGTTAGGGTTAGGGTTAGGGGACGGGGACGGTTTAGGGGACAGGTTATGGTACGACAAAGTTTTAGGGTGAGTGTACGTGTTAGGGTACGTGTTAGTGTTAGCGTACCGGTTAGGATTAGGGGACGGGTTAGGGTAAGGCTTCGGGTAAGGGTTAGGGTTAGGGTTAGGATTAGGAATAGGGGACGGGGATGGTTTAGGATACAGGTTACGGTACGACAATGGTTTAGGATGAGCGTACGTGTTAGGGTATGTGTTAGGGTTAGCATACGGGTTAGGATTAGGGGATGGGTTAGTGTAAGGCTTCGGGTAAGGGTTAGGGTTAGGGTTAGGGTTAATGTTAGGGTTAGCGGATGGGGACGGTTTAGGGGACAGGTTCGGGTACGACAACGGTTTAGGGTGAGCGTACGTGTTAGGGTACGGGTTAGTGTTAGGTTACGGGTTAGATTTAGGGGACGATTCAGGGTAAGGCTTCGGGTAAGGGTTAGGGTTAGGGTTAGGATTAGGGTTAGGGTTAGGGGACGGGGATGGTTGAGGGGACAGGTTAGGGTACGACAAAGGTTTAGGGTGAGCGTACGTTTTAGGGTACAGGTTAGTTTTAGCGTACGGGTTAGGATTAAGGGACGGGTTAGGGTAAGGCTTCGGGTAAGGGTTAGGGTTAGGTTTAGGGTTAGGGTTAGGGGACGGCGACGGTTTAGGGGACAGGTTAGGGTACAACAACGGTTTAGGGTGAGCGTACATGTTAGAGTACAGGTTAGTGTTAGCGTACGGGTTAGGATTAGGGGACGGGTTACGGTAAGGCTTCGGGTAAGGGTTAGGGTTAGGGTTAGGGTTAGGGTTAGGGGACGGGGACGGTTTATGGGACAGGTTAGGGTACAACAACGGTTTTGGGTGAGCGTACGTGTTAGGGTATGGATTAGTGTTAGCGTTCGGGTAAGGATTAGGGGACGGGTTAGGGTAAGGCTTCGGGTAAGGTTTAGGGTTAGGGTTAGGGTTAGAGCACGGGGATGGTTTAGGTGACAGGTTAGGGTGCGACAACGGTTTAGGGTGAGCGTACGTGTTAGGGTATGGGTTAGTGTTAGCGTACGGGTAAGGATTAGGGAATGGGTTAGGGTAAGGCTTCGGGTAAGTGTTAGGGTTAGGGTTAGTGTTAGGGTTAGGGTTAGGGTTAGGGGACAGGGACGGTTTAGGGAACAGGTTAGGGTACGACAACGGTTTAGAGTGAGCGTACGTGTTAGGGTACGGGTTACTGTTAGCGTACGGGTTAGGATTAGGGGACGGGTTAGGGTAAGGCTTCGGTAAGGGTTAGGGTTAGGTTTAGGGTTAGGGTTAGGGTTAGGGGATGGGGACGGTTTAAGGGAGAGGTTAGGGTATGACAACGGTTTAGGCTGAGCGTAAGTGTTAGGGTACGGGTTCGTGTTAGCGTACGCTTTAGGATTAGGGGACGGGTTAGGGTAAGGCTTTGTGTAAGGCTTAGGGTTAGGGTTAGTGTTAGGGTTAGGGGACGGGGACGGTTTAGGGGACAGGTTAGGGTACGACAAATGTTTAGGGAGAGCGTACGTGTTAGGGTACGGGTTAGTGTTAGCGTACGGGTTAGGATTAGGGGATGGGTTAGGGTAAGGCTTCGGGTAAGGGTTCGGTTAGTGTTAGGGTTAGGGTTAGGGGACGGTGACGGTTTAGGGGACAGGTTAGGGTACGACAATGGTTTAGGGTGAGCCTACGTGTTAGGGTACTGGTTAGTGTTATCGTACGGGTTAGGAATAGCGGACGGGTTAGTGTAAGGCTTCGGGTAAGTGTTAGGGTTAGGGTTAGGGTTAGTGTTAGGGGACGGGGACGGTTTAGGGGACAGGTCCGGGTACGACAACAGTTTAGGGTGAGTGTACGTGTTAGGGTACGGGTTAGAATTAGCATACGGGTTAGGATTAGGGGACGGGTTAGGGTAAGGCTTCGGGTAAGGGTTAGGGTTAGGGTTAGGATTAGGGTTAGGGTTAGGGGACGGGGACGGTTTATGGGACAGGTTAGGGTACTACAACGGTTTTGGGTGAGCGTACGTATTAGGGTACTGGTTATGGTTAGCGTACGAATTAGGATTAGGGGACAGGTTAGAGTAAGGCTTCGGGTAAGGGTTAGGGTTAGGGTTAGGGTTAGGGTTAGGGGACGGGGACGGTTTAGGGGACAGGTTCGGGTAGGACAACGGTTTAGGGTGAGCGTACGTGTTAGGGTACGGGATAGTGTTTCCGTATGGGTTAGGGTTAGGGTTAGGGTTAGGGTTAGGGTTAGGGTTAGGGTTAGGGTTAGGGTTAGGGTAGGGTTAGGGTTAGGGTTAGGGTTAGGGTTAGGGTTAGGGTTAGGGTTAGGGTTAGGGTTAGAGGGTTAGGGTTAGGGTTAGGGTTAGGGTTAGGGTTAGAGGGTTAGGGTTAGAGGGTTAGGGTTAGGGTTAGGGTTAGGGTTAGGGTTAGGGTTAGGGTTAGGGTTAGGGTAGGGTTAGGGTTAGGGGTTAGGGGTTAGGGTTAGGGTTAGGGTTAGGGTTAG